>NC_056431.1:24622987-24961112 GCF_018296145.1 Oncorhynchus tshawytscha
ATTAGCAATTTACAACATGAGTAGCTGCTACGTTTTAATACATTTAGGTTATCTGAAAATAAATAAAGCGAAGACGAGAACCCTGAGTGTGGTGGCGTCAGCTGATCACATCAGCGGACATTGCACCAATTGTATTCGCACTACTTACATGCGGTCTATTTAAGTTGACCAGTTCTACACATGCTTCCTCGATGCCGGATGTCTCGTGGACCATGCGCTGGTGTCTCTTGCTGCTATTGCCGTTGCTGCTGTTTTCTGATACCTCACCTTCCACCTGTCTGGGTTCTGTGTTTGTTTTTTCAGGGGATTTGGTATAGCATATCGTGCTCACTGCCAGTAGTTATTTCATCATCTTTATATTATGCTTCGCTCTGGCAGTGAGCTACGCTGAAGGAGCAGAGCCAAACGCCAAGACTTTCCATTGTAATCTTTGCTAATAAATGGTTAGATGTACATGTGGGGTTTCCTTTCTGAACTACTGTGATAGCCCAAGGCAAATATAGGACTGTACATCAGGTAGTCATACTATAGTAGCCTACTGTGATTGTGTTTAATCCATGATGACAGAATACATGCATGTACTTTGATTTTATTTTGATTTTAGACACAGACGTCTGCAAATAGGCTACTGCTTCAGTATACAACCAGAGTAAACAAGGTGGCCCTACTACTTTGCTACTTCTGTCACAGTTTAAGAAGAAGCAAAGATGAAAATGCAACGATTTTCCCGAGCATTAGGATTGACATCAAACACGATTTTCCACAGAAAACTGAGGCTGTTGCTTTGTTCTCACCTGAGTGCCTTTTTCAAATTATAAAAACCGCATGCCTCCTTGACATCCTTATTAGATTTGCCAGCATTGTGTTTTGGCAAAGAAAGGTGGTCTGTTTTTGAAAGATAACTCATATATATACTGAAACTCCACTTAGAACGCTGAAGCAGAGGCTTAGGTAATACAAAACAAGATGAGAAAAACACTATACACTGTATTAGTTGAGCAATGAATGAAATAAAGTCAATATGTTACTTGATTACCTCACTCAATTTTAAGTAGATGCTTTTTTTATTATAAAAAAATAAATGTTGCTTTCCAGCACTTTAGTAATAACGCTGTTAAAAAAGGTATAGGTATACGAGCAACTTCATGTGAAGTTATCAGATAGGCAACTCTGTTTTACAATCTATCTGGCATGTATAGTCAGGAATCATTTCAGCTGATCTGGTCATGGCATTTCTATCTGTGATGTTCAGTAGGCTAGGTTGTTACTCGTTGTTCTTCAGCCAAAAGCAATTTACTGCCATGTTGTCTGGCAAGTTCCGCAAACATGGTGCAATTAATGGTGAAATGTGTGACTAAAAGTTGAAAGCCGTCATTATAAGATCATCAAAAGCAAAACCAGGCACACCTCATCAGACTAATCAAAGTCACTGAGGCTCTGTGTTGGTTTCTCTTAGCGAGAGAGCCAAGCATTTAAACGGTAGCGTGGTTTAGTTGTGTATTTTGGGAAGGGAGTAACATTTGCGAGAACAGTTTAAGCTTTCATGTTCCTTTTTTAATATTTTAATTGGGCATCGCATACATCTGCATGTGTACTGTAGTTACCACTAAATTGTGATGCAATACATACTGTACTGTTGGTGTGCGGCTGGAATTCAATCATTGAGCAATACATTTTTTGTGTCACCTGTATTGTAGGTTTAAATCATGGCTGTCAGGTGCACTTAAAGATTGACAGGTATGTGGTCTATACTCTTCCCACATTTTGAAGTGTACTGTATTAGGCCTCTGATTTGAAAGCCCGCATTTTTCATCATTGTACATCAATCTACACGCTAATATACTGGCAAAATACTATATGAATCCCAATGGTCAGAGTTCTACCCCATATGCATGACAAGCATTTTGCCACACCCGCAATAATGTCTGCTAAACACGTGTATGTGACCAATAAAATTGGATTTGATGTCTCAACCTACTTACAGTATGACAAACTAAATTGAGGAACATGATGTCCTATTAGAATTGTGTGATCTATGAAATGCAAATGAACAATAGTACATTCCGTTGTACATTCTTAAACTTTAATATACTAGGTGATATGAGAAATGTGTAATTTTATCTCCAGATGGCCCAGTAATTTATGGCGTTAAAACATATGCAAATCATGCCTCACAAATGACTTCCCCATCTGTTATGTTTATGCCCATGTTTCCCCTTTGTGTTGAGCTTGTGACCATTTTCCACATACATTATACATTAGGAGATATGGCAACCCCTTGTTGTAACAGATGAGAAAAACAGATCACTGCTTATGATTAGCCATTCTTTGATCTGTTAAATCATGTTTTAACAGAAACTCTACAGAAGATAATCATAATTACAGACAGTGGGGATAATTCCTAGTCAGGCGTATCTTTGGGAATATGCTTTTCAAGAAAGTGTATGCTGTGCAAAGTGTATTCAATCACCTTACAATACCGGAAATTTGGTAAGTGAATTTCAGCGTCAACGTTTTTGTCTTCTCCTCCGACGATATTAGCATTTGCAAGATGAACCAGTTGGAAGACTACAGTGTGACAGCTAGTGTAATGTTTACCAGCACATTTGTACACACAGTAGTTTGAACATATCTATCTGAGTTCTCGAGAATGGAGAACATCTCACATACTAGACAGGAGCTGACAGCCTCTCTGTATACCCTCACCCTCACAAAAGGATAACTGGGACATTAGAGCAAAATACATCTAATGCAGCTTCTATCAGTGTTTCACCTAAAGGGATTGTGTTAGCAGCACCAGTAATACAGTTAGTCTTACCTTCGCTACAGCGTGGTAAAAACCTGTGAGATTTACATATCAAATTACTGCTTGACTCTGAGTAATGATAGGGCTTAGAATGGTAACAGAGCTGGCCTGTGTTCAAATGTAATAATACTGACTAATAGACTGAGGCAGAGCATTGTGCATTGTACCAAAGGATATTCAAACCCAGTTACCTCTCACCCCCCATATCCTCTTTTACTCTTTTATCAGCAAGCTGTCAATAAGGCATCTCCAGAGTTGTGGTTCTGTTTAAGAGTCTGGATTAAGCCGAGCTTGTTTAAGGAATTAGCAGGCGTTTGACGAATAAAGCGCTAACGATTGCGATCAGAAGGGGCCCGACTCCAAACGCAGCCTGCTTTGCCTGGCAGCGCTTGATAATCTGCTTCGCTGGTTTCAAATCAGCTCCCTTTAATCTGACTTCATATAATCCTTTTTTTTTTCTCCTGATCAAGTAAACGCTTAATTATAGGTAATGAATTCCATGCAGAGCTCGGATAAACACGCCTATCAAACAAGATCATGCTGATGTTTCACAGAAGAGAGACACAGAAGTGAAAAAATAACAAATAAGGGAGAAAAATTAGGAAACCTAAACATTTTTCGGGATGGGACGTTAACTTCATCTGATAACACGTCCAAACAGACCTAAAATCTGGGAAATATATGAACATAGCAGCCCTTAGGGTGTTAACTTACACCTAAAAAGAGCACCTCTGCTCCCCAAAGAATAAGGAAGTCTGTCTCAAAGTCATGGCTCCTCCTCTTTTTAAGCTCCTTCAGTTTATCTCTTTATAACGCTAACTCAAGTAAGAAACCGGATTTTCTGTATTAGTTTGTCACCCAAACACACCGACATAAGCTACACATTGCATACCACTGCCCTCGGGTTCAAATGTATCGTGAGGTTTCTTGACTAACAACATCACACAGCGCAACAAAGTAATACTACATGCTTCACTAAGCATTTCCATTACGTCGAAAGCCTAAGTATTTACTGGCCATAAGTAATGCATAAATATTAGATAAGCCGAGTACAAAATGTTGTGAAACGGAAGCTATATTAATTCAGCTCACCAGGAGTCCAGCTGTTGGTTAAGTGAAGCTCTACAAATATACTTTGAATGGGGTGTAATTGTGTAAACATAGCCTGCCTGGTAGATTATTACGGCAATACAAG
Organism: Oncorhynchus tshawytscha; assembly: GCF_018296145.1. NCBI lineage: Eukaryota > Metazoa > Chordata > Actinopteri > Salmoniformes > Salmonidae > Oncorhynchus > Oncorhynchus tshawytscha. The sequence continues at coordinate 24,626,989 of NC_056431.1, forward strand.
CACCCTCTTCGAGACTGGAATTATACTTTGCACCTGGGTATAAATAGAGTTGACTCTCATCACTTGATGTAGAGTGTAACGTCTGCTTCCAACTCACACTCTCAAACACGAAGATCTCCTGAACGCAGCTCACTCTCCAGATCCCAATTACCTGAATTCTGTTCACCTGTTCACACACCTGTATGTCATTTAAACACACTATTTATTTCAGTTCTTTGCACCCCATCATTGTGATGTATTGTTTGATTTGTTGCATGTTCTATTCTGAGCTTTGTTTATTTCCATATTAGTCCTCCCGTGTATCATAGTTTTTGGTCATCCTCACTAACAATGTTTTTTTGCCTATTCCCTGCCTGTACTCTTTGCTTATCAGATTTCTTGTCATCAACCTCTTTCCTGATCTCCCAGACTACGTTATTAGCCTTTTTTCCTGCCTGCGCTGTTACCTTCTGGATTCCCCGTATATGACCTTCTGCCTGTCCCTGGACCCTGCTACCTTCCTCTAACCACTAGGGTAGCCTAGTGGTTAGAGCATTGGACTAGTAACCGGAAGGTTGCAAGTTCAAACCCCCGAGCTGACAAGGTACAAATCTGTCATTCTCCCCCTAAACAGGCAGTTAACCCACTAGGCCCACTACACTAGCTTAACTAACTTGCCTGGTTAAATAAAGGTAAAATTAAAAAAATAAATCCTGTGGTTCTTTACTGAATAAACACCTGCTGCACCCTGTGCTTGAAACAAACACTCTGTCTCCCATCATACTCATTGCATAGAGGGGTCTTGGGAAATAAAGTGGAGAATAGTTGAAATGCATACTATTATGTAAGTATATGTTTACATGATTTTCTATGGCAGTAACGTTTGTTATAATGTATATCTCACTGATAATATCCAATGGCCATAATTCTCCGATTGTGATTGTGATATAACTTCATCTGAACATCTTGTACATTTCAGACAGTTGAAATGGACACAACTTTCTCCTCACACTTAAGTGATAATGCCCGAGAATCCGGTATTTGGAGGTATATATTGGCTTAAGTGTTTTTAGGCCCGAGAAGAAGTCTCAGGCCTAACAACATATTCAAATAATGATTTACATATGTTCATTAAAAACATTAATTGCCTAGCTGGGCTAATGAGACTGTGGATTGCTCAGTCAGGTGGAACAGAGTAAATAGGCATTTTAATGTCATAGATTTAGCCGGTGGTAACTTGTGGAATAGACACCGGCTGGAATGCGGTTTTAACAAATCAGCATTCAGGAATCGACCCACCCGTTGTATAATACTGTAATATTCCATCCATACAGTCTTAAAGGTGCAGTCTGCAGGTCAACCAAAACAAAGCAGACACCCCGCTACTTGTTTTGTTAAACAGTGGAGGGATGGTGCTGGAGAAATGTAACCACTCAATGTGATTTAGACAGAGCAAATGATGCAAGGATAATCCATGAGATCAAAATGAAAGTTTTAACCATGTTTTGAGGCTTGATCTTTGAATCCTGAAATGAAAGGAACTTAATTACATACCCACACATTTTTTTTTGCGGAATATGTCTTCTGGGCAATATGCTAAGTGCGCACACAATGGAAACATTGGTTTTAATAGCTTTTGTTAAACAAACATGCAAAGCCAATGGGAAATGATAATTCTTCTTTTTAAAATGCAACAGAGATATGTGATTTGACTGTCTCCTGGGCTAACTAAATACATTTTTACATTAACTTTTTATTACGCAAACAAATCATATCATTACGACTGTAAGTAGAGAGAGTGATGAATTGCTAATAGGTAGCCAAAGGCCTGATGCTTGTACCGTGTATTTAATGTTAAGAGCATAAGAACCGATTAATTCTCGTGAATTAAGAGTGATATGATACAAGTGCCGTAGGTAAGTGACATTTTAAGATTCAACTCAAACTAACCATTACTCATTCAGACGGTTACTTGTACAATTCAGTGTATTAGTAGTGGCAATAGTTATGGTAGACAGTAAACTCAATCAAAGTAAGTAAGAAGTCAAATAATAATGCATGTTTGAATGAAAAGCAACTCATTCCTTTTTTTTTGCCCAAAGAGAGAAGGTGGTTGGATTCCCCAAATAATCATGTGCTTAACCTCTTAAAGTCAGTGTATTCCCCCAAAATACATTTCAATCCACTGAACAGTCAGATTTGGTGAGTCTGGTGCATCCTGGAGGAAGAATGTTCAGGATAACCTTAAGAAAGAAACTGTCAACTTTTATCCAGACAACATGTGCTTGTAAGAATATTTCATGGTTAGGTTATCACACCACCTCTCAGTTTGGGGCATTGTTACAATATGTTTGTAATGGTGTGTGTGTGCTCACATTATAACCTTGAGCCACATGACTCCATCAGTTCAAGAACCACCCTACACTTCCTCCATCAATCTCCACTGCTCAGAATTTTGTTTATCTGCGGATTTGCTGAGCTGTTTACGAAGTACTATGCTGTTTACTTTTGGTAGTCCATTGTCCCTCTCTGCCCAAGCTTGTCAGTTGGGCCTGGGCAATTTGTGCTTGGCATCTGTGAATAGGGTCCCCTAATGAGGTTGATATAATGGCCATTCATCCACTGGGGGCTCTTGATGTGCCACAGTTCAAATGTTAATCATCCAAGCTACTTTGGCAAATTGACAGTGCTCCATTCACGGCTCGCTCTGTGAATACACGCTCCACAAAAGCCAGGCTTGTGTGTCTTCTCTCCTCTCCTTTATGTGGACTACTAGAGTGAGGGAGTCCCTCTCTTACCGCCCTATTCTACAGTCTTTGGCTTACCTCTCTATTTTTTTTTTGTTGCATTAACTGAAAGTGCGGAGCTCTCATCCGCTGTGGCTTTACTCCGGGGAGGGCACTGTGGCCTGGAGACTTGGCCCCATCCGGACTCTCTCCATCATCATGTCAGCTTTCACAGGAGTTTGGGCCCGCAGAACAAGAGACATTTGTCTGTGCTTACAAAGCAACTAACCTCTCTGGCTTGGGCCATTTGATCCAGTTTCAATGAGAAAAGTATATGATTGCACAAGTGTTTTCCGCTAAACTGAGTGGAGTAACCGAAAGAAACTGAACGAATGCATACTGTAATATGTAGAGGTGCAGCACAGAGCAAGAGCCCATAGATGGCAGACTTTTGTAGACTGACTGTTTTCCTCAGACAAACACAACCACTCTTTTTGTCCATAATTACAGCTTCTCTTCAAGTTGAGGCTATGGATTTGGCCCTATTGAACACACAGCAATCTATATTTATATAGCTCTTTACCAGCTGGAGGTCTCAATGATTCCATAGTGGCCACCTCACGGTTCACTGAAGTCAAGGTACTCCATCACTTTGTACATAACAATCACACAAATCCCAAGGATTACTGCAGTTTATAAACGCTGCTCTCTGCCAGGGTAGTAAAACTCTCAGTGGTCCTAATGACCAGTGGCAGCGTTGCATCCCACCTCTGCAGACAGTAGATGAATTGTAGCAACCCAAACATTTCCGACTGGCAATTCCAATGGGGGTCTTGTGGCAAATTACCTCTTTCCACTCTGAGACTTTCCCCAAAGCACGGAATTGAGTCCGACATTAGGCAGAAGTCAGAAGGATAATGTTGCAACAGAAAATCAATACAGTGCCACATGAATGGTATAGATTAATAGTTCCACTAACAACATTTTTTTTGGGGGGGGCTATAAATAAAAAACTGTAGAGTACATTTTGACTGACTTTACTGACTTTTGCATGATCATGTTCTCCCTGCAGTGATAACGATTCTGTCTGCTCTTTGCAGCAGCTCCATGCTGGAGGCGGTGGGATGTGATGCAGACATCTGTCGCCGACGGTGATGAAACAGGCATTTAACGCAAGTCGACAACCGCCACATGTACTGTAGAATCATCTCTCTCTCTCTCAAGGTGGGGAAGTGACACTGTCATCTTCTTAATCATGATATTCATTTCTGTTCTGTAGCAAGTAAAACACTCCATTACCTCTGTGCTCATCATAATAAATGAGATCAGAACTGGCGAGAGCAATAGCCTTTTGTTACTCTTGTGTCTAGTCTGTTGTGATGGCCTTACAGGTCAAGAGTTCACATGTCACAGGCACAAGACCCAGTTGATTTGACCTAATTGTTACTACATTTTCTAGACATTTTGTGAATTGTAGCTTGTGTACTGTACATCCATAAGGAGAACAGAAACCAGCTAAAACTGGATATTTTCAAGGACTTGCAAAGTATTCTTTGTACAAATGGTTGGTCAGAAAGGTTTGCTGACCAAATGAACATAGTCCACAAACCAACAATAACCTACATCCATAAGTTGTACACAAACATGCTAAAATTGGCTATTTTCAAGGTCTTGCAAATTATTATAAGCTACAAATGGTGTCAGAAAGGTTTGACTACGTGAAAGCCAGTCACCATGGTAAAATTAATGAATGCCCGGGTATGGATAGGTTTTAATTGACCTTTTGTACGATAGCATTTGTTTTCCTAACCAGCCTTTAAAATGATGGTGTCAAAAACCAACACTGATAACACACTGATAACACACTGATAATCACTGTGTTGTTTGCACCTTCCCCTTCATTGTGAATGTTATACTGCTGACATACCAGGAGAGGTTATCAATTGAATTATAAGACTTCAATCCGCATTATGTGGATGGAATACCTGGGGATACATTAGGTCTAAGAGTTGGAAGGAGTGAGAGTAATACAGGCTGGTATTTGCTATTTCTTTTTTTTTTAGACCAATGGGAGTGAGGTGGTGAGCACAAATGATGCAGATTTGTTTTGAGGCATACACTTCCATCAAATTGGAACACAGACAATGAGTGATATGCGAAACAGAACGCCACATATTAAGACATGACTTCTGTAAAGTGTCAATACTGCAGCTAGTTTGCTAGCTAAGTTAACAAGTATTTCTCAAAATACATCCAGACTGCGTTTCGTCATACTGACCAGTCATATCACTGGATTAGTTGCCGTAAAAGAGGCAAGTGACTGAAATGTTTCACAGATACAGTACATTCCAGAACACCCCACAGATTTTCACCTGCTATCATTCTGATGATAAAGGCCTCATTTGCTTAACAGATAAGTTTTTCAGCATGCAATGGGCCAAAACAAATACAATTGATGCCAAAATCAACTTGCAGTGAATCCAAAAATTATGATAATGTCCGGCATTTGAAAATATGCTTTTATGTGTCCATAAGCCATAATGTTACTCTAATAACCCAAAATAAATTTTAATTTGCTGCCAACTACACCACATTATATCCAACAACATTATGAAATGTTTGTTTCCTCTATGTCCCAAATACTTTGCTGCTGCCTGAGACAAAACAATTACTGATAAAATGTCACCACAAATAGACTTACTGTTTTGCCAATTTCAGCCAGGCGTATTAATTTACTTTCGTCATGAAATATGCTTCCCATCACAAGAACTGTAAAAGAGAAATTGCAATATGCTGCATCGTACATTGGCTGCCCCAAGGTTTCTGATTTATATGACTAATTAGTGAGAAAAAAAATGGTTAATTGTTGATAGGAACAAACCTGGATTAGTAGACATGTCACTAAATCACACACACGGTGTCACGTTCTGACCTTAGTTCTTTTGTTATGTCTTTGTTTTAGTATGGTCAGGGCGTGAGTTGGGTGGGTTGTCTGTTAGTTTTTCTATCATTTGTTATTTCTGTGTTTGGCCTGGTATGGTTCTCAATCAGAGGCAGCTGTCAATCGTTGTCCCTGATTGAGAACCATATTTAGGGAGCCTGTTTTCTATTGTTTCGTGGGTGATTGTTTTCTGTTGTGTGTCTGCACCAGCCAGAACTGTTTTCAGTTGTTTCTCTTTGTTATTTTTGTTATTTCCGTGTTCATTTGAATGAATATGGACACATAACACGCTGCCCCTCGGTCCTCCTCTTCTCCTTCATACAACGACCGTTACACACGGGAACAAGAACATACACTCTTGTGCTGTTTCAATCACATTCATATGTTTCTAATATTGTTTTTCGCATTATCTCAGTCAAGCAATACAAAACAGACAGAATAGATTTTTCTATCCTCTTTAGCAGCCATCAATTAAATGATATTTAAATGTTCAGCAGCCGTATGAAATGTACCATTTTTCATTAGGATCAAAATAACTTAACATAATTTTCATATACCGTACATTCACTGACCGAATTGAAAGAATGACTGATTGCTCTACAATGAAAGTAAAACATATTCAAGCCCTGCGTGTGTGTTTTCAGTATCCTGTAGGCCTATCAAGTATGAGGTTTGAGTTTTAGCCAATCATTCATGAGCATCATGATTAATGTCTTGAGGTTGTAAATTATATTAATTTCTACCTAGGGGGAAACCACACCAGACGGTCTCCCATGAGCATCAATTAACTTAGTATAATGCTTAAGGATAGCTATCACACTCGTATAAAAAAGATACATGAATGGTCTGCAAACATTGGTTCATTTCCTGAAGCCTGTAGGCCTGTAATATTATATCCCAATGCATACCATAATACTATACCAATCCTGTCAAAATTAGATGATTTCACGATAATGTTTCCCCCTCTCCTGAAGACCATGTTCATAAGATACAACTAGCTATAGATGCCAGGGAAGTTGCAATGCCTGCTCTGTGCATTGTGTCTTTCCTCTGATTCCTGTGTCCTTGAGGTTTTGTGTTTCATCCAGATACTTTGCTAACTTAATTGTGGCTATTAGAGAACTTAATTAGACAGCATGAGCTTTAGTGAAATATAAACAGCGCCAGCCTATTAGCCTGCCAGTGGCTTCAGACAGGCGTGATCGAACATAACGGTCCAATGTACCACCATTTTGTTTTTACATCTACTCCAAATGAACTTCAATAGGTAAGTTGTATGTTGTGGTGTCTGTGCAGTCTATAATGTATGTATGGGCGTGACGGTAATGTTCGAGATGTACTTTTATTGTCAATAAAATTTAAACACTTGTACATTAATGTCGATGCTACCATGATTCCGTATAGTCCTGAATGGATTGTGAATAATGATGAGTTTACAATAACAGGGGAGGTTAGCATTTTGGGGGCGGGTATTATATTTGTGCGTCTAACTTTCTCACTCATCATCAATCGGCAGACTTTTGGTCCCCTAAAATGGGGAGACTCTGTACTAAAACCTCATAGTCATTGTATCATTTGAAATCAAGTTCTGGACTATAGAGCCGAAACAACAATGAAAAGTGTCACTGTCCTAATACTTTTGGAGCTCACTATAATACTGTAAGTATTTGCAGGAAATAAGACATTGAGATCATGCAGGAAACACCTGACAGCTAAGTAGGAACCGATAAAGAAGTGGCTATTTTTCTCTGCACTAAAACCTAATCTATAAGTCAATCAAAATGGAATAGTCATTTGTCCTCTATAGGCTTTGACTATTAACTACAGTACTAGATCTCACAAGTTAAAAGATACTAGTGATCCACACCCACTATACAGCACTGTATTTAAAGGCAAAGATGACAGCTATAACCTAGCTAAGTTTGTTTTCCCATCTCCCACTGAAGCCAGTATAAACAAACTAGCTCGACGGCAGTGAAGAGATGGGTGAAAAATCAAGGAGAGCTTTATCAAAGTTTTTATTTCCCCCTGGGCGGCAAAACTTTTAAGGGAAGGAAATCTGTCGGGGGAGGGGGAGAGGGAGGGTGTACTCTTCATGCAACACCTCACCTGGGAGACTGACAAGAACCTGCTTTATGGCTCCGTAAATCCCTTCATGTACGACACTTGAGTTAATAGAAGTCTTCATCCCTGACCAACCTCATCAGGAGCTTACTGCCAAGGAAATGATCGGGCTAAAAATGGCCACACGGCACCAGGAGGGTTGAGGAAGAGAAGGGAGGAGAGAGGAGGGAGGGCCACTCGGCTAGGACAGGGGAATATCATTACACAAGGTGAGATGAGATGGTGATATTATGAAATGATCACTATACAGTTCAGAGACATAAAGGAGGCTTGAGGGATAGGACAATGTAGTTGTCTGTGGTTGACCTGTACATTCCTATCTTCAAATGTTATGACAAACAGAAGTATCATGTATACTGCAGGGTGTCATGCCCTATGTGCCATAAAGACAAGGGTACTAGAACTTCAGAGTAAATGGTGTTTGTTGAATCTTGAAATATGCACTTCAAACCTCATTCTGTTGCTGTACTTTCACATTATTCATGAATTGATGTCAACATTTTTGTGAATTTGCATTACAAATGGGTTACCAGAGATATTTGACAAGGTATCAAGACAAATATTCAACACCGTACACATGGTTATGTTCAAAGGAAACCTATGACTTTTACAGTCATGATATTTCTCGCCTGCCAGTGACTGCACCTCACCAGTCACTTTCAGTCCACAAAGTTTGGAAAGTAACTCTCTAAATGAGCTTCTGGAATGATGCATTATGGGAAGGACAAGAGTAGTGCCAAAGCCATGCCGTCAGTGCCACTTACGAGGAGAGAAAGCTTGGAGTAAACATATGGTGTATTCAATCTTGCTAAGCCTTGGAGGGAACGGCGATGAGCGATACAGTGAGAGGTTCCATTAAGGACCGGCTGGTTTGATTTGCGCCTGATTATTGCAGATAGATGCCCTCCCCCTCCATTTCTATTGTTTTCTCCCATGAGAAAGCAACACAAGTGTTCACGTCCCGAGCTGCTGTCCCGTTAGAAAGCTCTTTTTCTGTCCAGTTGTTTTCTGAATGTGGGGGTTGAATTGATAGTTGTTTACATTTCTTCCTCATGAGCAAATACATACAGTCCAGTCACATATAAAACTGGTATTACGCTGTACATAATTGTAGGCCTATAATACTACAGTAGCCTGTATATGTGCAATATTTTTCCTCAAATGTGAATAGATAAAGGGGTTTTGTGGAAGTATGTTGCTTTCATACCTGAACAATGTTTACAGTGTATAATATCAGTATTTTCAATAAAGAATGCAATGTCAAGACTACAGAAATGTATGCATTTTCCTGTTTTTTCACACTAAAGCCTAGTTTATGTTATACTATGGTTGTCCGAAGACCAACCTCTATTTGCCCTCAATATCTGAAGAAAGGGAACTATACAGGAGTCTTGCCAAGTCCTAAAATACATGTCAGAGCCATTCACCCGGATTATAGACTACACACCATGCCAAGTTAATGTTCCAGCACTCCCCAAAGGGTAGATAAAAGAGAAAGTAAGCCTCATCACATTCACATTGACTTGTAAGGAGAGATATTTGTCACAAACATGGTGGAAAATTGAGGTGATATCTTGACGCCTATTCTGTCTCGTCATTTGGGAAAATATTTGATCTACACAGAGGTTGTTTTCTTTCAGAGCCAGCTGCCTCGCAATGTGTCAAGGAATTAGAAACGACACCTGTCACGTTTCCTTGCAAATAGGAAATAATTACCTTTTTCAGTTCTAAGCAGCTGTTGTTGCTCTCTTATGAATGGCGTCAGAGTAACATGTTTGGACAAAGTCAAATGTGCTTCATGGAAATGTTTTCAGGTGACCGTTTTAGTCTGAATGGAAGTCTATCACAATGATTCTCTCCATGATCAGCTAGCATACTATGAAACTTAAACAGAGTTTTGCTATTGGAAGAGTTATGAACATTACACAGAACTTGTAAAACTACATGGTCCAAATCACATACCTAAATTATTATCTATGCTACAATGCCACTGAAAATAATCATAATACAACAACTATGAGGCAGGAGTGAGAGAAAGTATCTCGAGGAGATAGCATTGTTTTTTAAGACATTCTGGGAATCGGAATGGCGGGCCTGAAATGTTGCCATTCCCCTAAAGTGTGTAGAGCGTGTTCCAGCAAAATGAAACAGAATGTTCCCCCGAAATCCAGATAAATAATATCAATGGCTGCCTATATGCTGGCATGCCAACCGGGTGGGAAGAGGGAGAATGCAAAGACAATAGTAGGGATATGAGAGAGTCTCATAATTCCCATTGTGGAGCCACAACTTTCTGTACACTTTTGAGTAATCTGTTGCGTATACACATCCTGACACAGACACTGCAGCTACTGTGTCACAGAAAAAATTAACTGCTTAGTAAAGCTCAAATGGTGCCATATGTACAATGCATATCCAATTTGTAATTGGTAAGTAACAGTTTATTTTCCATTGGTTAGGTCAAACTTAAAGCCAACAGTTGTAATGCATTGTGCTGAGGCTATACTGCATTGCAAGACCTGTCTTCTAGGTAGCTATTACATTGAGAGCAGCAGGCATGAATGTAAAAGCTACAACTGACTAAATCAATCTCTTGAATTTGGCAATCATTTATCGAATTTATTTGAGAGAAGGATTGTCAGCAATCCAACTCCTAGGTGTTTTGGTTGCCGTTTAGAGGGTTTTCATAAAATCAGATCCTCCTTTACGCAAAGAAATAAAAGAGGCATGATCTGAGGGATTGGTAATGCAACATAATTTGGCTGAGCATCAGTTGTAATATTTTACTTGTTTAATCAAACGGCAAGAAAGGGTAAAGCACGCTACTAATTGGTTTGCATCATTTAATTTAATAATGAACAAGGAGAAAATAAAGAAACAAATGAGCTTTCCTATTCATTTATGCAATTAATTCTCATTCATATTGTATCTATCTGTGTGCAAGGCTCGATGGTAATATATTAACAGCGTGCACTATAAGCCCCTGTAAGACATGCATTGCAATCAAACCGCATTAAAAATACATCTAGCCTGAGTGCTAATACTTTTGAATGCTCAAAAAAATTGCTAAACCTCAAAGAGGTGCATGATGAAACCCCTAGCAGATTTTTCCTGTGCTCTTATCTGTGTTGGTTCCCCCCAGCCTTTCAATCCCACATCACATGAAGACCCGTCCCCTAATCTAGTGCATTTCACCGCAAACATGCATTAATCTGTCTGATCTTACTTCAGATACACGTACAAGGTTAATGAGGTGATTTACCACCAAACTTTACTTATTGGACAAAATCACGAAAACAAGGATGTAGCATTCACTCACATATCCACAAAGAATATACGAATCTATGGATTTGAAGCACATATAATAAACATAAATATATTCTTAACATGAAGCTTGAGCCTCATACGGGCAACATTAACCACAAACTAAACTGACAATGATTCTCCATGAATGTCTTATTTGGGTCACGTAGTCAGACGTAGGTCTCACCACGATTGGATAATCCCACCACATGGTCTTTCATTTGATCAAAATCATGCGTATGGCTATGGCATGTGTCACAACTCATACCAAACTCATACCGAGCTCCTTCGACAGTGTTTTAAAATATATATTTTTAATATCTGATCGCTGCCATTGATCAGATATAAAAGCAGTGGCATGACTCGCTTGTAAAAGATATGAGCCAGCCGTCTATTCTATACCGCAATGACACACTGGCTCTATCTATACCTCAAAGCTTATTAGACAATAAGCACAGGCTTCCATTGCCAATGATCTGACAATGCCTGTGATGCCTGTATGCACTAACCACAGTGCTTCACCCCAAGCCATCTTAGTAGTACAATATATAGCTGTCAGGGTTCTTCCTCTTAAATTCGATAGGAAGGAGAAGGGACCCAGGCTGCAGCCGGAAGCCATGTTCCCTGGGGAGAAGGAGGGACATATGGTGTTAAGATGGAGCGACTTGTTATTCCTCTGTAAGGAGTCCCATAGGACCAGTTAAGTGGTAATGGCAGTATGGAACACATTGACAGTGTTAACTGTGTCGCATCTCCACAGGTAGTGCACAAAGCCTCAACCACGGCTGTCTGTGGGGGCATTGGGAGATTTCAACTTTGGCTACTCAAAGTTACTGTTTCATTTTAAGAGGCTAACTTCCTTTTGGGAGAAATCAGCTTACTGTTATTTCAATTACTGGTTGGTAACTGGAAGAAAATGAACAAAGCCTCAAAACAACAGTATTCTCCAAGACTATGTCCTAATATGGACACTGTAACATTGTGTTGTGGTTCTAGCTAAAAGCATGTTCTCACCTACTTGAGGCTAATACGTTCTTAATCACTCTTAGTGCATCCTCCACTGGCAGGTCAACAAGCGTGTAGAAATCTGTGTTCTCATTAGAGTACGAAACATTGATTAAGATGAAAATTAAGATGCGAAACGGCATAGCGAAATCTAACGGCCATGACACAGGGAACATCAGCAGTGATTAATGCACTGAATCTTTGATTTAGCCACCTTACCTGCCCTGCCTTTGCCATTCCTTTGCAGCTTTGCTAGTGGTACCACATCGAGGACCCCAGAACCAAATCTTGCAGTGCCTTCAGAAAGTATTCGCACACCTTGACTTTTTCCACATTTTGTTGTGTTACAGCCTGAATTTAAAATTGATCAAATGGATATGTTTTGTCACTGGCCTACACACAATACCCCAATAAATACAAATGACTACCTCATCTCTGTACCCCCACACATACAATTATCTGTAAGGTCCCTCAGTCAAGCAGTGAATTTCCAACACAGATTCAACCACAAAGACCAGGGATGTTTTCCAATTTTTCGCAAAGGGCACATATTGGTAGATGTAAAAATAAACAGACATTGAATATCCCTTTGAGTATGGTGAAGTTATTAATTCCACTTTAGATGTTTTATCCATACACCCAGTCACTACAAAGATACAGGTGTCCTTCCTAACTCATTTGCAGGAGAGGAAGGAAACTGGTCAAGAAGGCTAATGGCGACTTTAAAACAGTTCCAGAGTTGAATGGCTGTGATAGGAGAAAACTGAGGATAGATTAACAACATTGCAGTTACTCCACAATACTAACCTAAGTGACAGCATGAAAAGAAGGATGACTGTACAAAATTGCATCCTGTTTGCAACAAGGCACTAAAGATATACTGCAACAAATGTGGCAAAGCAATTCACTTTTTGTCATGAATACAAAGTGTTATGCTTGGGGCAAATCCAATACAATGCTGAGTACCACTCTCCATATTTTAAAGCATAGTGGTGGCTGCATCATGTTATGGGTATGCTTGTAATCGTTAAGGACTGGAGAGTTTTTCAGGATAAAAAATAAACAGAATGGAGCTATGCACAGGCAAAATCCTAGAGGTAAACCTGGTTCAGTCAGCTTTCCACCAGTTACTGGGAGATTAATTCACCTTTCAGCAGGACAATAACCTAAAACACAAGGCCAAATATACACGAGTTGCATACCAATTAAGAAGACAGTGAATGTTCTAGAGTGACAGTTTTGACTTAAATCTATAGCAAGATCTGAAAATGGTTGTCTGTGTTTGAAGAATTTTGAAAAGAATAATCGGCAAACGTTGCACAATCCAGCTGTGGAAAGCTCTTAGAGACTTGCCCAGAAAGACTCACAGCTGTATCGCTGCCAAAGTTACAGCGATACAAAGTATTGACTCAGGGGTGTGAATACTTATGGAAATGAGATATTTCTGTATTTAATTTTCAATAAAAGTGCAAGCATTTCTAAAAATATTTTTTCACTTTGTCATTAAGCGGCATTGTGTCTAAATCAATTTAACCCATTTTGAATTCAGGCTGTAGCACAACAAAATGAGGAATAAGTCAAAGTATATGAATACTTTCTGAAGGCACTGTGTATTAGCTAGCTAGTATGGTAATGTGTTAGACAGCTCACTAGTATTAATGTTAACAATCTCGAGAGATAACATCATTTTGTTGATGGTAGAGGACACTCTCAGAGAACTGCACAGTGGAGTGTTTACTAGCTCTCCAACTGTCTGTGTGGTTTAATATGCCTCAGGGAAATACTGCACACTATCTAAAGGCAATCTATTATCATCGTGGGGAAGAGATGGATCGGAACTAGCATCTAGACAGGCTACCCGAGAGCTTGCCCTGGCGCTAACTAAGCCAACATCACATTCTTTAATAGGAGGAGATGGGTAGAAAACAAAATGGTGTTTCTGAGGCGGAACCATGGGCGTAATGCAGCAAGGGCTGCAGAGAGGAGGCAAGTGGCTGCTTGACTATCCTCTAGCCGGGCACTGGCGATTAGGATCAGCCCAGCGTCAGGCAGCTCCCCACAGATATCAGCACAATATTGCAGGTTTAGTACAGCCTCTTAATCACACCAGGTGCAGAAACACATTATTTACTGTCAGCCCCCCCCCCCCAACTCAGGAAGCCAGATCCTTGTCTGCCATTTGAATGTTATGCTCTCTGTATCTCCCTCTCCTCTTCCCTCCTTCTCCTCCTATGTCTTATTTAAAATTTAAAAAACTCAAGATCTTTCCAAATGCTGCCACACCAATAGGTTTTGTGTGTTTACTATGCTCTGCTTATTTCCATTTGTGTGTCTGGACATGCAATCTCCTGCACGTCATATCAACATTCTATCTGCTCCATCCTTCAAGAAAGCATGTTGCCAACAACAAATATTGCAAGTACTGTAGGCTTTCCAGTTTGAGGGCTGACATTTTCTGTAACACCTTGTCTTGAGCCTGTGCAGCTGTGATATGATTCTGTGGCGTTATACATTTTTCTTGGTCAAAGCAAACGGGGAACGCTTTATATTAACTCAGTCAGGAGCCATCCATTAAATACAATGACATTATGTGTTTGTTTTTGTCCCTTTTACACTCTTATGATTTATTAAGTCGCCTTCTAATTTTGCTGTGAGTTAACACTTGAAATGGATATACCTATGTAGGATCTTAATTTGATCACCCTGTTGCAGGACAACTTGCATTGGAGGTTTAAAAAGGCTTCGGAAGTTTGTAATTTCCACATAGAAATTTCAGGCTTGATTTTCACTTACAAAAAATGTATCAACCCCTACAAAATATTTACATGAATTATAATAATTTCCTGTTGCTGCAGGATTATTTTCCTGCTGTTGCAAACTGTCTCAAATTAACATCCTACATCTGTAGCAACAAGGAAATGAGGCCCTCCAAACGACTCATTATTCTGACACTACTCCTGAAACAAAATAACAAACCTGCCAAAAACCAGGTTGTCACCACTACTGTATGTGGTTGATGCTCCTACTCAGACTATTTTTGCTTATAGAAAAATCAATGGAGCCTGAGTTATCAAATCCACCCACCGTGTGTTGGAGGGGGAGCCAGGGGAGAGAGCGGCAGCAAAATCGATCCTGAGATATTGCCTTATTTAACACGTGCCATAAATAGCAGCATCACAATGTTAAGTATTGCTGAAGTTATCAGGAGGACAGGGAGAGGTCAGACAACGTGTAACATTCACTTTTCCCCCGACCTGATTTGTCAAACCTCATCTCATCGTTTTTGCTGCATCATTTAAGTTCTGTGGCCTGCTAATAATATTCACAGTGAAATATGTGTTGTATTGCTGTTTTGTACTTGAACAAATAAAATGAAAAAGGTTCAGTAGCTTTATCCATGATACATGGGGAACATCAATAATAAAACAAATGACCCTTATCTCATCATAACCAGAGTGGATTCACTATCAAACACGGATATTGTCTCTTAGTACATTATGTTCCAGAGAAAGTTCTTTGTGATAACATGAATTGTATAATTGTATCTTGTTTTGAAAGAAACATACCACATAAACAGTATAGCCAAAATATACTGAAACACTGTAGATATTCTGTATAGTACACTTTAGAAGAGGGAGGCACTAATGACTGAAAACAAAACATTAATCAAGGGACACTATTAGTTGGAACACAGAGACAGTTTACGTAGATGAGTCTATCAATAAGAGTAATACACCATTTAAAGATGGACGCTAGTACTAAGTACATTCCAGTAAGTAAATAAAGTTGCAATCAACACGATTGATTGCCCATGCTGAAGGCCAGATGAGCTACACTGATGTTAGAGATGGTATAATGAAACTCAAGGGGATAGTGTGTGTGTGTGTGTGTGTGTGTGTGTGTGTGTGTGTGTGTGTGTGTGTGTGTGTGTGTGTGTGTGTGTGTGTGTGTGTGTGTGTGTGTGTGTGTGTGTGTGTGTGTGTTTTATTAACTAACCTTGCGGGTACCAGGAGTACTCACAAGGATAGTAAAACAATGAACATTTGGTGGGGACATGTTGCTGGTCCCCGCAAGGAAAAATGTTATTTTAGACTTAGGGGTTAGGTTTAGGGTTATATTTCGAACACACCGACAGTGTCATTGTGCATAATAGTACGCAGCATCATCTGGCTATGTATGCAACAAAAGTTCAACATTCACCTTCTGCTACCATTTCTGTCAAGCCGTCTACCCTCTGCAGCGCAATGCTGCAAGGCATTCATTGGAAATGGTGCACCAAAATGCAATGACGCTATCGGGGTGATTGAAGCGTTAGGGTTGCAATTAGGGTTAGGAGTTATAGTTAAGGTTAGGGTTAGGTTTAGGGTTAGGGTTAGGATTAGGTATAGTTTTAGGGTTAGGGTTAGGGCTTTGGGGTTAAGGTTAGGCTTAGGTTAAGGGTTAAGGTTAGGGTTAGGAGTCAAGGAAAATAGAATTTTGGATGGGAATAAATTATTTGGTCCCCACAAAGATAGCAATACAAATCTCTGTGTGTGTTACAATGATTTCTGAGCAGAGCTGGATGACTCGCCAGTTGTTTGTTAGAAACACAGTGTATTTCTACAGTAATGAAGGGGTTCTTGGTGTTGGCAACTTGCCATCCAGCAGCCTCCACAGATGGCCTTCTCACAGAGGCTCAGCCTCACTACAGCCACAGCCACCACCACCAGCTAACACCACCTCCCCACATCCCCCTGCCACATGAACCGTACTGGCACAATTACAGACGAAATGGTTAAAGGGAAAGTTGGCTGGTACTCTCTTCTTTAATTGTAACAGAAATGTAAAATTGTGTCATTCAATTGAGGGATCAATTCACAAATCAGGCATTGCTATTAGTCGTAGAATACTCCTCAAAAGCAATGTTCAAAAGGTAGTAACCTAATCTGTTTGGGAGTACTAACTACAGACGAATCAATTAGACCGGGCATTCTCACAAACATGGAGAGGGTGAGCAGATGGATCTTAACTGGGAAGCAGCTGCACCTGCGTCTCAGAGTTGCTGTCTGTCTCCACATAGGAAGGGACACCAGGCTAAATCTACAGCAGGCCTGTTTGGTCAGGGAGTTACAAGCAGAGCAAGACGGGAAGACATAGAGAGAGAGCGAGGGCTAGAAGGAGTGGGAGAGAGAGAAAGAGAGAAAGCACACCTCTTGTTGTCAGTCTTCCTGTTTCTCCAGGGGCAGCAACAGAGGCAAACAAAGAAAGCCTTGTAGGTTACAGGTGCCATGCTGCAAATGTCACCAAAATAGATTAGTGTCTAGTCATATCCAATAGAGAAGGAGAGAGGGATGAGAGGAAATTGAACCTTACAACCATGGTAAAAAAAAGAAACAGAAAATATAGTGAGGCAAACAAGACTATAATGAACAACAAGATCACAGATCAAAAGTCATCCATTCAAAATATCTCTCAACAAATGAAAGCAAAAGGTCAGTGTACTCATTTACATAAACAAACTTGCATTGGACACCATCCATATCTTTTGCAATGGAGTAATATCTTAATTTGTTTGGTAATAGGTGTTTTTAGGGAAAGCATAATACATTCACAGTGAAAGTCATTAGACAATCAAATAGACACTTACTATGAGGATTTAAATGCTGCCACACTTACATTTATCAAATTATTTTGTAGATATTTTTCAGTTAGAGAAGACCGTAGCTGCAATAGATGAGTCTCTTTTTGAGCAGCTGTTGCAGGTTATTGATGACCTCATTAGAATGCTGCCTGCGGCACAACGGGTGACTTTGAAGGACTTCCCATATGCAACGGCACAAACCGCCACTGCTGCTCTGCCACTCCGCCCCGTGCCAAACCCACTTTCCTAACGGCCATCTCAATTTGAAAAGTCAAAGGAGAGAAACCATAACAGGGGAGAGTGTGTTGTGGTTCAAGACTCTTCCCCCAAGGACAAGCTTTGGTGTTTTGTCTACTCTAGCCTTGATCAA
Organism: Oncorhynchus tshawytscha; assembly: GCF_018296145.1. Taxonomy (NCBI): domain Eukaryota; kingdom Metazoa; phylum Chordata; class Actinopteri; order Salmoniformes; family Salmonidae; genus Oncorhynchus; species Oncorhynchus tshawytscha. The sequence continues at coordinate 24,645,057 of NC_056431.1, forward strand.
AATGGCTTTGCAAGTCCCTGGTATGCCTCAGAGTAACACTGCTAATCTGGAATTTCAACACATTTTGTTTGTTAATGTCTTGCCTCAGGCCCTGAACTATTTGAGTTAGGTGCACTGATTTAAAGGGTGTATTTTACTCTATTTCGGTTCTTCCTAGTCATACGGGAAGGTGAGATATATGGTCTCATTTATGCACAGCTAGGAGCACTGTCACTTTAACTTGAATAATGGAGACACCAGCATGCATTAATAAAGCCTCATTGAGCAATAACGTACCGTAATTAAATATGACTTCTAATTCAGGCCATCCCACTGACACAGAGAGAACAGAAGACTACAAAAGTAGTAACGCATATTCAAACTCATAAATTCATGTTTCGGCCAAGCATTAACATTTTGTACAGTAGCAACGAGCAGCTATTAAAACCAGCCTAGCACAACCAGAGTAAGCAATCGGAGGTCGTAGGATGTCGTAAACAGCGGGCCAATTATACAGAGCCGTACATGTTTTAAAAATGTGTTTAAGCACTACATTAAGTGTTTGGCTTTGTTTACAAGTGCATATTTTAGATTGGTGTAGTATAGCCCCTCTCACGGATGTTTGTGTACTGGCTGATCATGGCAGATGCCCTCCTGCCAAAGTCATTTTATTCAGCCATATACCACCTGGTCTCTAAGACAAATCTTTTTTTCAAGCTAATAGGGACAGTGATTAGCTTATGAGAGTGTGAGGTCAGTAAGGTCTAAAAATTACGAACACCGAATCTGCAATCCTACTCACTGGCAGGATCCAAATGACTCCAATTATGCTAAAGTTTTCACCTGAAGGTGCGGTTTCGAGTGATAAAAGTCTCTGACTTATGTCAGGTAAAGATCAGTTTAAATGAAGATGATTTACCATTTTTCAATATTCACACACTCTTCGAAGTACATCATGGATCCTTCCTTACGAGATGAAGCTAGATGAAAATGATATTCCTCTAACATTCACGTTTTAAATCAGACTGCCACCAAGAGATCTCTTAGAAGTCTGAAACAGCTGTTTGACTGAAACACCAACACACTGAGTCAAACAAAGCCCTCCCCACATTACCAGGACTCGGTGCCAAGCCCCCTCCAACTGTCACTTCCTTATTCAATATTAATGAGCAGCTTAAGCTACAAACCTCCTGTCCACAACCCAAGGAGTCAAAAGCACAGTGCCAAGTTTTCTCAGTGCGGGAGATTGTGTGTCATTAGGAATATTGTTACCTCCGAGGTCCTGACTGAGCGCGATGGAGGAACCATGGACAGACAGCAGGCCGGGAGTCCGTTTGCGAGCTGCTCAATTTGGCCTTCACAGACCATAAACTTCCCCCTAGCTGACCTCCCTCCAGACTCTTCCCTGCGGACTGGCCATATAAAGTGCACTAGATAAATAAATAAAGAGCGAGCAACCTCCGAATTATATCGCTAATGATTCTTTCCGTGTGACAGTCACTGGGAAAGGGCAAAATCAACCCTGCATTGCATATACAGTTTCAACATATTTTCTGTATTTCCATACTGTTCGGACAATTTATAAGTACCATTACTCACAGGTACAGTAAATTCTTAAAATGTTCAAAATAATACATGTGCATGCATGCAAATACTGTACCTAAACCTTGACCTATTGCAGGTTTGAATAAAACCAGCCCAATGTCGTTGCATGCGTTGTATGTAGGCTCTGTACACTCCAGTGTTTGCCAAGAGACCGCATATGTTACCTGCAATAGAAAGAGCCTTACATGTAGTGGTGACTCATATCTGAACACATCTTTCACAACAATAAAGAGAAGGCACCACTGCTCCATTTACCTATAAAAGCATGGGTTAAGCCAAACTATTACACAACGCCATTGTCTTTGTTCTTTCGTTGTATTTTAGGCCGACCACTCGTTCTTATGCAAAGCACACATTTTAGGATGGTTATATGAACGAATATTAGAGGATGCGCACTGCATGCTCCCCAAGTAGAGATGGAGATATAGAAAATCTGGCATGGGGTTTGATACAGACTTGCTAAACACCTTCTCATGAACTTTTTACCGCCTATGGAACAGGAGAGAGGACAGTCCAGGGCAGACTTCAAACAGCCTAGCTGTAGGCAGCAAGAAACCTTGGGATAAAAAAACTGACAGTTTTTCATCAGGTAAAAATGAACAAAAAGATCAGAAGTTGCTACAGTATTTGATGGTGAGCAAAACCTGTCTTGCACAAGGAATGATAAGGAAAACATACTGCATCTAAACTTGCCAAGCTGTGTAAGCACAATTTAGTTTTCACAGTTATGCAATGCAAAAGTTAACTACTATAACTTTAGTTAGCACTGAAGCTAACACCACTAGTAGAAAAACAATAGACAGCACAAATGTCCTTGTCTCATCGCACACCGGCGACTCCTGTGGCGGGTAGGGCGCAGTGCGCGCTAACCAAAGTTGCCAGGTGCAAGGTGTTTCCTCTGACACATTGGTGCGGCTGGCTTCTGGGTTGGATGCACGCTGTGTTAAGAAGCAGTGCGGCTTGGTTGGGAGGATCCATGACTTTCAACCTTCGTCTCTCCCGAGCCCCTACGGGAGTTGTAGTGATGAGACAAGATAGTAGCTACTAAAATAATTGGATTCCATGAAATTGGGGAGAAAAAGGGGTAAAATATAAATAAATATAATATAATTTCAATTTTCACCTAAAATGACATACCCAAATCCAACTGCCTGCCTGCTCAGGCCCTAAAGCAAGGATATGCATATTCTTGGTACCATTTGAAAGGAAACACTTTTGAAATTTGTGTAAATGTGAAAGGAATGTAGGAGAATATAGAGCTGGTGAAAGATAATACAGAGAAATAAACAACCGTTCTTTTTTTTTACCATCTTTGATATGCAAGGGAAAGGCCATAATGTATTATTCCAGCCCAGGTGCAATTTAGATTCTGGCCACTAGATGGCAGCAGTGTATGTGCCAAGAGTGTGCAAAGCTGTCATCAAGGCAAAGGGTGGCTACTTTGAAGAATCTAAAATATATTTTGTTATAACACTTTTTTTGTTACTACATGATTCCATATGTGTTATTTCATAGTTTTTGATGTCTTCCTTCCTTTCTACAATTTAGAAAATAGAAAAAATAAAGAACTTGAATGAGTAGGTGTGTCCGAACTTTTGACTGGTACTGTACATACTTGGAAAATGTCATCGCCCATCATGAAAAAGTATTGGAGATGTGCTGTTGATAATGACATACAAATACACAGACTTTCTAAAGCATTGCCATTTGTGTTGAGGTACTCCAATGGCCTTTCAAGAGGAATTTAGCCATCCTCTAAAGTTTGTCAGGATAAAAACACTTCATAAAAATATTTAATCTATTATTCTATAACATATAAAATGACTCCATAAATATACACTGCTCAAAAACATAAAGGGAACACTTAAACAACACAATGTAACTCCAAGTCAATCACACTTCTGTGAAATCAAACTGTCCACTTAGGAAGCAACACTGATTGACAATAAATTTCACATGCTGTTGTGCAAATGGAATAGATAACAGGTGGAAATTATAGGCAATTAGCAAGGCATCCCCAATAAAGGAGTGGTTCTGCAGGTGATAACCACAAACCACTTTTGGTCAGTTTTGAATGCTGGCGGTGCTTTCACTCTAGTGGTAGCATGAGATGAGGTCTACAACCCACACAAGTGGCTCAGGTAGTGCAGCTCATCCAGGATGGCACATCAATGCGAGCTGTGGCAAGAAGGTTTGCTGTGTCTGTCAGCGTAGTGTCCAGAGCATGGAGGCGCTACCAGGAGACAGGCCAGTACATCAGGAGACGTGGAGGAGGCCGTAGGAGGGCAACAACCCAGCAGCAGGACCGCTCCACCTTTGTATAAGGGAGAGCAGGAGGAGCACTGCCAGAGCCCTGCAAAATGACCTCCAGCAGGCCACAAATGTGCATGTGTCTGCTCAAACGGTCAGAGACAGACTCCATGAGGGTGGTATGAGGGCCCGATGTCCACAGGTGGGGGTTGTGCTTACAGCCCAACACCGTGCAGGACGTTTAGCATTTGCCAGAGAACACCAAGATTGGCAAATTCGCCACTGGCGCCCTGTGCTCTTCACAGATGAAAGCAGGTTCACACTGAGCACATGTGACAGACGTGACAGTCTGGAGATGCCGTGGAGAACGTTCTGCTGCCTGCAACATCCTCCAGCATGACCGGCTTGGCTGTGGGTCAGTCATGGTCTGGGGTAGCATTTTTTGGGGGGGGCGCACAGCCCTCCATGTGGTCGCCAGAGGTAGTCTGACTGCCATTAGGTACCGAGATGAGATCCTCAGACCCCTTGTGAGACCATATGCTGGTGTGGTTGGCCCTGGGTTCCTCCTAATGAAAGACAATGCTAGACCTCATGTGGCTGGAGTGTGTCAGCAGTTCCTGCAAGAGAAAGGCATTGATGCTATGGACTGGCCCGCCCGTTCCCCAGACCTGAATCCAATTGAGCACATCTGGGACATCATGTCTCGCTCCATCCACCAACGCCACAGACTGTCCAGGAGTTGGCGGATGCTTTAGTCCAGGTTTGGGAGGAGATCCCTCAGGAGACTATCCGCCACCTCATCAGGAGCATGCCCAGGCGTTGTAGGGAGGTCATACAGGCACGTGGAGGCCACACACACTACTGAGCCTCATTTTGACTTGTTTTAAGGCCATTACATCAAAGTTGGATCAGCCTGTAGTGTGGTTTTCCACTTTAATTTGAGTGTGACTCCAAATCCAGACTTCCATGGGTTGATAAATTTGATTTCCATTGATAATTTTTGTGATTTTGTTGTCAGCACATTCAACTATGTAAAGAACAAACTATTTAAGAAGAATATTTCATTCATTTGAGCAGTTAAGTAAACCTACAAAACAAGCATACAAAAGCTGAATGTTTTAAACCGATTCTGGGGGATTCTATTGAACACATTGGTTATTGTGGCAAAATTTGTAATTCTCTAAATATCAACAAATATCACCAATTCAACTAAATTAGCAGCATTGGAGTACTTACCAAATCAAATGCCTGTGCTAATAGCAGTTAGACAGGTTGTCAGCATGTGGAAGATTTTTTCCAACATGACCAAAGTCATGGGATGGAAATTATCTTCCACTGCAATCATATCATACTGTAAAATGAATGCAATCAAGCTTTTAGTGTATGTGATCAAAAGTTTTTTTTAAAAGCTATAGCTAAAAAAAAGCTATAGTTACAGAACCCTAAAGACACTTAGTTACATTATCAATCTAGCTTCCAAACTCAATACTCTTTATATGTTTAATGAGGTTGCAATACTACTAGGCACACAATAAATATAAACCTGAAATAAGGTACACTTTGATATAGATCAGTGAATATTATACGAAATGATCACCATATCCAATTGTTTATGTTTACTGTATCTTTAGGTTCTTGAACTCCCAAGTGGCGCAGCGGTCTAAGGCACTGCATCTCCGTGCTAGAGGCTTCATTACCCAGCCTGGTTCAATTCCAGGCTGAATCACACAACAGACTGTGATTGGGAGTCCCATAGTGTGGTGCACAATTTGCCCAGTGTCATTTGGGTCTGGCTGTGGTAGGCACAATTGTAAATCAGAATTGTTTTTAACTGACTGGTTAAATTAATAAAAAGTTAATCATTTACGTATGAAAATGCGGATACGGGGCCCTGCTTAACACATTTCTTCTTGGATTAAGTGTTTTTATCCTGACAAGTTGTAGAAGGTGGCTAAATACCACAGAGCAACATGGAACAATTTCCACGATTTTACTGCGTTACAGTTCATGTAAGGAAACCAGTCAATTGAAATAGATTCATTTGGCCCTAATCTATGGATTTCACGACTGGGCAGGGCCTTGGAGGGCATAGGCCCACTCACTTGGCAGCCAGGCCCAACAACTGGGGAGCCAGGCCCAACAACTGGGGAGCCAGGCCCAGCCAATCAGAATGAGTTTTTTCCCACAAAGGAGTTTTATTACAGGCAGATATATTCCTCAGCACCGCACCACTCCTCAGACGATTCTGCAGGTGAAGAAGTCGGATGTGGAGGTCCTGGGCTGGCGTGGTTACATGTGGTCTGTGGTTATGAGGCCGGTTGGACGTACTGCCAAATGCTCTAAAACAACGTTGGAGGGATCTTATGGTAGAGAAAGGAACATTTCAATTCTCTGGCAACAGCTCTGGCGGACATTCCTGCACACTAAAAACTTGAGACATCTGTGGCATGTGACAAAACTTCACATTTTAAGGTGGACTTTTATTTTCCCCAGCACAAGGTTCACCCGTGTAATGATCATGCTGTTTAATCAGCTTCTTGATATGCAACACCTGTCAGGTGGATGGATTATCTTGGTAAAAGGGAAATACTAACAGGGATGTAAACAAATTTGTGCACAGAATTTGAGAGAAATAAGCTTTTTGTGCATATGGAACATTTCTGGGATTTTTTGTTTAATCTCATGAAACATGGGACCAACATTTCACATGTTGCATTTATATTTTTGTTCAGTGTACATGGTTTTAAAGCAACTATAAATACGTTTATTCCATAGTCTACGTATGATTAAATAGTCAGCTGATTTGCTCAGTAAATTTGGTCAGAATCTGTGACCATCCTATTTGGCTCCTTGTACAGTATGTTTTAATATCTCTGACCCAGAAAGTCAGATTCTTATGAGCAAAATTTATCCCTGTTCAGTGGGGTTTCTGAGAAGGTCTACATTATCTGAGAATGGTCCTTGATGGCTCTACAGACCCCAACTGTATGTGAACACGTGAATTTTCATATTTTCTGTATATTAGAATCTCTTATATAAAAAAGTAACTATACATGCATTCATGCAAAAGTTGAAGTGTTTGTTTGATCAGGGACATGCCCCCCCCCTCCCCCACACACATTCTGAAATTGTATTTTTGTTCCCCCAAAATGTATAATTGGTATGTGAAACAAAACAAGGCAACGGTGTGCTTTGGGGCCATGCAGACGTCTCTGAGATCTCGGGTAAGCTGTTTGGAGTGTTTATCCGGCTGGATTATTATTTTTATTTTATGGTGAAGTCCCCACCACTTCTAAAACCAAAGTTGCGCCCCTGTGTTTGATCATCTACTCAGTTTTAGTGAGAATTTCAGTATATTTACCCTAAATCTATTACTATTTCCATTCTGCCCATTTTCACCAGATTTGACCCCTTGATAATGGCCTTAAAAAAACAAAATTGTACGTGACATCCGGGCCTTTGTGTATTACACCATCATTGTTTGATCTAGCATGGATGACAGCCTTTAACAACCAAACAAAAAAGCAAGCATTTTTTCTAGGTTTGCTGTTCTACTATATAGAGTTGAGGAAATACGCTTTCAAACTAGTTTCCTAGTTACCACAAATGTCCAGCCATTGTCGGCATTCACTTTCAAAATGTCTACCTGTTTTTCTCGCTTTTTGCCTGTTTAACCTGGAAGTGACTTTGGGTGGGTCTACACAGTTGGGGATGTGGTCCACAACCATTAGTGGATGCAATGCAACCTCTGCAATGTACAGTATGTAGTCGGTCTGAAACAATACCACATGCATACAGTACATTCTAAGAAGACTACCATATCATTTTTTCCCTCTCCGTTCTGACAAATCTGAAGTCTCAATTGTATCTTTGTTCTACAATAGGGACGTTGATTGAATGTGCCGACAATAACCTGTTACAAAAGGTTGTCCATTTCTCAATGCAAATCATGGCACTTTCAAAGTCCCAGTCTCTGAATGGTTTGTGTGTGCCACTGAGCTATTCATTTTCTTCCAGACATCTCTGCAATTGGCATCTCCACCTAATTAAGACCAAGAGGTTTCTCAGTTCTCAATGAAGGTGAAACAGTCACCTGTCAACATTATTTTAGGACCACGCTCTGATACCAGCCTGTGTTGGTTATCTACAGTACATTGAAAGACGAAGACTACATAATAGACAATAGTTAATTCTCATTCCAATAATCAACCATATAGTTTCTCCCAGTACACGAGCAATGCATATTGGGCCAGGCTCATTAGCGGAGAAGAATATGCATGATTATTCCCTCCATGGGACTCCTCCATTGGAGGACCATGGTGTACTGTAATTACACACGTAAATTATTGACCGTTACTAATATTATTGGGCTGGGCGGCTTAAGCCACCTTCTATTACACTCTAGTATTTTACTGGTTCTACTGGTTCTTGGCCCAATCTTCTACAGTGGGATAGTTACAGTATGTGCACCAGCCTAGAAACTTCAAAGAAAAACTGTACGAATATACCAGCTTACTACAATCTCCTGATGATTTTTCTCTGAAATTCGCTGTTCACCTGTGGGCTAAGGTGAGATTTTATGCTTGTATGAAGAAAATGCATCATGTTTGGCCCTTGCATGATATATATCCTTCCAAACTGCTTTTGCCAGTACAGGACTAAGTCAAGAACCTTTCATCCTTCATGGCTTTTTAAGTTTAACTTCTCAGGTTTATTTTTGTAATTCACTCCTCCTTGAACTATGTGTTCAACAAGTAAAGCACTAGCTACCTACAGTACATTCTTCAGATGCTAGCGCTGGGAAATCTTGTCTTTTAGCATTGCCCTTCAAGGTTACATCCTGATATTCCTGTAGGGAGCTTGGTTCTCTGTGCAGTCATAGTCCATGCTAAGGTTCGGTGCACACTGGCCCCTATCAAAGCAAAAAGAAAATGCTGCTTTTAGATGGGTCTCTCGCACTATGGGCCCAGGGAGATGGCCACAGCCAGGGCTGTGGCAGCTCCACTCACCCTCAAACAGGTCGATGGTGCATGGCCGCGGGGCTCCGGCATCTCACCCCAGAGAGCCGGGCAGAACATGGAACACCCGTGGAATGGCCCAGTCAAGGTCATCGGGAGGAATGCTGAAGATCTGCCATTACGGAACACCACCACAAATATGCGTGAGCAACAGAGCACATCAATCTAACAGGAAAGCCAATGTACTGTGTATAGACATAAACTGTGCATTAAGCTTCATGTTGCACAGAGTATGATATTGTGTTTATTATATGTTTGTATTTCTCAACTTTACAAAGTATATACATGGCCCTCACATTTTATGAAAAGGAAACATAATGAGAAACATGGATGAAGTGATACACTTTAGTATAAAACACATTGTGGAGGGGATTAATAGTTACTGTAATTTACTTCTACATTCGTAACATAAGTTAAAGAACAGTAGGAAGGACGTAAAAACCACTTCGGGTAAATATACACTGAGTAAAAAACATTATTAATATTGAGTTGCACCCCTTTTTTCCCTCAGAACAGACTCAATTTGTGTTGGCATGGACTCTACAAGGTGTCGAAATCGTTCTATAGGGATGCTGGCCCATGTCGACTCCAATGCTTCCCACAGTTGTGTCAAGTTGGCTGGATGTCCTTTGGGTGGTGGACCATTCTTGATACACATGAGAAACTGTTGAGCATGAAAAACCCAGCAGCATTGCAGTTCTTGACACACTCAAACCGGTGAGCCTGGCACCTACTACCATACCCGTTCAAAGGCACTTACATATTTTCTTTCCCATTCAGCCTCTGAATGGCACACAAACAATTGTCTTAAGGCTTAACAATCCTTCTTTAACCTGTCTTCCCCCCTTAATCTACACCGATTGAAGTGGCTTGAACAAGTGACATTAATAAGGGATCATAGCGTTCACCTGGATTCACCTTGTCAGTCTGTCATGGAAAGAGCAGGTGTTCCTAATGTTTTGTACACTCAGTGTATTATGTCCGACAGCAGAGCTAGACATTTTAGGGTAGCATTAAAGAGTGACTTTGCATCACCTAAAACATATTGCCTCCTTGCATAAAAGCTACCACTGGAAAATATATTGACATAATTGGTATCCCTTTGAGTGGGGGGACTTAATTCATTACATTAATTAAATAACTAAATTAATAATCATAAAAATGGAATAATGCTCTGCCCTTTTGAGAGATTGTTATCTGAATTAATGTTACATCACTCCCACAAAACTTCTATATTTAGCTACATATTTTCTTCATCATTGTTTTTATGTTTTTCTGTCTTTTCCTCCTGTTCCCTTCACTGCCTTGTTCTCTCCAATTCTCTCTCCATCCTCTTGGCTTCTTTTTCTCTCTCACCTCTGTTCCGTCTCTCACTTTAGCTGACACATTTACTCAACTCTCTCTCCCCTCTTCTCCCACTCGCTTCTATTTCATTCATTGGCTTCCTTTGTTCCTGTCTTATTACTCATCATTTCCTACTCTACTTTCACATGACACACATTTAACCACTTCAACGTAAACACTCACACATCCCCTTTGCATCGTTCTCAATTGTGGGCTTTATCCCCCATAACATGTTCATACTCTCCTTCTCGTACGGTCTGTTTTTTTTTCTCTTAATTTCACTCCATCCACCTCACTTGTTTCTTTCTTCATCTGTCCAGTTCCCCCACTGCCTCCCTCTATCCCACCCTCCATCCCTCTCTCTTTTACATACTCCCGATTTCACGCATGAATCTCTCATGTCTCTTTTCATATCTCTCTCTTTTCATATGGCCAGTTCCCGCCATCCCTTCCTCTCACCCTCTTTTACATACTTCTGATTTCACTACCTCTCAGTCCAATCCTCCCTCCACCACCTCTCACATATCTCTCTTCATTTCCCCACTCGCTCCCTCTATCCATCCCTGCCTCCCTCTGTCCCTCTCTTTTTTTTACATACTCCTGATGCTCTCCTCCTGGCCCCTGCCTGTCCGCAGGGATTAATTGATTGTGAGAGATAATAAATCTTCCCATTAGGAGCAGGCCCCTGCCCATCGCTCATTATGCACCAGCTGCTCCTGAGCGCTGAGTCCTGGGGTTCCCCTGCTTCCTTTAACACCGACGTCTGGCATCTCCGCGGCAGCAAGGTTAATCTCTCTCTGTCGCAGTTATGTCTGTCTGCTGGCTCGCTCCGTGATCAGATGCGAGCACACACGCACACACAGACACACACCAGTCATGTTTTCAGTCTGTGGACTATTGCTAATTGTTTTGAGATACTTTATATAGTGTATGTGGACACCTCATCAAATTAGTGGATTCGGCTATTTCATCCACACCCGTTGCTGTAAGGTGTATAAAATTGAGCACACAGCCATGCAATCTCCATAGACAAACATTGTCAGTAGAATGGCCCATACTGAACAGCTCGGTGACTTTCAACGTGGCACCATCATAAGATGCCACCTTTCCAACACGTCAGGTCATCAAATTTCTGCACTGCTAGAGCTGCCTCGGTCAACTGCAAGTGCTGTTATTGTGACGTGGAAATGTCTAGGAGCAACAACGTCTCAGCCGCAAAGTGGTAGGCCACACAATCTCACAGAACGGGACCGCCAAGTGCTGAAGCGTGTAAAAGTAATCTGTCCTCGGTTGCAACACTCACTACCGAGTTCCAAACTGCCTCTGGAAGCAATGTCAGCACAGGAACTGTTCGTTGGGAGCTTCATGAAATGAGTTTCCATGGCCGAGCAGCCGCACAGAAGCCTAAGATCCCCATCTGCAATGCCAAGCGTTGGCTGGAGTGGTGCAATTGGACTCTGGAGCAGTGGAAATGTGTTCTCTGGAGTGATGAATCATAATTCCCTATCTGGCAGTCAGACGGACGAATCTCAGTTTGGCGGATGCCAGGAGAACGCTACCTGTCCCAATGGATAATGCCAACTTTAAAGTTTGGTGTAGGGGGGGAATAATGGTCCGGGGCTAGGTCCCTTCATTCCAGTGAAGGGAATGACATTCTAGTTGATTCTGTGCTTCCAACTTCGTGGCCACAGTTGGAAGAAGAACCTTTTGCCATTTCAGCATGACAATGCCTTCGTGCCAAAATCGAGGTCCATACAGAAATGGTTTGTCGAGATCTGTGTGGAAGAACTTGACTGGCCTGCACAGTGACCTGACCTCAACCCCATCGAACACCTTCAGGAATAATTGGATGGCCGACTGCGAGCCAGGCCTAATCACCCAACATCAGTGCCTGATCACACTAATGGCTCTTGTTGCTGAATGGTAGCAAGTCCCAGCAGCAATGTTCCAATTTCTATAGGAAAGCCTTCCAAGAATAATGGAGGCTGTTACAGTAGCAAAGGGGGGACCAACTCCATATTAATGCCCATGATTTTGGAATGAGAGGTTCAGCGAGCAGGTGTCCACATACTTTTGGTGATGTACTGTAGTGTGACGGGCCATGATTCAATGGACGGACTATGTATTATGTGCTTCCTTTCTTGAAATATTGCATTCTGTCACTTATTCTGTCACTTGTTATGTCGGTTATACAACTGTTCTGCAGCCAACTGATGATGATGATTACTGGGATAGTATAAGGGATGATGGTTGGCAATCTCTATCAAGGCCTAGACAAAGACTGTTATACAAGAATGTTTCTCTGCTTGCTGTTCCTCATTAAATGTCACAGTAACAGACAATAGCAGAAGAGACCTTTTCTAAGAAGGCTTCTATGTTCTCATGTGTGGATGTATGCCATTGAGTAATAGTCATGAAAGACAAATGGCCGCTCAGTGTGTATCAGTAATTACCCCTGGAGTCTCAAGATGCGGTCACTACAGATGAACTCTCTTCAGAAGGCCTCTATCCATCTTTTTCGCGTAGCAGAAGTGCCCCCCCCCCTCACATTAGACAGCTCAGTCACTTACCACTCCAACATGCACTACTCTCTCCACTCTCCCTGCTTGATATGCATGTCTTAGCGAGTCACAATGGTAATCTGGTAAATAGCAGGTTTAAAAATGCACAAGTTTCTCTGTGGTGCCCTCCTGCCTTTCATGTCACTGTGCACTTATACTTCAGTGGTTCGGTATCAGCCACCTCAGGTAAAGCATGACTTCAAAGGGATATTCCACCCTGAGTGAATGGATCCATACGGCAAATGGCAACAAAGTTCTCCTTGAGCCAGTTCTGCAGAGTGAGTTTGGATACACTGCAGTGTGAAAAGTTTACCTTTCCATACCGGGAAGGATACAAATGTGAAACAACCTGAGAATATAATGTACCACTCCACTAGTAGTGCAAAACAACCTGTTAATACATAGAATTCCAGAGTAGATGTTCAGACCTGCATTCAATCTGTGCTGTACATTGTTGCAATACATTGTTGTCTACCAATCAGAGAGACAGCTGGAGATTTTAACCTGAGAATATGTTGGGTAGACTACAATGTATAGCATTGCATAGCAACAACGGATTCTTGGGTTTAGTTGTATGAATCTCGTCTCTATCGACTGACACAGTGTCTATGAATAATAGGACTCAAACAAGAGTAATGTAGTTTTACATTTTTTATTTAAAACTTTAAAATCATATAACCCATACAGCAAACTGTACAATTGAATTATTCACAGTGTGTTAAAAAGAAAATAACGCAATAGCTTCTCTATGATTTTATATTTCCCCATGTTTTACTTGGTTATTCTAACAATAGTCTTCTCTTAACACATACAGTTATTAGGTAAACAGAAAATGTTACAAAACGTTACAAAAAACTATATTCATAGAAATTCTGCATGTCCACAAAGAAAACCCTGGTCGGCACCAACATATTAACCCTATTATTTGAAAGGTCTCCTGTCAAACGATAGAAGCAGACAATTCAGCTCAGCTCAGCTCACCTCAACTCAAAACCAGACATAAATAAATACCTAGCGCTGTGACTGTTTGATTGCTGAATAAAGTGTAACTCATTCTAACTCATACCACATACTGCACATATTATGTGTCATTTTATTTTTTTCATTATTTTTATCTTAGATTTCATAAAATGTTGTAAAATAACTGGATTCACATTTTGGTATAAAAAAGACAGTATGCTTAATAACTGGGACTGATTGAATTAACTGAACTAAAATCTTGGTAGTAAATTCAAATAATTTTATTAAAATGGATCACTGATGTCCATTTTCACCACAATTATTTCGGAGAGTATGTGGATTGACAAAAAAAAACATTAAAGTACCTTGTGTTTGCAGTCAAAGGGGAATTCAACTGGAAGCCAGTCTAACCTGTAGTGTAACAACCAGTCTTTGCCCAACTGCATCATGGGTTTCAAAAGAGAAGAAAAGAGCCAGCTAGATCATACAAAATCTATTCTAAATGAGTTTCCTCTACAGTTTTGGGGAATTCAATATTACAACGTCACATACACCTCATATCAATATATTAGGTGCGATAAAATAAGATTTACATATAATATTCTGCTCTTGATGATCCTAATCCAATATAATATATTATAATCCATTCCAATCGAATAAATTAATATGGAGGATGGGGAAGTGGGAGTGGGGTACAGGTTAACGTGGCATGTGAAACCAAATTTAAATTAAGAAATTGTGTTTGGCTGAGAACAAAAATGTATGTATTTATCTGTAAAAATGTAGCAAAATACATTGTCTCCTGTTCACCTTATCTACATGTACTCTACTTTGCAGACGTGAGTTGATTAACATTTATACAAAGAGTTTCTACCAAACCGATAATAAGTCACACAGATTTAAGTTTCCTTGAATCTTTACATTGTTAATGTTGAAAAAAGGAACCCAAGATAGTTTGTCTTTTTTTATCAATATTGTAAACCTCACAGAGGTATGCTGTCTCTTCAGCTCCCTATTCCGGCAGCTCACATAGACTGCTAGCATCCTACAGCTCAATACTCATTGCAGATATACAGTTTATAGGCGTTACAGACGACATAAACACAGAAAAACCAAACTTCAGATCTTCCGTCTGTTTGTTCATCTCATCATCTGAGCATGATATTGACTAATTGAATTATATCTATCTCTAGTGCACAGTATGAAAATCATATGCAAAACCAAAACCAAAGGGTCTTGTCAGCCACTCAGGCTAGCTCTATCTCATTTCCGTAACGGTAGCATAGCGTTCGGTAACGCTGCTACAAAGCTTTTAGATCGGGCCTGCAACAAGAATAAGCTAAATAATTGTCCCAAGGACATTCATTGTTGCCGTGGCCACAAAGTAAACACACATAGAAGGAAGAGTATGATGACAGCATTTGTTTCTTACTCATACGGTATCTTGTCCATTGTCCTCCGACCAACACACTACTAAACCAAGTCATTTACAGTCACCTGCGATTACAGAACTAAAACCAAACAGCTTAAAAACAGTGACTATGAAGTCTGTACATCTGTACTGTGCTCTCTGCATTTCTTTCATATCACTGACATTTTTAGATTAGAGTGTCTGTTTAGCAGTCAGAAGGGTTAGAAGGTAATTCATTGCAAGCAGCAAAAGCAATTAAATGGACGCTGTGCGATTATAACATGGCTATTTCTGAGGGGCCTTATTGTAGAGACATTTTGGCACAATGGAAACAGATGGCTAATTGCCCTCTGAAAATGCTATATTGCCATGGATTTTTTAAAGACAACTAAAAGCCAATGTAGACACATTTCTCTGAACTGCTTATTAAGTGGACATGGGCAGAGATAACCAACAAGAGATAACCAACTAGCCAAGCTAGCTGGCTAACTAGCTAGCTGACTATAACCCTAACCATAACCCCTCAAACATGAATGGTATGATTGGGTTTAACATAACCATAAATATGTTATGCTTTTATGAGTAAATCAATTCAGTTTATACCCCTAAATCGTACAGTTGTTCAACGTATAAATGTCGAAAAAAGTAATGAGACCAGGTAGTTATTTTAGAGGACAATATAGACTAGTAAGTGCAACAAATAAATATAAGGAGGTTCGTGTCCGTTTATCATTGGGAGCCAAATAAGAGTAAACACTTCAAGTTATGTACTTGCATTTTGGTACATGAATACGTTGAAGCAAATCACTCCTCGTTCATTATCCCATGGGTTTTGTATATTTGTTTTTTGGGGCATCTTATCAATCACACAAAGTCATTACATCTGATAGAAACACATTACCCTGTGTTGTAAAGAGGGAAAAAGCCATGGTTATTCTTCTTTAACATAGTTTAATTGACAAATTCATCCAATGTTTAGTTTTATTTTACGGGCATATCTTTGGCAATTGGCTAGTTCTTCATTTTTTTCACATACTAAATTATCTGAACGTCCACAAAACATATGTCTGAAAGTAACGTGGTGAAGCACATACAAATTGGGCCCTACATTTTGTTTAGTCACAATAACAAAATGGCACCATGTGGAAATGTTCATTCATTTCATTCATTATTCATTAACAATAAATCAACGTCTCCCCATTAAAATCTCGGGATAGCTTCAGTGATATCTCTCTCTCTTTGAACAGTAATGTTTCGTCAATTAAAGATAATCTGCGAACCTAGTTCACTGAGTGACCAATGCTCTCTCTTACTATGGGATTTGCTCACTGTTCGGATTCCATTGCTGTCATCTGCATGTACTAAGGACATGTTTATTGTAGTGGAATTATAACAGGCCGATGGTCCAAGCCATGCATTTATAAACGCCTCCCACAAAATAGACAGTGACTCAAAGAGAGCAAATCAAGAACCCAATGTTATGTCTGTACAAGGTTTGAGGTAACATAATTTTCTGCTGCCAAAGGACCTCCAGACAAGATAAAAAAGAATCGTCAGAACTTTGAATGATCGTGATGTGCTATGTGTGACATAACTGATCTCCCATCAAAACCCCATTTCCCATGTCTGTCTGTAGTTCTTTTATTGCCATGCTCAACGAAGCCAACTCTGTCTTTATGCCATATGTCCAATAAAAAGGTTGAATCTTTGTTGTCAATCAAGGATTCCTTGGATATCTTGTGATTCCTTGGTGAGTGTATATTTTGTGTTACGTACGTAAACATCGGACTTGAATACAGATTATTTGGAGATGGTTCTTCTCCTCCACCTCACTCTCTCTTTTTCTGTCTCTTTTGGAATACATGGGTGAACGTTGTCATACCTGTGTCGCCGATGCTGCCATTTTGATAGTACCATGTTTAGATAGTGTTCCATGTTTCGTTAGTGTCCCTATGTCGCTGTGGTTGATGGTGAATCTGGTGATCCCCTCGATTCCATTGTCCCAGGTTTCGGGACCAATCATGCCCTCCACATTGCTCAGGAGGCTCTTTCTCTGGGAGGCGCAAACTGTCACGGGAACACGGGGGTCATCCCAGTGTTGCAGCTCAAGTTGTCCTTTCCCGGGAGTCGTCGGTCGTTGAACGTGTGCATGTTGATCACTGCATCCGTCTTGACCATGACCGGGACCTGGTGGTGGGGCTTGTGTTTCACACGCGTCCCGCAGGTGAACGACTGTCTGATCTCGTCCACCATGGCACTGCAGAAAGACCTCTGGGCAAAAAGGGCGAGGATGAGGGGAGAGAAGGGGGGAAAGGGATGGGGGTAAATGCCTTAGCTTTAAATGGTTCTGACAGCATAGAGTGTCAACAAAATCAAGAGTGCAAAACACATTTGCCACAAAACATTCATGCATGTTGTTCCTCTCCCATCGCTGACAGCCATGTCAAACTGCAACCCCCACCACATGCAACCCACGCAATGTGCACTGCTCCTGCTCTGTCAGATAGATTGAACACAGAGCCGTATTCTTACCCCATTACCTATACAAGCATGCTTGACACAACCCACTTAGTTGCATAACTCCAATCTGCGATTTACAACTGCTGAGATTCATAGTATTCTGACATCTGCAATGACTAATAACGGATTAATTCGGCATGCTCCAATTTGCAATTATGCATGTTAAAATTAAATAAGTGTTCTATTCTATGGCCAAATAGCACAGGGATTATTTGAGGGAATGCAAATTCCTTTAATAAAGGGAACTAAAATGGACAGAGTACAGCTTGAATTTTAAGGTTGTGTTCATATTGTTAGAAATAAGGACAGTTAGGCAAGGATCTAAAATTAACCAATGTCATTAATAAAATAATCACATCAAGTACCTAAATTACTGATCAACAATCTTGAATCAGATTCATGGGGATAATATCTACCTGCTCACGTTTCGCCGTCTTCCTTAGCTTGTATATGAATTCGGCTATAGCCACAAAGACGGAGAGAACCAGGCCACACGCCAGCACTATAAAGATCCCTCCCAGGTTCGGAATGCCCATGGGGCCGGCTTTCTCACGGCGCTCTTCGTCCAGACAGCTGCTGCCGCTCCACCACTTCTCCTTGAGCATGTGCAGACGGCCATCTTCCAGGATGCTCAGGATGGCGATGGTCACTTTGTCCCGGTATGGAGAGCCTGTAAGGCAAGCAACAGGTTTGCTTTAGACTGGTTGAAAGATAAGATAAACCACTAGCTGGATCTCGTTGATGAGGCCACAGGGGTGTTTTCACAACATATGGCTCAAATGTAGTCATTGCATATTAATATACAGTACCAGTCAAAAGTTTGGACACACCTACTCATTCAAGGGTTTTTGTAGAAACATACTGAAGACATTAAAACTATGAAATAACACATATGGAATCATGTAGTTACCAAAATAAAAATGTATTTTAGATTCTTCAAAGTAGCCACCCTTTGCCTTGATGACAGCTTTGCACACCCTTGGCATTCTCTCAACCAGTTTCACCTGGAATGCTTTTTCAACCGTCTTGAAGGAGTTCCCACATCCTGTCTCAGCCTCCAGTATTTATGCTGCAGTAGTTTATGTGTCGGGGTGCTAGGGTCAGTTTGTTATATCTGGAGTACTTCTCCTGTCCTATCCGGTGTCCTGTGTGAATTTAAGTATGCTCTCTCTAATTCTCTCTTTCTCTTTTTCTTTCTCTCTCTCGGAGGACCTGAGCCCTAGGACCATGCCTCAGGACTACCTGACATGATGACTCCATGCTGTCCCCAGTCCACCTCCAGTTTCAACTGTTCTGCCTGTGATTATTATTATTTGACCATGCTGGTCATTTATGAACATTTGAACATCTTGGCCATGTTCTCTTATAATCTCCACCCGGCACAGCCAGAAGAGGACTGGCCACCCCACATAGCCTGGTTCCTCTCTAGGTTTCTTCCTAGGTTTTGGCCTTTCTAGGGAGTTTTTCCTAGCCACCGTGCTTCTACACCTGCATTGCTTGCTGTTTGGGGTTTTAAGCTGGGTTTCTGTACAGCACTTTGAGATATCAGCTGATGTACGAAGGGCTATATAAATAAATTTGATTTGATTTGATGTTGAACACTTGTTGACTGTTTTTCCTTCACTCCATGGTCCAACTCATCCCAAACCATCTCAAATGGGTTGAGGTCAGGTGATTGTGGAGGCCAGACTGGAGGTGTGTTTTGGGTCATTGTCCTGTTGAAAAATAAATGATAGACCTCTGAGCGCAAACCAGATGGGCGTTTCGCTGCAGAATGCTGTGGTAGCCATGCTGGTTAAGTGTGCCTTGAATTCTAAATAAATCACAGACTGTGTCGCCAGCAAAGCACCCCCACACCATCCCACCTCCTCCTCCATGCTTCACGGTGGGAACCACACATGCAGAGATTATCAAATCAAATCAAATCTGGTCACCAAATCTGGTGACCAGATCTGGTCATCTGGTCATCTGGTCACCTACTCTGCGTCTCACAAAGACACGGTGGTTGGAACCAAAAATCACAAATTTGGACTCAGACCAAAAAACAGATTTCCACCGGTCTAATGTCCATTGCGTGTGTTTCTTGGGCCTGAGCAAGTCTATTCTTCTTATTGGTGTCCTTTAGTAAAGGTTAAATAAAAATATTTAAAATATTAAAACTTGTTAATGTGAAGCATTTATTTGGGCTGGAATCTCTGAGGCTGGTAACTCTGGTTCTTCCATTCCTGTGGCGGTCCTCATGAGAGCTAGTTTCATCATAGCGCTTTATGGTTTTTGCAACTACACTTGAAGAAACTTTCAAAGTTCTTGAAATGTTCCGTATTGACTGACCGTCATTTCGCTTAGCTTATTTGAGCTGTTCTTGCCATAATATGGACTTGGTCTTTTACCAAATAGGGCTATCTTCTGTATAATAGGGCTATCTTCTGTATACCAAGCGCATTAACAAGGAAAGAAATTCCACAAATTAACTTAAGGCACAACTGTTAATTGAAATGCATTACAGATGACTACCTCATGATGTTGGTTGAGATAATGCCAAGAGTGTGCAAAGCTGTCATCAAGGCAAAGGAAGGCTACTTTAGGGTGGTTACTTTAAAGAATCTCAAATATATTTTGGTTACTACATGATTCCATATGTGTTATCTTATAGTTTTGATGTCTTCACTATTATTCTACAATGTAGAAAATAGTCAAAATAAAGAAAAACTCTGGAATGAGTAGGTGTGTCCAAACTTTGACTGGTACAGTAAATCAATTCAAAGTTTATTGGTCGTGCACACAGTTGTGCAGATGTCTTCACAGGTGCATCGAAATGCTTATGTTTCTAGCTTCAACAGTGCAGCAATATATATGTTTTATTTACTTAACTAAGCAAGTCAGTTAAGAACAAACTCTTATTTACAATGAAGGCCTACCGGTGAACCGTGGGTTAACTGCCTTGTTCAGGGGCAGAATGACATATTTTCACCTTGTCAGCTCGGGGATTCAACCTTTCGGTTACTGGCCCAACGTTCTAACCACCATGTACCTGTCGCCCCAAATATCTAGAAATATCTAGAAATAAGTGAACAATACACACACAGTCCAAAAATGACAAAAATACAATAGTAGCACGGTAGTAGTTAGTCGAAATGCTCTGCATCGAAAGCACAAATATAGGATGAATGTGTTATTTGTTTCTGTCCAGCTTGAAGGACCACCTCCTACCAGTGTATCAGTGGGGGATGGTGCTTGTTGCAGGAGGTATGGAGAGCTGGAGATTATTCATACCATCAGGAAGCTATTATATCAATTAAGGTACAGATGTTGTTACATCTTACCCATGGGAGTGCCTATTCCATAGCCTTTGCTGTCAATGACGCCTCCAACCTGGGTGAGGTTGCAGTTCCGCTGGGTAATGTAATCGATTGTGGTAGACTCCATGAGCAAGGCATAGTCAGACTTCAGAACCCTCTGGATGCCGTCCTCAATGGACTTGACAAGCGACGTACTCTGTTTACTACTCATGAAGGCCCACATCTTCTCAAAAGTAGACACCTTTGATTTCTGTAAGGGGAAGAATTGAAAGTACAATCAATGTTGAATCTCAGATTGTGCATTACAGCTGGTCAAAGGGGCATTGAGTCTACACAGTTCTTTTTTTTAAATTAACATGTTTTCTACACCGTGTTGATCCCATTACACGATAGCCCTCTGGTGTTGAAAATACTCTGGCAATCTTGAGCACCTATCATGCTGTTATTATCCTTTTCCCACAATTCTCCATTTCGAGAAGTATATAATTGTACGAATAAAGGAACGTATTGGAGCCTTGAGCTCCAAGAAAAGGAATAAACTGTTCAATGCCACTTTAACATTCACTGCTTTCAAGTCCTATATGTACTTTCATACATCTATTGTTTTATTTTTTGATATAAAAAGTGACTTGTGCCACTGGATATAATAATTTAGTAAGGGG
Source organism: Oncorhynchus tshawytscha (assembly GCF_018296145.1). Taxonomy (NCBI): domain Eukaryota; kingdom Metazoa; phylum Chordata; class Actinopteri; order Salmoniformes; family Salmonidae; genus Oncorhynchus; species Oncorhynchus tshawytscha. The sequence continues at coordinate 24,666,666 of NC_056431.1, forward strand.
AGGTAATGTCATCTATTTTCATCCACAGGAAATAGTGAAAAATGCTGGATTAATTTAGTTCCTCTCTATTAGCCTTGCATTTGTCTATGTGATATTTCATGCTACTTGACAAGGGGTCAAATGTTATTCCATACCTAATTTCAGATAATTACTGACTCATCACCCTAGTCATTTGAAAATATGAAGGATGTTAAAGCTCTTTAGTTACTTAATTCCTGCATTGACGGTTAAAATGTGATTTTTATTTATTTAGACGTGCAGGTGACACACAGAGTACATCTGATTGTCAAGATAGCATAGTGCTACTGTAAGTGTGCCAGAGATTACAGTGCAAAGATTTACTTTGCCCTACAGTGCCCTTCCATGCAGTGTGGTTTGACATATCTACAGCTACTCCCGACCTCTTCAGTATTTATCAGCTCCCTCATCCGCTTCAGTCGAGCTCGTTAGCCCTCCCAGTGATAACGAGAAGGAACCGAGGGCACTTGAGCTCTGCAACTGATGAGGTAATTATAGACACCTGTGTCTCCTCTGACTAATAACACTGCAATCATACCTGTCACTAATCAAAGTAAACACGCTTAAGGAGTAAAATCCACTTTTTACTGTTCTGAGAACTTACAGCAAGTTCTTGACTAATTGTCAATAATCTTTCATTTAGAGAAGGTTCAAATAGATGTGTATAGCTCAGGGTAGACAGGCAGCCATTAGATACTAAAGGCCCTAATGAGGAGATGATGAGTAGGATAAGGTGTGTTTCAGTAGGGGCTGGAGCAAAAGCCTGAACACTCAGTAGCTCTCCAGGAAGAGAGTTGGCCACCCCTGGTTTATACCATAGCCAGTAGTTCCAATGGTTAGGCAACTGATGACTCTAATTTGGTATAATCACAAATTCTAGTTACTCCATGGACCATGCCTAATCCCTCATTGAACTCCATGTTAATCAAGCCTCCTGGAATAGAATGGTTACTAATGTTCTCTTTCTCCTCCGGTGGATTTGTTGGTGGTCACTGGGAATCTTTAAGCGGGTGAAAATTCTATCGGTGGATATTCTGATCGGGTGGGTCATAGAGCAACTGAGACATATTGCTAACAGAGAGTAGAAAGAGAGAAATTATGAATAATAATATTTGTAACACACTTTTCAAAATCCCAAAGTGCCAATAAGTATAATATTAATGTAATGTAATATGAATAAACCAATATAAAGGAAATAGGGATGACGGAAATATCAAATGAGAGAAGTCAACAAAAAATACAACCTCAATTGTATTGTCAAGGCAGGGGAAACTACAAAGATACTCCCTTTAGCAGAGGCACACATATTACAGAGAATATTTGAAAGTGTAAAACTGGGACAATCACCCTGGGTAAAATGATCTGTTATCGTTGCTATTGTGTGCCATAAACGTATGGACCTTCCCTTGTCCATAAAACATTTTCCATAGCACTGTGTCCAATATTTTCCTTTTCTTACCCAGAAAAATAGCAAACCCTTACATGTTATTCAGCACCACTGTGACAGCATCTGAGGCGAAACTCAAAATAATAAAATAAAGCTGAGAACCCTGCAGGGCAAAAGCTGAAACTTTGGAATAAAAAATCATTATGGAGGATCACATCAAACAGCGTGGAGAAGTGGAGAACTTGCTTTTGCAGCGGGAATTAAGATCTAACTGGAAAAAAAATTAATATATATATATTTTGTGGAATATGATTATTTTATTTTATTGAGAAGCATACTGTATATAAAAAAGTACGAATCCAGCATCTTGTCTCAGTTCTTCATAAACACGTTTTATGAGAATATAACTTTGTGTACTCAGCGTGCTTCAATCAATGGGGCTGCATTCAAACTGCTTAAAATGACTGGAGAATTGAAATGAAGAGATTTAATTATGTTCTTTTCAGATAATGTTCCTGGCAGATTGTTTATTTAATACGAGTAATGAAATCAACATGAAACAAAAGCACAACTCAAAACCAAAGCAGACAGACCCCGTCTTCTAAGATACATACCTTGAAGAAAGACATGGTGGCACCGTCTTTGACCACACCATACTCAATCTTGGTCTGCTTGGCGATGTCGTCGGCAGAGTCCACGGGTGACTCCATGCGCTCCACGGTGAGGAAGGCGGCCAGGTTGGCCGTGTAGGAGGAGATGATGATGAGGGTGAAGAACCACCAGATGCCTCCGATGATCCTGGTGGACAGGGCTTTGGGCATCAGCTCAGAGCCTGGATGGCAGACAGGGTGAGGGAGAACAACGGTCACCTTATAGATACACTATAGGTAATTGTGTAGTTAACATTTTGGCTTGAATTTTGCCTGCATGGTTCATATACATATTCTATGATATATGAGGTCATTTCCAGACAATATTTCTGTCCATTTAGGGGACCCATTTTGACTCGAGAGTACCCCCAGAGGCGAAAGTTTATTATAGCCTTTATAAGGAAGACGTTTGACATCACATATGCATCTTCTTTATATAAGACTGTTACAGAATATAACAAACACAATGGTTATATGGTTGCTTTTTCACATAAAAGGGATTCATGGAACATACACACTCTTGGTCTTACTCAAATTCTCAGATGGAAAACAACTAAAGGGGCATATCTAAGTACCTGGCAGCCTTCCTAAGTTTGGAAGGCTGCCATTATATTTTAATTTGACTACAATTGGCTGATTATGAAGGAAGAGGCTCAGCACAACCTTTTGGGGGGCGATCCCAAACTCTAATGCCAGATACAGTAGGATTCCTGGATCAACACAAACCCCCAGTCTGGGTTGAGAGTTCATTTAAAAATAATGGTCATGTTCCAGGCTGACAATATTCCAGTTGTGTTTCATGCGCCATTCAATGGTTGTGTGCAAGTTATCGACTGCAGAGTCAGGTATCTGATTGCTATATCAAATGATGAGGTTAGTTGCAATTTCAAACACCTATACATGCATTGTGAGATATCATAATCAGGTCACAATCAGCTTTATTGTCCTAGAAGAGGAAAATCCTAGCACAGCTCACACATGAATGCGTACTTGCCCATAGAGGGTAGCTACATATAATTGTTCATTATAGTGATAACCCCCGGGATAAAACTCCCCCAGAGGGGCGCAATGCGACACTTAATTGACCGGTATCTCCGAAATGACTGGAGGAGATCAAAGCAGTAATGGAGTGGGTGGTCTGGGCTGGAGATCTGGCATGCATCTGCAATGTAGTCAGCCTGGAACGTGGCCTCTGATACCACCAAGCTTAACAGACAGAAATCTATTCTGCCGTTTTTGAAATAATAAACTGACACATGTTAGCTTTTTCGCTGTGGGGTTTCATAAAGAAACCTGACACTAGGCCTGCGTCCAATTAAAATAATGTCACCAAGACAAAGAAGTCACATCTAAATGTGATTCTGCTCTTTCTCTGCCTTTGAAACGTTCCACCTCCTTTGCCACAGCTGTATGTTCTATATGCTTTCTTTTATTTGGGCTGTTTCATATGCATTTTGAGATTACAATGTGTCTGTTTTGTGTTTTGTATTCTTCTTTGCATGATTTTTAATTGTGTAGAACAGTGTCTCACAAAGAATGCATGCATAACATACATCCATTTGTGACAACTTACATTTGACAGGTTGAAAATGTGTTATCAGTCTCAGGACATAAATGTTCAATTACTTAGGTTGGCCAGACTGCCTCCCACAGCATTTAGTATGACATTGTGAGGTCCTCCGTCAGATAAATTCCCATATCTTTTTTACAATTGCTTTTTGACTCACGGCTAAAGATACTTTATTTTCTGTCCCTGTCGACGCCTAAAACAACCTCTCCACCAGAGGTTGTGTTCAGTGCCCTCTACTACTTTACTGAGAAGATTTATGAGGGCAATTTTGAAGAGTAACCACCCCACTGAGAGGAGGTAAAGTGGTCAGCTTTTTAACCTTCCTTACCCAATTTGATTGGATTTGTCCTTTGCGATTTGACAGCCTTTACACGGTGGCTAAACAAGGCCAGTACAGTAACACTCCAAGGTAAGAACTATCACTTAAGAATAGGAGGACACCCAGCTCAGCAGTCAGACTGGTAAGGAACTGGAACTGGTAGCCCAATTGGATTCCAGGCCGTAAAATGCTGTTGTCAGCTGGAGCGCACGGCACCTAGAACACTCTAATAAATACAACAATAGTGCCGCCGAGGAAATAAAACCTTGTCAATGCATTATACATCTCCTTGAAGAAGAACTTCATGTCTTCCAAGCCAAAGAAGTACACATGTCCTTTCAGAGCAGAAGACAATGACGCAGTGTTTCAGTCAACAAAGCAACACAATCTCAGTGACTGCAGGGCTGCTGCAGCTAGAATGGCCTAGGTGCTGACATCATAGTTTCAAGTAGTCATGTCATGTGAAAGGCCTTGCAAAACACGATGGCAAAAAAATTCCAATCAAATTATGTTACAGGATGGGGGATGTGACTCTAAATACACACTACGGCAAAATGGCAATGTTATTGAGAAAGGTATTAGGCCCCGGGATGCTGAATGAATGAAGGACATTCTATTTTTGTGCCAAAGCACCCAGTTGGCAACCCATCCCTTTTGGGATTCGTTGACACAAACACACATTACAATCATTTGCTGTGATCATTCTGTGATAATTATTGATGCTTGCAATATTGCATACAGTGGTAACATTTGCCGTGATCCACCTGTGTGAAATTCATGCGTTCACAGTACCCCCTATCAACCATAGTACAATATTCGACTTGCAAAAAGCATTCATAACTACTCATGGCTCCTTATAACAGCATTGACAAAAGCACACAGGCTTAAGATAGATTCACAATGCATTACACAGAAGTGTCTGATAAAAAAAGGAAACTGCTTGCTCCATCGTCAGTTTGAAAAAGGACAATCAGAGCCTTTCTGGGAGTTATATTGTCTGTGGATTTAGAAGCACTGAGTACTATTAAATGCAATGCCCTGGCTTTCTCCCCATATTATTTTCCCCACAACCAAAGCTTCAACTTAACATCGGGGAGGCACCTCTTCCTGTGAGAATCATTACCTGCACTTAACATTCTCTCCTTAGCGGCCTCATCACATAAAAACACGCTCTCTACGCCAGAGGCTGTTAGAGCTTGTTAATCTCTTTTTAAATACTGAATGTCATATAAACTAAAAATGTTTTCCAAGTTGAGAAACTCTCTTCTCCTTATTGGATTAAGATTACACAGATAAGGTCAAAACAATGCCCCATGACTATAAATGCAATATTTTGTACAGCTTATGTTACTTACACATTTTGTGTATCAATTATATTCATGTTTCACCCGTTTTGCAACACCCATCAGACACTATGTTTGCCATGAGAAAAGCCTCACACTGCCCAGAGCGCACCTCTTTTGAAGCATGCAAGTTGTGCTTTTACACCTCTCCATTTTGTGTGTTCTTGTTTTGTAGGACACCTCACTCCCACAGACAAGCTGGCAGGATTTTGTTTTATTAGGCTGTTCTTCCTCTTCCAAACATGTCAATGAAATGGCTTCCTCCTCAGCGGCTGTTAGGTGAGTTTGGCAGCCGAGCATAAGGTGTCTGGTTTGTATAACAAAATGCACCCTTTGGATACATACTTGGACCTTTTGAATCAGGGCAGAACACATAGCACTTTTTGCATTTTCCATTAGCAGTTATTGTATTCTTTCCAGCATGGAATTAAATAAAGTATATTTCTCTGCCTCCTTGGTTTTTCTTTTTTTACGGTTTGAGTGTGAGTACCTGCTGAACTCCATGGTCCTTTTTCTCTCTCACGCACCGGTCACCATTCTCCTTAGCCTGAGCACAGACCCTCAAACTTCTTTGCTACAGACAGGTAATCTGGCATTTTCCTGTAATGCCAGATGGCCAGTCCGCACCTGGCTACAGAACACATAGGTGCCACAATTACTCAATACTAGACCGTAGATAAATGTGCGCAGGCAGCACATGGTGCTCCAGGGTGAAGACTGTTATTTCTGCATTGATAAATGACATGACCAATCGATTAGATCATATAAAGGTTTGTTATAAGGAACTGGATTTTAAAAAACGCATTTTGTGTGGGTATGTCTTCCAGAGAATCAATGTTTGACCTACTTTTTTAGTTAACTGCAAATGACGCAGGTTATTTCTTTTTTTTTCACTTTCACTGAGTTAGATTGGGAAAAGGTAACATGTTTAAAGAGTAATTGTAACCTGTTAACATAATTGTTCTAAGCAATTCCAGACCACATTAGCACTATGATCTTAAAGGGATAGTTCACCCAAATTACAAAGATAGATATCCTTTTGGTTTTGTTAACCTTGCTACTGTCACCAAATGCATTTTTTTTTCACTTGTGTCCAAAGAACAAAGCAAGTCAATATCCCAGATGAAATCATTTTCCGTGTTTGATGTCCAAATCATTTTAAAGTAACTGTATAGACTCTTAGATCATTTTGCTGTATCAAGTAAAATATCCTGTTGTATGGTATGTAATCTGGGGGAACAACATTAACCTGCTTAGAGGAGGACAGTATTCAAAGGAACAACCACACACAACCACACACAGGTGGTTTAAGTTTTAAGTTCAAGATTCAAGTGGTTGACCTACCATTCCAATGACAAAGGACTATCAATCCTGTTCAAAGATGAATCACCAACTTCCTGTTTTGCTCGTTCCTCTCCTCCCTCGCATATTGTACTGTTAGACTCCTAGCCTCCACTCACAATGCAAATAGTCAGAGATACCATGCAGCTACGCGGAACAGCTGCCGAGGAGTACAGCATTTGTGCTTAATGGATTGTCGCATTTGCGCTCCTTACCGGCAGAGATCCACCGTCGAGCCTCCCTAATTTGTCTTGTTACATTGAGGTTAAACATTTTATTAGTAGCTCTTTTTTTTAATCCTCGGCTGACTTCATTATGTCAAAGCATTTACGGGGCTCCATTTGCTTACGAATGTCTTTAAGGGTGGACGAGGCGACCGCATTAGCGTGGTGTTGCCATAATATCCTTCCCCTAACCTTCCTCAGATTTGTGTAAGCTTACACAGAAGGTGGGATAATTGAAATAGGTACTTTGGGGGTTGGGGAAAGACTAAAGTTAACTGTCTTTCTCTGGCATAAGAAAGATGCTGAGAATTGACATATTTTAATATTATGAAATTATGCATAAAGGACAATTACATTACACTACTCCAGCATCATAAAAGGCCCAAGTGACATTTTACAAAATGTAATTTGTACCGAGAGCTGAGCTGTGTGTCGGACATAGATTTCGACAATGGGTCTTTGGTACGAGCACTCGGGAAACACAACAATATAAACATCAACCTTGTGGCCATAGCCAACGTCAGCGAGGAGTGACAGCTGGCATTTGTCAGACACGTTCTCCAACTTACCCTTTCGTCCCAAAACACAAACAGCTGTGTTATGGGGGAAACAAATGCTACCGTGTTTTCTGTCTTTACCTGCCACATTCTGACAGGTGTCTGACACCTACTTTCTCTCACCACTCCTGTTTCTACGAGCAGGCAGGGAGGTGACAACAGCTTTCTTTTGTAATGTACGTCTGAGCTCCAGTTGTTCCTGACGGGCAAGTGTCTTCTAAAACAGTCTCGAACATGGAAATGAGGTAGCTTGTCAGTTAAAGAGGTGGAGAGAGGTAGGGAGAGGGAGTGTGGCTCTGCAGAGGAAGGGAGTGGAGGGGGGACTGTTGCTTTTGACATGTGAAAGAGGGAACAAGCTAGGCTATACCATACCTTGCTGCATGAGGGAGCCCACACCGAACCAGAAGCTGTTAAGGAGGGTGAAGTTGTTCTCCACCACATCGGATCCGGGATTGCAGGGATGGGCGTCGTACCATTCGTACGGACTGAACCTACAGGGAGACAGGTGGAGAAGGATATCAGGAACAAAGGCTCCAGTGTACCACAATTTCGGCATAATAGTGTATTGTTACTGTGGGGCTCAGTTAACCCTGACGAGGCATGGGGAAAGAGATAATGTGCATTAGAATTCAATCCCTTTCTCACCAACATCAATATAGAAATAATGGGTACTCATGTAGCCCGCTATACAGAGAAAAATGAGTTCAAAGGAAAACTATGGCTCAAAACAGTTTAATAATCAATGATATAACTGTGTTCATACTGTAATATGGGGATGGGGGGTAATATAGGGACTTACACAGATCTGATATATTGCTCCCAAGTTTCCCTTGTATTATGCATGGGTATACCTATCTTTGTTTCATTTCATACTCTTGGCCAGTAATCCTGTGGCTTTTGGGGTGAACCATAGTAATGCATCTCAAATTGGTTCTAATAAGATGGAACAGAAGCTGTGCTTAATAATACATTCTAGTTCTCTGCATCGAAGGCCTCTCTGCTGGGTATAGCACTCCTGATGTGTCCTTGAGCCGAGCACTTAACCTGAATTTCGCCTGACAAAACCACCCATGAAGCGTTAGCCTACAGTGTCCCTAAAGATCTGTGCAACTGTGGGCACAAATTACGGGGTGCAAATGGAGACATATTTTCTTATGGCTTTTTACCCGCTATACAAACAAAAGACAAGCTGTAAAGATGTCCACTCTTATTGTTTTCAGTAACTTGATTGTTAGCGGTGCATGTGACATAGCATTTGTCAGTTGTGTTGACGTGCTCTTATGTGTCCTTGACGATAGCTGTCTGTCAACCCTGTTCAAATCAAAAAGTTTGCCGTACCCTTATATATCTCTGTAGATATCTCGCTGTGCTCAAAGGTAGCTAACTGTACACAAAAATACCACTTTCAGGACGACAGATATTGAAATGTCAATTTGGGATCGAACGAGGCATGCAACGCTGAAAATGTAGTAGTATAAAACCTGCGAAGCCCATGGTTCCACGTACTCTGCCATTTAGTGTAACATCTTCTCAAAGTGCTCCACACCATAAATCCTTTAATGTACATGAAACAGTCACTTTTAAAGGCAGCTGGAGAGATAAAACATGCTAAATGTCAGTGCTTTCCCTTCCTGAAATTAATTTTGAAAATGTTTTCAAATACGATCTGATTTATTCAGGGTGTTTTGCTGTCAGAGGAGAGGAGAAGAAGAGGAGGCTTAGATCCTTCGAAGCCAGATAGAAGCAGCATATTTTAAGAAGAGATGCTATCTACTGGCTTTCATGAACGTTAGCCAATGAGTGGAGAAAATAAGGTAACTCTTTATTTGGAAAGTCTATAGAGCATCTACAAATGGACTATCAGTAACATTTCAAACTTCATATCTACTAACCCTTGCACTAACCGTAATCTTAACCCTTACCCTTATTCTGAACCTAACCCTAACCGTAACCGTATCAAGCAGTTGCTATCAACAGATAGTTTGTTGATAGTATGATGCTCTACAGATAGACTATCCGGATTATCCAAATGAAGTATGACCGAAAATGGTCCCGAAAATAGTCTATTCAAAAAGAAGAGAATAAATCAAGACCTTAAGTTAGATGTCAAACGCTAATAACATTTCTAAGTGAGAATCATATATATATAGTGTCAATAAAGTGTCTTCTAAAACATTTGTTCATTTAATGGAATACATAGCTCAGGAGACTGGTTTGCATCTCCATGTTCCTCCATTGAATGGGGAAGGTGTTTAAAGATGGCGGCGTCCATACACTAAATACAAATGAGTTGTTTACCAAATTCGCTATATTGTACATTGCTCTATGTTACAATTATTTTGTATCGTCATTAGCACAGTATGTACAGTATACATGAACACAATTTAAGCAGACAATTTGAAAAACCCCAAAAAGTAGATTGTGCTGATTTATTGACGCATTGAACCATGTCACGCACTGTAGTTTGAAAACTCAATGGATAGTGGTAAAACCATGACGTCGTATCTGAATTCCGAAATCTTTATGCACCTTCGCCATTAGTGTGTTTTTCATTAAATCTGGTCACACTCGAATGATGCAAAAATCCCCCCCCAAAAAAATCTGTCCTCTAAATAGTATGAATGAGAATCAGAAAGCAAACCCTCGCCTCTCCCTCATTCTAGACAGACATAGCAGAAGCACCTGAAGCGGTAACTCAAAGAAATTGAAACTTGGCCAGTGTGTTGCTATTTGAAAAGATAAGGATGACCGGGGGAAAAACTCCATTATTACACTCTTTCTAGAGCGTAAGTTCTTACATTGGCATGGTATAGAAGTCGTATTTTTGTCATCTGTATTCCACTGCCAATTTTTATCTTATGGAATTTCAAAGATACATTTCCCCCCTAGTTACATCCTTAAAGTGATCCCAGGTTATAAGAGCACTGATAAGGCAAGTGCAAATACCGGGCACTGCTCAATGTTTTCTCTCTATCGTACTTAGAAAATGGTTGCTTGTGATTTATTTTCTGTTTTCATACTTCTGTAAGCACTCAAGTAGATGTCCCATATTGTTGACCTACGGTCATGGACTCCAAGATGGCTGTGGAAAAACACAAGGCTTAGCGCTTTCATAGTTCTCTTCTCGTGGGTGCCTGCTCAGTGACAAGGATCATGATTGTCCAGAAAAGCTTTTGACTTCAAATTTGTCTGAATTGTTTTTAAACTATAGACTATTAGTACAGTATATGTCTACCTGATATTGAACACATACATTTGCCTCTTTCGTCAAAGCGTTCTGGTTCTTCCAACATCTCAAGCACCCATACATCAAACTGCTATTTGAGCCTTCTTTTGGCTCTAAGCACTTCTGCTCGCTTTCTATGCAGGTCTCCAAAGAATGATGCAACAGTCAGAGATGATTTTCTACTTGTACTTACAAAAATAGGGTGCTAAAATGAGCTTGTATGCTTGTCTCAAGACATAATGGGAGAGGGTTGAGGAGCGCAGCTGGCTCCTCTCAGAACCCCAAGCCCCTTCAAAAGAACTTCCTCAAGCACCACTCCGCATTTGGAGGCACCAGGAAGTGGTGAGAAGCAGTGACAATGACCACAGAAGGCGAGCAGGATGCCTGCAAGTGGCACATGGGTTCTTTTCTTTCTCTCTTATGTAAATAATTCCGTAGAAGGTCTCAGGAACACATTTGGAACATATAGGGAAATACTGAAAAATCTGAGATACCCTGATCTCAATCAATACTAATTTCAACTTTCAATGATTTGTGGGGAATCTGGAAAAGATAACAAGCACAGGGAAATGTCATGAGAGACATTTTTTATTTTTATTATCAAATTTCTTTCTCCAGGTATCGGCAGGTATTTATTTTTATACATTTGAAAGACGAAAGTTGTTCGAAGAAGCATTACAACTGCAGATAAATTATACAGGAAATGCTTTGAATTGGAGAGTATAACTTCGCTGGTGGTTTGCTACTCTCATCTCTTTCTTCCACTGCTGGGCTCCACAGAGAGCCCACGCTGACATAACTGCCTTGATCACTACCCACCAGCTCACACAAAATGTAGGACTTGTACCAATTGAACATGGACCTACCGCTGAGCCGAGACCTTCTCTTACCCCCAACTGATGGAATCACTTGAGACCATCATTGACTGACTCAGTTCTGCAGAGATTCAGATTGGCCAGCCTCAATTTGTGCACTATATCCTTCCAGATAAAACATTTCCACATCGCTGCATCAATACACAGTTGGGGGCATTAAAACGTTAGGTTGCGCCTTGGTTTTGGCATGTTCAACATGGTGCTCCCCTAGTGAGAGACAGTGTTGTCACAAATAATTGTTTAACTAACTTTTTTGTGCCTGCAACGTAGCCCCTACAAGTAGAATAAACAAAAATATATCACTCAATAAAATTCAATGAACACAAACACACACAGAGACAGGCAGAACATGAAGTAGCCAAGAAAAGTCTGGGACTCACCTGGCGATGACGAAGAGAACACAGCTTACGCCTAGGTAGGCCAGCAGGATGTAGACCCAGATGTCAGGGGTCATGGGGTTGAGGAAGGAGAAGAAACCGTTGTTGGTGGTGTTTGGCTTGCGGTACAGGATGCTGATGCCCATGCTCATGAAGGGCTTTGAGAAGTCCACGACCTTCTCACGCAGGTAGGTAATGGTAAGAGGGGCCACAGCCAAGTCGGCTCTCTGTAGGGGAGACAAGAGAAGGGACGATCAGTCAAACGATGAGACCCTTTCACTAGCTTTATTACCTTTGTTACCGCAAAGCCATAAGACTGCTGAACAGTTAATTAAACGGCTATTCGGATTGTCTGCTTTCACCCCCTACCTACAGTACATGTACATAGCGTTTCAATCAATCACCTAACCAAACCGACATGTACATATTACCTCAATCAATCACCCAACTACCTCGTACTCCAGTACACTGACGCGGTACCGGTAATCCTTGTACGTAGCCTGTATATAGACTCATTATTGTTATTTTAGTGTTATTTTATTTCTATCTATTTGTTAATGTTCTTACTTTTTAACTGCATTATTGGGAAAGGACTCGTAAGTAAGCTTTTCACCGTAAAGTCTACACTTATTGAATTGATTTGAGCTTCTTTTGCTGGTACTTTCATATGTTCTTCAGGTATCTTTGAAAATCATAGATCTGCATGAACCATTGTTGTTACACCAAAAAGGTACATGAAACTTGAAAACCAGTTTGAGGAAAAATAAAGTACATTACATTGGTAGTTTCATAACAAATATGAAGTCCTGTAACATCTGACATCATGTCATAAAATCAAAGTTCTATTGAACTTCACATCAAAGTAATTTTGCAGAGATCACATGTTGCCCCCTCCCTCCAATTATTCCCCAATCAATTTTTTACATAAGAAATGACAAACACCTTCTCTAATGAATCACAAGAAACAAGGTCCATTCCCACCAGCTTCTCCCCATGCCTCCACTATCTGGAGCCTGGTGCCTTCTGACTAGGCTAATATAGCGCTCTGAGGTTCTGCCCTGGCAGGGTCTGAAGGTGAACGTTGCGGCCCATGATTTTGCGTCTGGCTGCATATTCAGAAGGTTACCATTTACATTGCCTCCCCCACACCTCAAACACGTCAGGGTTGGACAGGAGATTAATGAAACCAGATGCTTGGTTCACGCTTGGATAGCTCCCTTCCTCGGAAACTAAGGAAACTCACAAAGGGGTTTGGGCCAATCTCTTTTTCTTCCTTTTTGAGTGGTGGCATAGCAACAAAGCTCAGTGTGGTAGCACCAGAACATCCCTGATGGAGATCAGTTAAATTAGGTATTGGTGTGTACATTGGAAAGTGTGGAGGATGTCTAGTCCTGCAGATCATATGAAGGTCAGAATTACCAGAACCCTGCTCCCTGTAAGCTCAGAAGCATTCCAAGAAAGTGCTCAAAAGTATTCCAAGAAACAAATGTAGTTGATTTGTACTACCCAACCCAACACTTTTGGTAGCTGACATTACAATGTAGAGCAATAACCTCTAAAATTAGAAAAAAATGCTTTTTTGGTGTTAAGAAAGTAACTCACTTTTTACTGTCGCTACAACATAGTTCAGTCACTCCCCCCTTCCAAAAAAATGACTAATTACTATTCTAACATTCAGAGCAGTCAATGGGGGTCAGTATAAGAAAATAGTTGAGCGTTTGGATTATACCTGCGCCTGTAGCAAACACTGTGGTGGCTAAACACAAGAAAGCCTAACAAAAAGAGACGGTGTGGGCACAGCCAATCTGTCATGTGGTGCAATCCACTGTGCCCTCATTAAACATTTACGTTTACAACACACACCCGCTTCTTCTGTTCTCTGCCGTCGACCTCCGCTTTTCAAGCTAGCTGCCACTCAACCGGAAGACCGAGCAGCAGGTGATCCCAGCCAATCTCAGCCATCCCTATGGTGGGCTAATATATACGCTGCACGGCTATTTTCTGCTTAGACACGTATTGCAGAGCACACGCGTGATAACCTAATAGTACCCTGCTGAGTGCCACATGGCTCTGTGTTATCTGTGGGCGCGCAGATGGTATTGTAAGCTTAGAGATGTACTGCCACACCTGATAACATTCTGTAGGATTCATACAATTACACCAACACTACCGGTCAAAGATTTAGAACACCCACTCATTCAAGGTTTATTTTTATTTTTTACTATTTTCTACATTGTAGAATAATAGTGAAGACATCACAACTATGAAATAACACATATGGAATCATATAGTAACCAACAACGTGTTAAACAAATATATATTTTATATTTGAGATGCTTCAAATATCCACTCTTTGCCTTGATGACAGCTTTTCAAACTCTTGGCATTCTCTCAACCAGCTTCACCTGGAGTTCACACATATGCTGAGCACTTGTTGGCTTCTTTTCCTTCACTCTGTGGTCCGACTCATCCCAAACCATCTCAATTTGATTGAGGTCGGGGGACTGTTGAGCCCAGGCCCCACTAATCCCAAACCAGATGGGATAGCGTATCGCTGCATAATTCTGTGGTAGCCATGCTGGTTAAGTGTACCTTGAATTCTAAATAAATCACAGACAGTGTCACCAGAAATGTACCCCCCACACCATAGCACCTCCTCCTCCATGCTTTACGGTGGGAAATACACATGCAGAGATCATCCGTTCACCTACACCACATCTCAAAAGACACGGCGGGCACTTGGAACCAAAAATCTCAAATTTGGACTCCAGACCAAAAGACACATTTCCACCGTTCTAATGTCTACTGCTCGTGTTTCTTGGCCCAAGCAAGTCTCTTCTTAAGTACTGGTTTCTTCGCAGCAATTCGACCATGATTCACACAGTCTCCCCTGAACAGTTGATGTTGCTTGAACTCTGTGAAGCATTTTTTGGACTGCAATTTCTGAGGCTGGTAACTCAAATGAACTTATCCTCTGCAGCAGAGGCAACTCTGGCAGACTAAAATAATGTGATGCCTAAGACACATTTTTACTTGCAGTCATTAGTGGCCGTTAGAATCTATGTTCCTTCTTCCTTTTTTTGTCGGAATAAAACAGGATATAATGAGGACTACATGAAATATGTCTTGCATGTAATGGACATTAAAAAAGGGACTGGTCTTGCGATATATTTAGGTTGTTTGCTCTTCTTTTCTTTCTTTTTAAATTTTTTAATTTTTTAATTTTTTACAAACAATTGAATCCAATGAACTGAGCAGGCTGGGCTGACATGCTTATAGCCTTGCAAGGACTTTCAAATATGAGCATGCATGTATAAGATTGTGCTGTTATTATTGTTACAATTAATTTTTTTCTGACTGTTTTCCATGTTATTTGGTTAGGCATCCTCATAGATAATGATATTTCCCTCTGGCCAATGTCGATCGGCGGCCAAGGGTTTGCCTTAGGACGCAAAGGTGCGTCATGAGTCAGGGAGATGGTCTGATGGTCTTAGTGACAACAGACCTAGATATGGGGGGGGAGGTTTTAGTGGGTGGAATATTAGGACAATTGGAGGTTTACAAAGTTGCAGCTACAGTATGTTTAACAGTGGAAATTATTATGGCACCACTATATGGCCACTTAATCATCATGGTGCTTTATAATGGTAAGGTTACAAACATTGGTTGTGGTAAGTATGATTTAAACTTGGGTATCATTATGGTAAGTGGGGAAATAAGTATAACAATTTATAATTGTAATGGCTTATCAGATCATAAAAAAAAGATCCATTTTTACATGGCTAAAAGAGAAAGAATATAATATCTATTGTTTACAGGAAACTCATTCTACAAATATAGATGAGGTTGGGTGGAAAAAGGACTGGGAGGGAGAAATATATTTGTGTCATGGTCAAAGAATCTCAAAAGGTGTGATTATACTGATAACCTGTTGTGACTAGGCGGCAGTATTTTCATTTTTGGAAAAATAACGTTCCCGTAGTAAACGGGATATTTTGTCAGGACAAGATTCTAGAATATGCATATAAATGACAGCTCAGGGTAGAAAACACTCTAAAGTTTGCAAAACGGTAAAAATATTGTCTGTGAGTATAACAGAACTGATGTTGCAGGCGAAAGCCTGAGCAAAATCCAATCCGGAAGTGCCTCATGTTTTGAAAGCGCTGCGTTCCAATGCGTCCCTATTGAGCAGTGAATGGGCTATCAACCAGATTACTCTTTCTCCGTATTCCCGAAGGTGTCTACAGCATTGTGACGTAGTTTTACGCATTTATGTTGAAGAATACCCGTAAGCGGCTACATTGAGCAAGTGGTCACCTGATGGCTCCCAGAGAGATTCTCGCGTAAAATACAGAGGTAGCCATTATTCCAATCGGTCCTACTGAAAAACTAATAGATATTTGAAAAACACCTTGACGATTGATTATAAACGTTTGCCATGTTTCTGTCGATATTATGGAGCTAATTTGGAATATTTTTCGGCGTTTTCGTGACTGCAATTTCCGGGCGATTTCTCAGCCAAACGTGAAGAACAAACGGAGCTATTTCGCCTACAAAAATAATATTTTTGGAAAAAAGGAACATTTGCTATCTAACTGGGAGTTTCGTGAGTGAAAAATCCGAAGCTCATCAAAGGTAAACGATTTAATTTGATTGCTTTTCTGATTTCCGTGACCAAGTTACCTGCTGCTAGCTGGACAAAATGCTATGCTAGGCTATCGATAAACTTACACAAATGCTTGTCTAGCTTTGGCTGTAAAGCATATTTTGAAAATCTGAGATGACAGGGTGATTAACAAAAGGCTAAGCTGTGTCTCAATATATTTCATTTGTGATTTTCATGAATAGGAATATTTTCTAGGAATATTTATGTCCGTTGCGTTATACTAATTAGTGTCAGATGATGACAACGATTCCGTTCACGGGATGGGAGTTACAACAGGTAATACACATTTTCATCCGATTGTGCAAACTGTGCAAACAGATCCGCAAGGAAGATGGATAATTTAAAAAATGCTATTGGACCATCTTGGTTATTAATCTATATGGGCCAAATAATATTGATCCACACTTTTTTGAAAATATATATAATAATGTATTGAGCTCACAAGAAACAAAATAATCTATTATCGTAAAGGAAATCATTCTATTAACTATCGCACTTAAGGAGATTATGAAGATCATGGATACATTAGAATTAGTGGATATATGGAGATTGAAAAATCTGACCTAGTAAAATATACATGGAGGCTTAATCAAGCTAGCCGTCTTGATTACTTCCTTTTCTTGCTCTTGCTGGCATCAAACGTTTTTAAAAGTATTAATAGGAGACTGAATGCGATCGGACCACCATCTAATTGGCCTCCATATAACTCTTACAGAATATCCACATGGTCTAGGATATTGAAAATGTAATCAAAGCCTATTGGATGACAATTTGTTAATCTAAGACATAATTCATAATTTACTTTTTGTACAACATAGGTACAGCAGATCCCCTTATTGAATGGGACACTTTCAAATGTACTTTTAGAGGCCATTCAATAAAATACTCATCATTAAAACAAAAATAGTTTAGGTCAAAAGAGATTAGACTAATAAAGGAAATAATAGGGAGTAACAGCGCAGGTAGATGGTAATAGAAACTGTACTATAGAGGCACAAAATAGGTTAGAGGAAAACAAAAAGAAATGGAGGTACTTATTCAACTTCGTAGCATTAAACATTCTTGAAAATGCAAGTGTCTTACACCCTTCAAAAGATTAGAATCTTGGTAATAAAACTCAGTTTTCCAATTTAAAATAGCTATTACAGAGAACAAATCCCATGCTTTTGTTTGAGAAGAGCAATCAACAACAGAAACATTTTCCGCCATGACAGTTTTTACACATTCGAAGGTAAAATTATGACTTACATTCTGATATCTTGCTCTTATTTCTCTTCCTGAGGGTCCCAGTGATCAAATGAAGTGCCATTTTCTTTGATAAAATCCATTTTTATAGCCTAAATCGAAACATTTTGTAAACTGTTTGTGCCGTGAATTCCATCTCTATCATTTTTTTACGGAGCATTCGACGTGATTACACACCGTAAACAATCGTTTATCTAGTCATGGTTGGTTTCAGTGCATTCCTCTGGATGTTTGCAACACAGCCAAACGTCATTGTTTTTTTTACGGGGAGTATTGACTGATTTGAAGACAACTAGCAACAATAATTTTAGCGAAGCTTCATTGATTGACTATATTTCAATAATTTTAGCGAAGCTTCATTGATTGACTATATTTCTGCCCAATGACCACTGATCTTCTTGAAATCTTGCTGGGTAGATAGCCAATGAGCTGAGGTAAATGCCAGTATGTAATAGTTTTGGGTTGGACCACCATTCCTTGTTTGTAATCGCATGCGCAAGGAACTCCATTCTCGCCTTGACGA
Source organism: Oncorhynchus tshawytscha (assembly GCF_018296145.1). Taxonomy (NCBI): domain Eukaryota; kingdom Metazoa; phylum Chordata; class Actinopteri; order Salmoniformes; family Salmonidae; genus Oncorhynchus; species Oncorhynchus tshawytscha. Next base: position 24,684,987 of record NC_056431.1, read on the forward strand.
TCAGAGGAGTTGCTGTAAGGCTTTTTACGCGCAACAGTATTACGGAAAGTTGTATTTTCAACGATTTCATTGAAGATATCATGGCGAATAAATCAGGGAAAAGCGAAGTCAAAGTCTAAAGTGAAAGTGAGAGATTTTTTGTTTGAGGAATCTTGGAGTGTTATGATTCAAACGAACTGAGGAGCTGTTTCTGCAAGGACAGGGCATACTTCTGGACGGGTAAGTGCTAATGCCGTTTTATGAAATATAAATATATATATATATATATATATATATATATTATGTATAAAAAAAATTATTTTTCTTTGCAATGAAATGTGTGGTTTGTTTGTGTGTGTGTGTGTGTGTGTGTGTGTATATATATATAATAAAAAAATCCCATGTCAGATTAGATTTTCCATTTTTTTATTCAAATGGAATGGAGTAGAACAGCAAACACACACATGGCCACTGCGCCTGCTACTCCTCTCCATCTCCATATGAAATAGCCATTGGGTGCTGTTCAGGAGAGGGCAGGCCCACAACAGGCCCACTACAGGCCGGAGCACTTCACCTTAGTGACTGTTCCCTCTGCTCTATACAATACATATCTGTTTATTTTGTGTGATGATAAAAGGCTCATACAATACAAATATTTGTTTATGTTTTCTTTCACAGTGATAGCGACTCCGACTGGGAGCCCCCAGTGCCAAGTTGCCCGCTCTACCTCTGCCCCCAGTGGTGTTGATATGCCACAGTTCATTACTGCAGGCATGACTGTGCCTCAGGGCCAAAAGGGCACAGCATGGAGACGTTGTTGTGTTCTGTGTCGCATGAAATGCCTCACTTGTTCAGTTTGCCTCTGCTTTACATCAGAAAGAGACTGCTATGGGACATGGCACAGGCAGCAAAATATTGTGACGAGGACTTCCAAAGGGTGTACTATTTTTGTAAAAAAAAAATTGTGTGTTTGTGTGTGTGTTAGAATTGCTTTTTGATATGTTGTATATAGTTATTTGCACTGCTGTATATAGTTATAGGTCATTTCACCAATTCGGCCACTTGGGTACATTTGGGCAACTTGTGTGGGACACCTGGGTGACTTCATGCTAAATGTCATGTAGCTCACCCATTCCTGAAGTTATCAGTCGGAAACTTTGCACACCTACAGTTGCCCTCTTGTGTAATCCATCAAAATTATCTCCAGCATCCTATCTGACTGTGTGGCTATTCTAGTACATGTGAAAGATGATACTACGACAATAAAAAACAGAAAACGTATGCTCTTTCTGTTTTCTTCCACCAGATCTACTGTGTTATATTCTCCTACATTCAATTAACATTTCCACAAACCTCAGAATGTTTCCATTCAAATGATACCAAGAATATGCATATCCTTGCCTCTGGGGCTGAGTTACAGGCAGTTAGATTAGGGTATGTCTTCAGGCGGAAATTGAGAACAAAGGGATGCAGCCATAAGAGGTTTAGTCTGCCATCTGGATCCCTGCACAGTCTCATTTGAAGATCTTTTCTAGCCTCTGGATTAAAACCATATTATGACAAGTGTACCATATTGCATACTGGATCGTTTAAAAAATACAGTGTTCACACTACCTTGTAGTTTACCAATAAAATGGGCGGATGGTGAAGTAGACAATGCTTGGTATTCAAATCTCAAAAAAATATAAATGAACTTCCCACAATTAATTTCGATAGAATATTAGCAAAAATAGATAATTATTTTGCAACCATGGAGAGGTAAATTACATTGATTAACTCTTTGGTCCTATCCCAGTTTACTAATGGCATTGCCTACTCCAGATGATTTGTTTTTCAAATCATATGAGCAACAAATATTTCATTTTATTTGGAATTCTAAGCCAGACAAAATTAAACGTGCCTATTTATATAATGAATATGAGTTTGGGGGGCTAAAATTATTAAATATTAAAGCATTAAACCTCACTAAAAGCTTCACTCATACATAAGTTATACTTAAACCCCAAATGGTTCTCCAGTAGATTATTAAGAAAAGCTCATCCTTTGTTCAAAAATTGCTTTTTTGCCTTCATACAGATTACAACTTCTTATTTCTGACTATTTGAAAGTGAAATTTTTGTTGACAGTATCACCCTTTCTTAAACAAGCCATACAAACCTGGTTACAATTTCAATTTTATCCTCCAGAAAAGAAAAATATTACAACAAATGTTATGGTTAAACTCAAATATATTGGTAAACAAAAAAACATTCTTCATGGAATTTTTTTACATTTTTATATTAATGTCACATATGCAGTTATCGAAAATAAGTGGGAATATCTACTCAATCCAAACTTACAACCAACTGATTGCAGCACTACCACAAAAATGGAGGCAGAAACTGGAAAATGGAGAAGGTAGGAAACTTGTTTGCCTGCCATATATTAAAGATACAAATTGGCTAAAAGGAACTGGCATAAATAGAAAAATATACCAGTTTCAGGACAAACATGCTGACAGCTGCACCATACAGGTTGCAAAATAAACAGCACATGGTTTAAGAACTGGTACAAAAAACGACACTAGACTCAACACTTAGTTTTTCCATTTAAATTATTAGATACATTTCTTGCCACCAACAGAATGCTATATATATTGGGCATACAACTATCTCAGTTCTGTAGATTTTATTGCGAAGAGACAGAATCAATAGATCACTTACTGGTATTGCCCCTACATAGCTTGTTTCTGGTCACAGGTTCAGGAAAGGTTAAAAAATGTATGTATGATTAGAAAGATTCATACATTTAGTTAAACATCACAGCACAATTAAAAAATATATGGCACATGGAAACCAAACAAGGGCGGTTTATGGTGATAGGTGGGATGGGCTGAGAGTGGCTGAGGGTTGGGATTAAAGAGTTTGTTTGGTAATGTATCGTTGTTATATACATTTATATATTTTTTTATTTATTTAACCAGTTAGGTCAGTTGAGAACAAGTTCTCATTTACAACTGCGACCTGGCCAAGATAAAGCAAATCAGTGCGACACAAACAACAACAGAGTTACACATGGAATAAACAAACGTACAACACAATAGAAAAATAAAGTCTATATGCATTGTGTGCAAATGGAGTGAGGAGGTAAGGCGATAAATAGGCCATAGTAGCGAAGTAATTACAATTCAGCAAATTAACACTGGAGTGATAGATGTGCAGATGATGATGTGCAAAAGAGCAAAAAAGTAAATAAAAACAATATGGGGATGAGGTAGGTAGATTGGATGGGCTATTTACAGATTGGCTGTGTACAGCTGCAGCGATTGGTTAGCTGCTCAGATAGCTAATGTTTAAAGTTAGTGAGGGAGATAAGTCTCCAACTTCAGTGATTTTTGCAATTCGTTCCAGTCATTGGCAGCAGAAAATTGAAAGGAAAGGCGGCCAAACGAGGTGTTGGCTTTGGGGATGACGAGTGAGATATACCTAATGGAGCGCATGCTACGGGTGGGTGTTGTTATCGTGACCAGTGAGCTGAGATAAGGCGGAGCTTTACTTAGCAAAGACTTATAGATGACCTGGAGCCAGTGGGTCTGGCAACAAATATGTAGCGAGGGCCAGCCGACGAGAGCATACAGGTCGCAGTGGTGGGTGGTATATGGGGCTTTGGTGACAAAACGGATAGACATCGCCGAAGTCAAGGATCGGTAGGATAGTCAGTTTGGCGGCGTGAATGAAGGAGGCTTTGTTGCGAAATAGGAAGCCGATTCTAGATTTAATTTTGTATTGGAGATATAAATGAGTCTGGAAGGAGGGTTTACAGTCTAGCCAGACACCCAGGTATTTGTAGTTGTCTACATATTCTAAGTCAAAACCGTCCAGAGTAGTGACGCTAGTCGGGCGGGCGGGTGCGGGCAGGGATCGGTTAAAAAGCATCCATTTAGTTTTACTAGCGTTTAAAAGCAGTTGGAGGCCACTGAAGGAGTGTTGTATGGCATTGAAGCTTGTTTGGAGGTTTGTTAACACAGTGACCAAAGAAGGGCCAGACGTATACAGAATGGTGTTGTCTGCGTAGAGGTGGATTAGGGAATCACCCGCAGCAAGAGTGACATCGTTGATATATACAGATATATACAGAGAAAGGAGTCAGCCCAAGAATTTAACCCTGTGGTACCCCCATAGAGACTGCCAGAGGTCCGGACAACAGCCCCCCCGATTTGACACACAACTCTATCTGAGAAGTAGTTGGTGAACCAGGCAAGGCAGTCATTTGAGAAACCAAGGCTGTTGAGGCTGTCGCTAAGAATACGTGAATGACAGAGTCGAAAGCCTTGGCCATGTCGATGAAGACGGCTGCACAGTACTGTCTTTTATCGATGGCGGTTATGATATCGTTTAGTACCTTGAGCTTGGCTGAGGTGCACCCGTGACCAGCTCGGAAACCGGATTGCACAGCAGAGAAGGTACGGTGGGATTCGAAATGGTCAGTGATCTGTTTATTAAAACCTCTCTGGGATATGTGGGACGCTAGCGTCCAACCTGGCCAAATGCCAGGGAAAATGCAGAGCGCCAAATTCAAATAAATTACTATAAAAATCTAACTTTCATTAAATCACACATGCAAGATAGCAAATTAAAGCTACACTTGTGAATCCAGCCAACATGTCAGATTTCAAAAAGGCTTTTCGGCAAAAGCAAACGATGCTATTATGAGTATAGCACCTCCGTAAACAAAGAGATAAACCCTATTTCAACCCTGCAGGCGCGACACAATACGCAGAAATAAAAATATAATTCATGCCTTACCTTTGACGAGCTTCTTTTGTTGGCAGTCCAATCACAAATGGTCCTTTTGTTCGATATGTATCCAAAATGTAAATTTATTTGGCGCGTTTGATCCAGAAAAACACCAGTTCCAACTTGCGCAACGTGACTACAAAATATCTTAAAAGTTACCTGTAAACTTTGCCAAAACATTTCAAACTACTTTTGTAATACAACTACAAATACTTTTGTAATACAATACAAATAATCGATAAAATTGAAGACGGGATGATCTGTGTTCAATACAGGAGGAGAACAAACTGTAGCTAGCTTTCTGGTCGCACGCCTCTATCTAACAGTACACTTCAAGTGACCCTCGTTCAAGATGGCCGTACTTTTTCATTACACAAAGGAATAACCTCAACCAATTTCTAAAGACTGTTGATATCCAGTGGAAGTGATATGAACTGCAAGAAGGTCCCTTAGAAATCTGGATTCCCAATGAAAACCTTTGAAAAGAGAGTGACCTCAAAAAATAAAACATTTAAATATGTTCTGTTATACTCACAGACATGATTCAAACAGAAACGTCCGAGTGTTTTCTACCCAAATCCACTAATAATGTGCATATCTTATCTCTGGGGATGAGTAGCAGGCAGTTGAATTTGGGCATGCATTTCATCCGGATGCGAAAATACTGCCCCGTCACCAAGAAGTTAACCTGGCTTTCGAAGACTTTAGAAAGGCAGGGCAGGATGGATATAGGTCTGTAACAGTTTGGGTCTAGAGTGTCACCCCCTTTGAAGAGGGGGATGACCGCGGACACTTCAGGGATCTCGGACGATACGAAAGACAGGTTGAACAGACTGGTAGTAGGGGTTGCAACAATGAATTTTAGAAAGAGAGGGTCCAGATTGTCTGTCCCAGGTGATTTGTACGGGTTCAGATTTTGCAGCTCTTTCAGAACATCTGCTATCGGGATTTGTGTGAAGTAGAAGCTGGGGAGGCTTGGCAAGTAGCTGCGGGATTTGCAGAGCTGTTGGCTGGGATTGGGGGTACCATGTATGTAAAATGTATATGTAAAAGGTAAAAGGTCAAATGTATGTAGCAAAAAAAGCTGTAAAAAAATGTCAAAATGAAAAACTATGGATCTTTCATTCCTCTTGTCACAACACAACTGATTGGCTCACTGCATTAAGAAGGAAAAAATTCCACAAATTCACTTTTAAGGAGGCACAGCTGGTAATTGAAATGCATTCCAGGTGACTACTTCAGGAAGCTGCTTGAGAGAATGTCAAGAGTGTGCAAAGCTGTCATCAAGGCAAAAGGTGGCAGTTTGAAGAATCTCAAATATAAAATATATATTTTGATTTCTTTAACACTTTTTTGGTTAGTACATGATTCCATATGTTATTTCATAGTTTTGATGTCTTCACTATTATACTACAATGTAGAAAATAGTAAAATAAAGAAAACCCCTTGAATGAGTAGGTGTTCTAAAACCTTTGACCGGTGGATTAGATCCACACTCCCAGCAGAGATGAACTGTAACAAGATATAACAATCTATGTTACTTGCATTCCCTTTGACATTTACTGGTTTTAACATTTGTGGGGTTTGATTATTTAGTCTTATAGTTGTATTGAATGATAATCTTGGACAGCGCCGGAGAACATATCGCCATATTTCCTGTACCTCTTAACTCGATTGTTTTACAAAGATTTGCATATGGTGCTCCAACTGCCTCATTGTCCACCACTATTTCAATTTGCATATATGACTAGAGAAATGTTGTCCCTGGTAATTCCATCTTCTGACTACAGTACGTCCCCCTTGAATAGCAAAGGATTGTAGAGTGATAATGGCATTTGCATTACTATAACATCATCCTATCCTTCAAGTAGACTTCTATAGCACAAAACACTATCATGTAGCAGAATAATGTAGCTGTGGTTGTTGATGCAATTGAAAGTCATGCTGCCCGTCCGTCAAAATGACAGCTCTGACCACTATCCCGCCCTCAGTAGTCAAAAACTCCTCCGCGTACCACTGTAAAACCAATCAGGTCTGCGACCCTCAGATAGAGACAACACATGTACGTGCCTAGAACTGCAAATAAAGCCCCTTTTCAATCCAATATCTTGCCAAGGTCCCAAGTCCAGTCTGCTATCTCTACATGTAGACAATGAGATGTGTGGATTGCTGTGGTGTGCATCGGTCTCGCCGTAACCTTCCTGTGTGTCTGACGGAGCAAGAGATTAATTGAAAAGAAACAAATGATGTGTTAAGCTCGCTATTAATACTGGCATCAACATCATGATTAATTGGATAATCTATTGTGACTAAATCAAGTTTAACATGACCTGTTGCATAATTTAACGCCTTTTGAACAATGCTTTTTGGCGTTGTAGTGAGCTTTGACGACTCAGAGGAAAATAAAGGCCGCTATGCTACATGGGCACGGAAGGCTGTTTTGTATTTAATTAGCCACAACACACACACACTCTTTCTCATTCAATATGTATCCTATTTGTATTTACACACAACGGCCTATTAATCATGTATATTATGCACATACACGTGTATGCATAGACAGAAATATTGTATATTCACCTGATGCACACAAAGTTGGACTTGTAGGTGAGACACAATGCAACACTTCTGTCTTGGTTTATTCAATAGTACAATCTCAGGAAATGTATAGAAAAACACTAACCCAGCTACATGCATGCATGTTTTTAGAAATCAGAGACCATTTGCTCCTTCCTACACGTTGACAAAAGGTGACATCAGACATACCAACAAAGACTTTATTTTTGTCAAACCACATTTGCTTCTTTGTTTGACAGAGCTCGGTGACCTACAAAGATGAATGAAGGCTTACAACTGCTTTTAATAAACACACACGACTACTGCACCGTTGAGTAATGAAACTATGATTTACATGAGATTGTGGGCTGGCAGGACAAATCAGCTGATAACAAACGCAGAAGGCTTTGTTTTGCTTGTCGTCTTCCTTAAACCAATAAATGTATCTAACAACTGTAGGTGAGCCGTTGGGTCACTAGTAAACGGCAGCATTGCAATGTTATGTGGTCATCCCAACACAACATGGGCTAATAAATATTTGTTTAATGTCAGTGTCATCTGAGCTCATACCTCTATTTGCATAAAAGCATCCCAGAAACATATCCATGACTTCCATTGGATTGTCAGGTATTCGTAAATGGCTATAAGGGATTCAGGTGCAGGAGAGCAGATATTGGGTAGCCAACGGAGCCTTTTATTTAGGCGAACCAAAAGCACACGGCAAAGTGAACACGAAATAACAATATGGGTTAACATAACCCAGCGCAACAGACTAACGTGCGCATAACATGAAACAGAATAAACAATACCACACAAAGACACAGTGGAAACAGAGGGTTAAATACACAACACATAATGAGGGAAATGGGAACCAGGTGTGTGGGAAAACAAGACAAGACAAATGGAAAATGAAAAATGAATCGGGGATGGTTAGAAGACCGGCGACGTCGACCGCAGAGGACCGCCCGAACAAGGAGAGGCATCGACTTCGGTAGAAGTCGTGACATGGATGTCAAACCTGTCAGCACATTAGCCAATGACACATGGTGATTCTGGTATGGGATGAACAGGATGCAGGACCACAGCCATGATACCAATCCTTGCAATAAGGTTGTCAAATGAAATGTTATTGGTCACATACACGTGTTTAGCAGATGTTATTGCAGGTGTAGCGAAATGCTTGTGTTTCTAGCTCCAACATTGCAGTAATATCTAACAGGTAATATCTAGCAATTTCACAACAATATGCACAATACACACAAATCTAAAGTAAAGGAATGTAATTATGAATATATGAATGATATTGTTGTTGGTGTTGTTGGTTTACTTGTATGGAAACCAATATCCTTCCAAGCTTCTCATGGCAATCCCAGGACAGTTCTCTTGAGCTGACTCCAAAGTTTACTTTTCGGGTCTGCTGTTTCAAGATCAGCTTATCAGTATAGACAGGAGGAAGAAAAGCTCTGAGCCAAATAATAGAACCAGCTAAATAAATCCATATAGCAGTGTTGATACAGTGTAGGCCACTCAAATAAAGAGCAGTAGCACAGGGAGACAGTCTATAGCACACTTACCCTTTACATACTGTGTAAGGAACATACTAGATCAAAACCTAGTCCTATATTACTCTATTCTATAACCGTGATAATAGGTACACCTACAGTACGTAATATCTGAATGGAACATTGTTCTTGATTCCTCTACTATCAGCTGATATTACTTTCTTGGAAGCAATTGACCCAAGTCAGGGTAGCCTAGTGGTTAGAGCGTTGGACTAGTAACCGGAAGGTTGTGAGTTCAAACCCCCGAGCTGACAAGGTACAAATCTGTTGTTCTGCCCCTGAACAGGCAGTTAACCCACTGTTCCCAGGCTGTCATTGAAAATAAGAATGTGTTCTTAACTGACTTGCCTGGTTAAATAAAGGTAACATTTTTTTTAAATGTAGCATGCTCAGTTCTACCCAAGATAAGTGTTCAGGAATTACTGAGACCTCTTCAGCCAACTATTTAACTGTGAGGAACTGCTGAGAGTGAACTCAAACCATATACCAGAATTCACAGGGCTTGAATTCATCTGCATTGTACTAAGTATATGTTGCCCATAATACACTATAGGGGGAAAATGTGTTGGAGTGCACTGAGTACAGTACAAAGTACATTTCACAGCATGGGATATATGAATGGAGATATAGATACAGGTGCTCTGAAACTTGCTTTGTTGTTTTCAAATGTTCTCTACTGTCTAGACAGTTTTGAAACCTGACTGAATCACACTGTGTGATCACGCTTTCCACAGCCGATGTCAGTAAGACCTTCAAACAGGTCAACAGTCACAAGGCCGCTGGGCCAGACGGATTACCAGGAAGTGTACTCCGAGCATGCGCTGACCAATGTGTCTTCACTGACATTTTCAACCTCTCCCTGTCTGTGTCTGTAATACCAACATGTTTCAAGCAGACCACCATAGTCCCTGTTCCCAACACTAAGGTAACCTGCCTAAATGACTACTGACCCGCCAAGTCTAGGTCCAAGAGGCTTCTTAAAAGCTTCTACCCCCAAGCCATAAGACTCCTAAACAGCTAATCAAATGGCTACCCTGACAATTTACTACTACTCTCTGTTATCATCTATGCATAGCCACTTTAATAACCCTACCTGCATGTACATAATTACCTCAACTACCTTGACACCGGTGCCCCCGCACGTTGACACATTACCACATTACCACCAGTACCACTGTATATAGCCCCGCAATTGTTATTTACTGCGGCTCTTTAATTATTTGTTTTTCTTATCTCCTACATTTTTGTTGTGTATTTTCTTAAAATTGTATTGTTGGTTAAGGGCTTGTAAGTCAGCATTTCACTGTAAGGTCTACACCTGTTGTATTCGGCGCATGTGACAAATAACATTTGATTTGATTGTTTCCCTTAAAACAAAAGTGAAAGACTGAAATCCGTGTGTATATCCAGGCTACTGTCTAGATAGTGGCTATTGGTAACATTCAACTGTGAAATCAAATTAAATCAACTTTCATTGTCACATGCTTCGTAAACAACATGTGTAGACTAACAGTGAAATGCATTCTTGAAAGCCCTTTCAACAATGCAGAATACAATAATAATAGAAAAACAGAGTAAGATACAATAACATATGTACATCTGTAGCCTATGTTTACTGTTCATTATGAAGAAAGCTTGTATTTATATAAGCAACATTTTCCTGCCTTAATCTCTTAGTTCCCCCTCAAGGTTACTGATATCAACCTGGATCTGATAAAAGCTGGATCTGGCTAAGGCAGAGATTAAGTGCTGCGGCGCAAGCCCACCTTTCCCAACCCTTTCTGCACCTAGCCATTGACTCGAACCGTCCGACTCCCACCCTCTCCCTTCTCTAAATGCCACTTAAGCTATTACAGCTTTTCCAGCCGAGCACATCGTTGACCAGGGGGTCTGAGGACAGGGAGAGGGCGATGGGGAGGGACACTCTCAAAATGCCAGCGGGGCACTGTCCGCGTTGTCAATGTCAGCTATATTTTAACAGCCTTTGATGCTTTCATTTGATGCGTTCAAAACCAACATCAATATATTGCTATACGTTTACTCATCCTCGTACGTCTTAAATCTTTATATTTGTTAAAAAAACACATTAAGTTTGATTGTGATAAGTTTCAAATTAGATCCTAACAGAAAAAAACAGGGTCCCAACATCTAATAATTTACAATGTTGAGCACTAGTTATAAGCAAGAGTAAGACAGTAATAGTAACAGTCAGAAGGTAACTGGTAGTCCAACTCACGTGTTCCATCAGCTCCTTGATCATGCCGTTCCACTGGCCCTTGTCGTCCTGCGATCCGTACTTCCCATCAGGCACCAGGCGGATCTCGTAGGTGAATCCCAGGATGCTGGCCAGCTCCTTGAGCAGGTCGATACAGAATCCCTCGAAACGGTCATTGCCCACCAGTGCCTTGTCAGACTTCTTAAGCATGACATATGGTTCCTCCTGCACAGAAACAAAAAAATCTAATGGAAACCAGCGTTGAGGTCAGCTTTTTCCATTTGTTCTTCAGCACACGCACTTAATTGAGGCAAAGTGATCTGAGCTGATAAGTCGTTGTTCCGTCTAACAGGGAATGACAGGGAGACTCCGGTCCAATGTCTGGTCAGCTACACTGTATGTTTAAATATGGACGAGTGCAATGGTTTTTCCACTTATACTTTTTCCACATTTTGTTACGTTACAGGCTTATACTAAAATGGATTAAATAAATACTTTCCCTCCTCAATCTACACACAAAACCCCATCATGGCAAAGCAAAAACAGTATTTTTTATTATTGAAAATGAATACCCTATTTACAAAAGTATTCAGACCCTTTGCTATGAGACACTGTTACGCACGCCTCTATGAAGAGGGAACGCAACACCCTGCTACAACTAAACTCTCCATGAAGCGAAAAAGGTATGGACTGTAGGTGCAAGTAAGAATGACAACAGGCAGAATGTGGTACCGTTTACAAGGACTTTATTCCTTTACACGGTAATATGGGGAAAAGGGGCTGGACGGAACCAAAGCAAAGAAAGTAAATCTCAAAGCCCCCCCCTCTCCTATCTTACCTGCCTACCCACTACTTACCTAATTTAGCACCACCTGGTGCCTAACCAAAATACAAGGGGTGGTCCGCCCAGGTCTTACCTAGTGTGTCTAGACAGCGAATATGCTACGGGTATATGTATGCCCGCGGGCCTCTTGCCTAAGCACTCCCTAGGTGCCTTCCCCTTCCCCCCTGGGAACAAATGAAACAGAATATTAAACAATTTTAAACAAACTAAGAAACAAAAGGATGTCAAATAAGCTCTATCTGAGCAACAAACTCACAGAACATACCACTTTCCAACAAAATCAACCTCTATCACAATCAATCTCAGCAATCCCTACCTCCAGCAAAATCTCTACAAATCTCTAACAAATCTCTAACAAATCTCTAACAAATCTCTAACAAATCTCTAACAAATCTCTAACAAATCTCTAACAAATCTCTAACAAATCTCTAACAAATCTCTAACAAATCTCTAACAAATCTCTAACAAATCTCTAACAAATCTCTAACAAATCTACCTCCAGCAAAATCCTCTACAAAAAGAAAAAAAGATCTCCTGAACAGAACACTGGCTTTTATATAGCTTCTGAAGGAATGGGTAATTGGAGACAGCTGTGTCTTGACAAGGGGGCGGGGTCAGCTCTCCAATTAGCCCTGGAGTCGACCAATCAGCTGCTTGAGGGATTTCAGGAAGCCATTTCCTGAAATAAACACATGCAAATACACAAACTACAACACATAATCTGGGGAACGTAACAGACACGAAATTGAGTTCAGGTACATCCTGTTTCCATTAATCATCCTTGATGTTTCTACAACTTGAATTGGAGTCCACCTGTGGTAAATTCAATTGATTGAACATTATTTGGAAAGGCACACACCTGTCTTTATAAGGTCTCACAGTTGACAGTGCATGTCAAAGCAAAAAGTAAGCCATGAGGTCGAAGGAATTGTCTGTAGAGTTCCCGAGACAGGACTGTGTCGAGGCACCAAAAAATGTCTGCAGCATTGAAGGTCCCTACGAACACAGTGGCCTCCATCATTCTTAAATGGAAGAAGTCTGGATGCAGCAAGATTCCTAGTGCTGAGCAATCGGGGGAGAAGCGCCTTGGTCACGGAGGTAACCAACAACCCGATGGTCACACTGAAGGATCTCCAGAGTTCTGTGGAGATGGGAGAATCTTCCAGAAGGACAACCATCTTTGAAGCACTCCACCAATCAGGCCTTTGTGGTAGAGTGGCCAGACAGAAGCCACTCCTCAGTAAAAGGCACATGACAGCCCGCTTGAGTTTGCCAAAAGGCACCTAAAGACTCTCAGACCATGAGAAACAAGATTCTCTGGCCAAGATTGAACTCTTTGGCATGAATGCCAAGACAACACAGGAGTGGCTTCGGGACAAGTCTCTGAGTGTCCTTGAGTGGGCCAGCCAGAGCCCGGACTTGAACCCGATCAAACATTTCTGGAGAGACCTGAAAATAACTGTGCAGCGCTGCTACCATCCAACCTGAAAGAGCTTGAGAGAATCTGCAGAGAAGAATGGGAGGAACTCTCCAAATACAGGTGTGCCAAACTTGTAGCATCATACCATAGAAGACTCGAGGCTGTAGTCGCTGCCAAAGGTGATTCAACAAAGTACTGAATAAAGGATCTGAATATTTATGCAAATGTCATATTTCAGCTTTTCATTGCTAAAAAAATAAATGTTGCTCTGTCATTATGGGGTATTGTGTTTAGATTGATGAGGGAAAAAAACATTAAATCCATTTTTAGAATAAGGCTGTAATGTAACAAAATGTGGAAAAAGTCAAGGGTTCTGAATACTTCCCGAAAACACTGTGTGTCGACAGCAAAATCTAACTGATTTAAGTGACGGCTATGCTGTGCAATCGGAGAAATGTACAGCATGCAATAGGAAGTCTCGTTGATTTACAATAGATGGTGAATCTAGGCACTCTAAAATAGTCTCTGCAGCCAGCTAAACTTCCCTGGCCGTTCCCCCTCCCACATCCCTGTCCACTGCCACTTGTAGACAGTGTATAGTACAGTGCGATGCAGTTTATGGTCAGAGAGCCAGCGGTCTTTACTGCCCTGTAAAATTCTCCCTGGCTAGTCATATCAGGTTGAATAAAAGCTTGATTAGGAACAGAATGCTTCAATGAAATGAAACATGCCTGAAATGTTGTCTCCATCGTCACTGGTCTCAGAGTAACCAAGGTGATGCTTATTGCCTGCATGAACAATGGCTAAACTCTCAAAGAAAGGATGGCGGATGGCTCGATATTTCCCTTGATTTAGTGTCACCCACTATCTGTCTGCAAAATAGGGCCCATACATATCCCACTGTGCATTTTTTAAAGACATGGTGGTTCACATCCTCATGGGCTATTTATTTATTGCTTCCGATAGCCAGACATGCAATTCATGAAGTCTGTTCATAAGCAGAGTAATTGATTCCCCGGTGATGGTGACCTCTGCGTTTTGTATTCTCATCGGCCACGTCTTTGTGTGACACAAAGCTGCTAGAAAAGCCGTTAAAGAGGAGGAAATAACCAGTCATAACACGGGTTTACCACTTGGTCGGAAACACGCGTGCTTCACAGGGTGGGGTTAGCTATGCTTATGGTGACAAAGGGTGTGATGTACACTCCCCTTTAAAAGTATGGGGTCATTTAGAAATGTCTTTGTTTTTGAAAGAAATGCACATATTTTGTCCATTAAAATAACATCAAATTGATCAGAAATACAGTGTAGACATTGTTATTGTTGTAATTGACTATTGTAGCTGGAAACGGCAGATTTTTATGGAATATCTACATAGGCGTACAGAGGCCCATTGTCAGCAACCATCACTCTGTTCCAATGGCACATTGTGTTAGCTAATCCAAGTTTATCATTTTAAAAGGCTAATTGATCATTAGAAAACCCTTTTGCAATTATGTAAGCACAGCTGAAAACTGTTGTTCTGATTAAAGAAGCAATAAAACTGTCCTTCTTTAGACAAGTTGAGTGGATCTGGAGCATCAGCATTTGTGGGTTCGATTACAGGCTCAAAATTGCCGGAATCAAATAACTTTCTTCTGAAATTCGTTGGTTTATTCTTGTTCTGAGAAATGAAGGCTTTTCCACGAGAGAAACTGCCAAGAAGATGAAGATCTCGTTTAACACTTTGTACTACTCCCTTCACAGAACAGCGCAAACTGGCTCTAACCAGAATAGAAAAAGGAGTGGGAGGCCCACAATGTGCCATTGGAACAGAGTGATGGTTGCTGACAATGGGCCTCTGTACGCCTATGTAGATATTCCATAAAAATCTGCCGTTTCCAGCTACAATAGTCAATTATCAAATCAAATCAAATTTTATTTGTCACATACACATGGTTAGCAGATGTTAATGCGAGTGTAGCGAAATGCTTGTGCTTCTAGTTCCGACAATGCAGTAATAACCAACAAGTAATCTAACTAACAATTCCAAAACTACTGTCTTATACACAGTGTAAGGGGATAAAGAATATGTACATAAGGATATATGAATGAGTGATGGTACAGAGCAGCATAGGCAAGATACAGTAGCTGATATCGAGTACAGTATATACATATGAGATGAGTATGTAAACAAAGTGGCATAGTTAAAGTGGCTAGTGATACATGTATTACATAAGGATGCAGTCGATGATATAGAGTACAGTATATACGTATGCATATGAGATGAATAATGTAGGGTAAGTAACATTATATAAGGTAGCATTGTTTATATAATTGTTTATATAATTACAACAATAACAATGTCTACACTGTATTTCTGATCAATTTGATGTTATTTTAATGGACAAAAAAAAATATTTTTCTTTCAACAACAAAGACATCTCTAAGTGACCCCAAACTTTTGAACATTAGTGTATATAAAATAATGCTGTGACAAAATATGGAAATCACTGTTGTTTCAAATCGTGTTGTCTTGATGGCAAATGCCTTGGTGGAAGAATCAAAACATGTCTAACAGGTTTAACCCATCCTAGTCTGACAATTAACAGATGTCCTTTTCTACTCCCAAAATACCATCTCAGGGACAGACAAATAAATGTAAAGTAAATCATTGGTTTCAATCCTAATATGTAGCTAGTTGGCCATTCGCAATTAGGGACGTTACCTTTAAATAAATGATAACCAAGGAATACTTGATTATAATGCATTTAGATAGAAAGCAAGAGCTTAGTGGAGAACTTTGTTCAAGTTGTCCAATTATCTTGATCAAAAAGTTTGCGTGTTGAGGGGGAAAGAAAAAAGTCATTACCATCTGTTTCTAGCCTTCCCAACTCTTTTAAATTCCCCAAGGTTTGGACTCAAATCAAAGTGTTTAAACCAGTTTCACACTCTCTAGCGCAGCATGGGTGTCCATAAGAGAACGGATAGGAGATATGCAGACACAGTTACAGGCAATGGAGTGAAAACAATTAATGTGAGGGCTGGGAAATGCATTAAATATCTTAATCTCTTCGTAGAATGCGAGAAGATATCACCATAAAACTGTCAGACGTCTTATTCGCGGATCGCTGAGATCAGTTTGATGCCATGTCATTAAGCTCAGAATGGATAAAAAACACAGACACTGATATTAGTGCTGCTGATGCTCTATTCTCAACGTGCTTTAACAATCTAAAAGTGTTGATTCCTAAAATACTCCTAAACCATCACACACTATCAAAAGATGCAGGTGATCCATGCAAGTGGCTGGTTTGGACCTAAACCCTACTCCTGGATTGAAAACCATGTCCAATGGGGAATTTCCATTGGAAATGTTTTTTAGTCCATGAATAGGCTTAATCTGGCTCAAAGAAACTGACCCTAAATCTTATTATTTTGTGTATATATTTTTGGCTGCAGCTTTAAACACCACCTGTTTTATGGTTCTATTTCTTGTCTTTGTGATTGAAGTTGCTACTCCCCATGGTTGGCACCAAAAGGCACTGATTATATCTCTTCTAAACCTCACTCGGTCATAATTACAGCCTTGCTCTCCAATCCAGACTTAATGAGAGTGTTTATCATTGTTGATAACTTGTGTGTCCGTCCAGAATAAGCTCGTGGGGATGTTCATTGTCAGCACCTCGGTGATAGCTCCACAAAGACCCTCTAACCTCCCAGTTCACAGGCTTATATATAGACAATAGAGGATCTGAAAATGAATGTGGAAAGCTGGTGGGAGAGAACACCTGTTTATTTCCTAACATGTAATTAGTGGATATTTTATAGACTGGTCCATTGTGGCTCCCTGTCCTGTTCTCTATGGGCACCTTGCACTGCAAGTGCCTCACATCCCCATGGTGATCTTAATGTGACATAATGATGATCGACACTACATCCTTTGACAATCCAAGCTGGATTCTGATTGGCGAGGTAAATTCAAGGTGGTGTTCAATTAATTCACTGTGATTCATTTGACAGATATCTCCCATTTCCTGGTCTGAGTGGTGGTAGCGGAGACGGCCTCAATGCCAAACATGTTTTTTCAACCTTCTAACATGGACTTTGTTTAAAGGAGATGTTATTTTTCCAAATGTAAATTATACGTACATACAGTGCCTTGCAAAAGTGTTTATCCTTTTTTGTTGCATTACAACCTGGAATTTAAATGGATTTCATGTAATGGACATACACAAAATCGTTCAAATTGGTGAAGTGAAATTAAATGCAAAGTGAAAAAAATATAAAACGGAAAAGTGGTGCGTGCATATGTATTCACCCCCTTTGCTATGAAGCCCCTAAATAAGATCTGGTGCATCCAATTACCTTCAGAAATCATATAATTAGGTAAATAAAGTCCACCTGTGTCCCATAATCTGTCACATGATCTCAGTATATATACACCTGTTCTGAAAGTCCCCAGAGTCTGCAGCACCACCAAGCAAGCGACACCACGAAGACCAAGGAGCTCTCTAACCAGGTCAGGGACAAAGTTGTGGAGAAGTACAGATAAGGGTTGGGTTATAAAAGAATTTCAGAATCTTTGAACATCCCACGAAGCAATCATTAAATCCATTATTAAAAAATTGAAAGAATATGGCAACACAACAAACCTGCCAAGAGAGGCCTGAAAGGGAGACCAAAGATAACCCTGAAGGAGCTGCAAAGCTCCACAGCGGAGATTGGAGTATCTGTCCGTAGGACCACTTTAAACTGTACACTCCACAGTGCTGGGCATTACGGAAGGGTGGCCAGAAAAAAAGCCATTGCTTGAAGAAAAAAATAAGCAACAGGTTTGGTGTTCACCAAAAGGCATGTGGGAGACTCCCCAAACATATGGAATAAGGTACTCTGGTCAGATAAAACTAAAATTGAGCTTTTTGCCATCAAGGAAAACACTATGTCTTCCTGCAAACCCAACAACTCTCATCACCCGAAAATACCATCCCCACAGTGAAGCATGGTGGTGGCAGCATCATGCTGTGGGGATGTTTTTCATCGGCAGGGACTGGGAAACTGGTCAGAATTGAAGGAATGATGGATGGCTCTAAAAACAGGGAAATTATTGAGGGAAACCTGTTTCAATCTTCAGGAGATTTGAGACTGGGGCAGAGGTTCACCTTCCAGCAGGACAATGGCCTAAGCATAGTGCTAAAGCAACACTCCAGTGGTTTAAGGGGAAACATTTACATGTCTTGGAATGGTCTAGTCAAAGACCAGACCTCAATCCAATTGAGAATCTGTTGTACGACTTAAAGATTGCTGTACACCAGAGAACCTCTTCCATTTTGAAGGAGCTGGAGCAGTTTTGCCTTGAATAATAGGCCAAAATCCCAGTGGCTAGATGTACCAAGCGTATATAGACATACCCCAAGAGACTTTCAGCTGTAATTGCTGCAAAAGGTGGCTCTACAAAGTATTGACTTTGGGGGGATGAATAGTTATGCACGCTTAAGTTTTCAGTTTTTTTTTGTCTTACTTCTTGTTTGTTTCACCCCCCAAAATATTTTGCATCTTCAAGTGGTAGGCATGTTGTGTAAATCAAATGATACAATGCCCGATCAATTTTAATTCCAGGTGTAAGTCAACAAAATAGGAAAAATGCCAAGGGGGTGAATACTTTAGCAAGCCACTGTAACTCGCAAAGGAAAATTGGTTTGTCAGCCAATCCCTGTAAAAGATTGAATGATAAGACACTGATATATACAGTACCATCCCCTAAGGTAATGTTTTGAGTAGCTTGTCAAGCAGAAAATCTCAAATCTTAAGAACCAAGAGAGAGACAGACATGCAGACAGAGAGACAGGGTAGAGAGAGAGGCAGACAAGGTTGAGAGAGAGAGAGAGAGAGAGAGAGAGAGGCAAGCAGGCAGGGTAGAGACAGACAGACAGGGTAGAGGGAGAGAGACAGGGCATCTTTCAGGGCAAGGCGTCTTACACGAAGGGCTGATCAAAGTCAGCTGACCTACCAGGATGGTGGTGATGACCAGGGAACGGTTGGCCAGCGAGTCTGTGATGTTCAACCCTTTCCGCTTGGGGACCTCGGTGATGTTGAGACCTCCGGAAGCACTCCACTTCCCCACCTGCGGGAAGATGAAAAGCGTGTAAGAGTTTGACTTCACCTCTCTACTGCGACAACTCGTGACCATGACTTCCCACAAGCTCACCTTGCTGCATTAGTGTCCACCGGGACACATTTCCATTAGCTGATTGGCTGTGTCACCTCTGGACACACTATACGCCATGAGGTTATTGGGAGAGTTTGTGCAAAGAAGAAGGTGGTGGTGGGATGTGGAGGCAGGCTCTAAATGAATTGACATTTTAGGAGAGAAGTCTAAGAAATCAAATCGTTCTGTTGGGAAAGATGAAATTATGATGCTATGTTTCACTTCATCCTGGTGTTATGGTTTGGAACATAAATAACATGCAAAAATTTGAATTGTCTCAAATGTAATCGAAATTAAACAATGTAATTCAGTAGTAGTCTCTAAGATTAACACGAAAACATTGTGCTGTCTTCTGCAACTTTTCAGTATCAAAAGATGTCAGATTCTCCAAACTGTCACCTGTCACCCCCTCTGTTGGCCTTGTTCTAAAAATACCAGTACCTTGTGAATATCATAGCTTATGAATTGTTGAAATGAAGAGAGAGCACAGCCTTGTCGAACTCCTACAACAAACATTCTTTCCACTTGCAACTCTTCTCTGATAACAGACACACAATAGGTAATTGGAGCACTTCTCTGAATGCAGGAAAAGAGGTTAGGTTGTTTGTTTCTGTATAGTATGTGTGTGAGCAACGTGGAGAGATTGTGGGAGAGCAATCAAATTTAATTTCTTAATTAATGTCTTCCATTTAGACTTCCATTTAGGCTTCATAATCTCCTCCTTTCGATGGTTAAAACACATACAGAAACCAGAGCATAAAAAAATTGCATACTAGATGAGCATCCTAGCATGATTATCATATGGTTATTTCAGGTCTGCTATCTTTGCAGTTTTGTGCCTTTTAGGAATGTAGCAAAACACAAATCCTACAATTCATTTTGAAAAGAAAGCCCAGCATGGGGTTGTCGGCAATGGAAATATAAAAGCTTGATAATGTTGGCAGAGATGTTCTGCTCTGAGTAAATCTCACGAAGATAAATACAAAAAGATCAGAGCAAATACAAGGAGTTGCACTCGAGTAGCGCCTTCCGGGCAAAAAAAAGCTCCTTCCATACTGTTGTGACGACTCTGGAAGATTCCATTACCATAAAGTAGTCAGTCCTGTAGGCTGTCGGTAACGACCTAATTTTGCATGTCGACTTGCGCAGTCACTCGCTTTCCCTACTCTCCTCCTCGCCATCCTCCGCTCGTTCTCCTTCTGCGTAACTACCAAAGTGCCATTTAATATTCACAGGGCTGGCTGGCACTCGAGGTGGATCCGTTTAAAGGTACACAAACACGGTGCATCGCAGCCAGTGTGAAAAACACCTGATAAAGTCCTTCTGTTTGGTCCACTGAGGAGTGTATGCTCGAATTTAAAAAAGCATATTAGTTACAGCTTGTGTGAAACAGCCCCCTCAAAAAGGACTAGGCAACTGAAGAGAAGAGCTGCTTTAAAAAAATATCAATGTCTTCCGCTCTGCATGCCAGCAAAATCTTACTAATTGTGTCCAATTAACTCAATTCATTAAATGTGCACAGCCAATGAAGCGATTCAAAAGTTATTTACCGGTGCAACTACAGGGAGAAGAGAGCTTTCTGCCTTTTTTCTTCCCTCTTTTATATTCATGTCAGTGAATTTTCCACTCTGACTGGAAACATCTCCTAATTCCAGTATGAGCTCAAACTCGGGCTAATATTCAATTAGGGCAGATTAGGCCAAAAAGTCTCGAACAGTTAGCTAAAGCCGATTCCACAGATATATACACTGAGTATTGCGGGATATGTAACATGCTTGAGACCAGGGATGGAGAAAGATACACAGTAGGCCTATACAGCTATCCACACATAATTTTTGTGTCTTTCATGCTGGTTTTAGCACACGAGTCAGTCTCAGAGATGTGCAAACACAGCAGTAGACCCAGCACAGCAGAAGAATGAGATACGGAAATAGTTTGGCGCATTGTGGTTGTTCCAGCCTGGAGCTGCAGTGATATTCTGAGCTGTCCTAGCTATTATAAAGGCTCATACAGGCTCTGCCATACGGGAGCGCTTGAGGAAGTCATAATGGCACTTAATCTCGAGTTTATGCTTCCATAACGTATGACAAACCCATATCACCACAAAGCAGTTATAGTCCGCAGGGTGCTACTCTGCCTTTTAAAATAACACAGGAAGTTATTATTCTCCTTCTTCATTACCAACTTCTGACTTCTTTTGGTGGGTAAAACAGTGAGCTTTATACACCTCATTAGCAAACAGCATTTTGGGCAACAACTTGAATTACCATTAGAGTCTTGCAATTAACACTTTGTCTCCCTCATCCAATTTGCTTTATGATCCATTAACTTCTGCTTATTTTTGAACAGCCCATTGGCTTCCTTGTTAGGAGGTAAATTGTACTGTCAAATGGAGACCGTTTTGCATTATTCGTTCCATATTAAAGAAGAAAACTGGAACGGATATCAGATTTTCACTCTAGATGTTTTAACAGGGGATATGTCCTACGAGAGAAAGAGAGTATAGTGTATCGTGGAGGGTATACATAAATCTGTGTATGTGTAAAATCACCAGGGTGATTTTACACAAAATAAAGATGTATTTTACATGTCCATTCATGTGCAATGTCCTCAGACTGAGTGAAAACTTGAACTATTACGTAACACTATACTTCGTTAAGGTGTGGTTAGTTTGATAGTTGAAGTCATTGTGGTCAGAATGAGGTGTGTTACCTTCTCCAGGCCCTCTTCTTTCAGGCTGATGATGTCCAGGTCAAAGTCTGTGCGGAGGCCACTGGTCCTGTTGAACGACAGCCTCCCCGTCAGGCCTTCCCAGTGAGACTGCAGAGAAACACACACAACCTCACATTAACACTCATTCATGAAAGCATGTGAATACATGCAAACACCATGGCGGAAAGGCACACACACATACAAACACACACACACACACACACTCGGCTAAATTTCCTTTTTAATTACATTTTACGTCCCAACGCCTCAGACACATTTTACCCCAGACCACAGTGTTAATTAAAGACCATCTCCTTCGCTTAATTCCACACAAGGGAGAAAAAAACACATAACTGCTCATCATTACGATCGACCCCCCCCGACCAGAGCCCTCAACCTTTTTCTCCACGTGGTGTCTGTTGGCAATGCTGGAGCTACTGATGGAGCTATGGAGCTAACACATTCCCCTCATTTATACTCCGGGCTCTGGCCTTGTGTAGTTCAGTACACTTATTGTGCACAGAAGGGCGCACCAGTTTCCCTTTTCAGTGTAAACAGGACACAATGACTCACTGCAAGTTTGCCATCTGTGAATAGGTTATGAATACAGGGAATTTAGCTGGAGAGATTACATTAACACAGCTTTGAGTAGTTCATTACTTTGAGACACTATTCATGAATAAGAGATTCACCCAGATAACATTGCTTTTGTCTGTAAGATGTGTGTGCCATGATTACACAATGTTCCTTTCCTCTCCAAATGTAATTGCATTTGTCAAATGGACTCAGAGACCAACAGTACGGCATCCACGATATCCTAATATGGTTGCCGCACACAAGATCAAACATCAACATCAAATGAAAACAAAACGCTCAGCATCACCTCTTTGATGAAGTTCATAAAGCGCCCGCCGAACCTCCATGGCTTGTGGCGGTGGCACTGCAGCGAGTTGACCGTCATCTGTGGTGCATGCTGGTAGGAGACGGACACGATGTGGACCGCGTCGTACGTCAGAGCAGCATCTGTCTGGAATAAAGGGGGACATTATTTCAGCTGACGGGCTGCGGACAAGGGGAGTCCACTCCCTTAGCACCAGTAGCAGCAAAAGTGTTTGAGAAAAAGCTAACAAAGGGAAATCAAAGTGCTCAGATTTTTCTTATTTCCCAGATAGCATGCCCGAGAAAGTGAGCTCAATTCCTTTTGTAAATATGGATATGAAGCTTTCCAGGCAAGTAAGACGAAATTAAAGGCAGCCTACCTTGATGTTTGTATCTCATACGGAGTTCCGGGAGCAATTAAAAGTGCACACTACACAGAGCGAGTGCACTCCGTTCCATAAAACCCCTCCTTCTCCATACAGAAATAATGAGACCTGTGAGAGTGCCGTGTGGGTGTATCCGAACCCCAGTCAAATTTCAGGACTAGATAAACAAACAACGAGGGATTGCAACAATATAATATTCAATGTTGAATGTACCACGCGCATGTATAACTCTTCATCTCCCATTAGCTACGCTCGCTTATTAAGTTAGAGCGTAAAAGGAGGCTTTATTGGAATATCAGGGATGGGATTTGTGATTATTGGATTTAGACCATTGTGATGGGATTTGAGAATGATTATGAACTCCCCTGAATACATTGAATGAAGCACTTCAGAATTTAGTAGACTGTGACCCTCCTGCTTCCAAGCGCTTCTTATCTGACATTATGATGATAATACGACCCAATAGTATCACCATTATCATTATTATTAGCATCATTGGTGGTACATAGCAGTAGTAGTAATAGTGGTAATACTGTTACTAAGTGGTAATATAGTGGTAATACGACAGATTGGACCATAATGTTCTATGCATGTTCTTCCGAAATGTTGTTAATGACATAAAATGTTGAGAGCAGGGCTGGTGAAAGAAACACAGTATATAGTATATCAATATGATGTCTTTCATGCTGATTTTAGCAGACTATCAGCCTCAGAGTTCCACAAAAGAAGACCAAAAGCATACCGTCATGATCCCTTCCAGGAGACCCGAGTCGGGCTTGGGAGGTATCTGCCTCTCTTGTGACCACTTCTCAACGATGGACGCCACCTGAGGGTTGTCCACGTTGAGGATGCGGAAGCCGGTCATGTTGACGCCACAGAAACGGTAGGGCTCCAGGTCGATAGCCATGAGGTCCTTCAGAAAGAGAGGATTGAAACAAAGAGTAGATGATCTTGTTCAGCTTTGGACGGCAGGGATTGGAGCCTCATTGTTACTGCTAGAGAAGAGAGGATAGTAAATGGGAGATGTATTGAAGTGAAATATAGGACTGAGCTTTGAGCCGTTTGGAGGATAAGGGTCTGGTGTTTTGAGTGTAGTGTGTGCCTCAGTCAATGAAACCAAACACAAGGCGTTGGTGTCAGTCTCTCTCAGTGTGGTTAAAACCATTCACTAAGTCTCATTCACAGAGGCATTTTGGTATGGTAGGTAGGTTCACTTAAACTACTAGATGGGAAACCAAGTCAAAAGGTTGACCTTAACATGTCATTACAAATTGGCTTCCTCCAATGTAATTCAACCTGAACCTTCATGACTATACACAACCCCAACTGCAAGCATGAACGAAACCCTTTAATGCGAATTACCATGATACAGAGGGACCAGGTAAAACTGTGCTTTGATACTTTTATTATGTCTCTAAGGTTTGTGTTAGCTGGTTGTTGTGCAGAAGTAAAACCTGAAGGCATGACCATTTACTTTGTGTTCTGCCGCTGTGGCTTATCCTAAATATTCCCTGAGTAAATGAGGCAGACGACATTCATCGCCTGAAAGGGGAACCACTTCATCTGCTGGATCCAATTAATAATGCAGCTGCTACAGTCCCTCCGCAACCCATAAGCAAACGCAGATTTCTCTGAGCAACTGTAATTTCTAGGGCAGCCATCCCGGCTCAAGTGTGAAGTCACATGTCGACACATATCGTGTTGGAATGTGCCACGGGGCCTCGGAAAAGACATTTGGAGGAACATAATAGATATTTCATTAGCACCCTGTGGGGTTAGTGCTGGGGGAACGGGAGCGTGTAAGACACACGCTGAAGACCGCTTGCCTCCAGATACAGAAAAATATTATTATTTTTCTCTCCACAAGCAGTAGGATTCATATGGCACTAAATGTATTACCATGGAGGATCAAAAAAAAAAGTCCCTGTTGTACTAAATACCATTTGTGGAAAACCATTTTCTTCAGGTGATGTGCACCAGGTTTATTGCGAAACATACAAGTGCCTTAAAAAGAATGTTCTGACAAGAAGTTGTGATGTAAATGATCTTATAACTCAGGCACACATTCAAACAGCCATTAGAAGATTGTGAGTTGTTGAGGGCAATGTCAACTGTTGCGAAGTATAAAATACCCTATAAAATACCAGCAGGTAATGGATTTGAACTAAACGTGCAACATTTATGAGAGTTGCATTAATCTTTGAATTCAGTTACTTGACTGGGAAAACTCTGAAATTCTGAAAACTACAGTTGTCAATCAACATTAGACTATACACAGTACCACACACACAGTGCCTCTGTACCTTCAGAATGCTCCATATCACTGACAATACACTAAAACAGGAAGTAAAGGAAGGTTCTCAGCACAGATTATTGGAGATAACCCTGTAGGGTGTAAAGGGCTGAAGCTATGACAGCCTCAATTCAGAGGACAAGGCTGCTGCTATATTACCCTATTACCATTCTGGTATTACCTGTTCACGCTCTAGTAATTTGGTGTCCCCAGGATGATAAACATGAACATTATCAAGGGGAACATTGTTGCCCTATATGTATTCATCATTTCAGGTAGAATCTTTGAAATGGCATGACTGTCAGTATGACTGCTTTTTTTATTTTACCCAGCAAGTCATTTAAGAACAAATTGTTATTTACAATGATGACAGTGGGTTAACTACCTCATCAGCTCGGGGATTTGATCCAGCAACCTTCTGGTTACTGGCCCAAAGCTCTAACCACTAGGCTACCTGCCACCCCAAAATCCTATGTTTTGAGAAATGTTATGTACAGTAGCTTCAGTGCAGCACTCAAGTCAGGCAGCTGTTATTTATAATAGATACTAAGCTAAAATGCGTGTCTGTATATTTTATATCATATTTGAAGTACTCGACCGTCAATAACTCAACCAGTTCCTCTCACACTTGGTTGAGACGTACACAGTGTGACAGAGACAGCCTTGGGTACTATTAAAACGCTTGTTGGTATAGGCCTACACAAATGACGACGCATGGCAGAACGATGCCGTTGCCATGCTGCCGAGCATGAAAGATGACACGCATCACACCCAGCCTTGTATGTCATATTGTCTTATCAAAACAGACTGGCCAAGTCCATCATGCTAGGGCCTGTCTAGCCCCCATCCTCCTGATCCCCAGTGTGAGTGCGTGTTTGCGAGCGTGTGAGTGTGTGCAAGAGAGATAGAGACAGATAGCGAAAGAGAGAGTTCTGCCCAATAGGAACACATACAGCACCATCACCATGGGGACCACTGTATTAATCCTGCCCTGTCCTTTTGTCACCAGACAGAAAGATTCAATCTGTGCTGCCCAGCCTTGTACTCTGCTGGGAGCAGTGAACAGACTGGGCACAGGACCCAATAACACACCCGAGGGAGGTTGCCGTCTCCTGGTAATGTGTTTCGGTATTGTGAGTTAGTGTTTCTGACGTCCTCCAAATTCAATATGGCAGTAGGGGATATTCAAGGTGGAACTAGGAATAGTTTGTTGATGAAAGGACACAGGATGTGCATATACAGTATAACCCTTGATGAAAATGTCCTGAGCCAAAGTCTTACTCGAATTGTGGTGCGACTCAAATCTTAAAAAAAAAAAAGGTAAACACCTGTGCTTATTTTGAACAAAATGACATCTAGCTAAAAGGGGCCATTAGACCACAGCACTCAAAAGGGTGGAAAGGACAAGGCTGCACTAACTGAAAAATGCTTGTGCTACAATCAAAACACTAACGTGTTAGTGGTCATTCAATAGGTTCAATTTTGGGGCGGCAGGGTAGCCTAGTGGTTAGAACATTGGACTAGTAACCGGAAGGTTGTAATTTCAAATCCCCGAGCTGACAAGGTACAAATAATTCGTTCTGCCCCTGAACAGGCAGTTAACCCACTGTTCCTAGGCCGTCATTGAAATTAAGAATTTGTTCTTAACTGACTTGCCTAGTTAAATAAATCCATCATCTACTTCCAATCTGTTGCCTTTGTCCTTTTGAAAGACTTTAACAGCGATAGAAGTGTTTACAGGTGGCGGATTATTGAAGACTCCATTACGCTGCCAGTTAGTCAAACAAAATTGGTATTGTGTACCGGATCCAAACCCCCATCGGCAATTAAGCGGCATTCATCAAAACAATCTAATGGGGGGGGAATGTGACTCAATTTGCATTAGCAAGCATTGTAAATTACCAGAGTGGTGAAGATGTAGTGGTAGTATTCTGTCATCATTCCCATTGTCTGGGCCTGTAGGGGGAGAGAGAGGGAGAGATGAGGAGGAGAGGAATGGAGAGACAAGACAATGAAGAAGGTCACTGTGTCACGCTGGGGTAATTTGCAATCAATATCCACAGTCAAAACAAACATTGGCAAGCAAACGGCGAACGCCATTGAAGCTGTTCAGGAGCAATGGGAGAAAAGCCACAGGTCTTAATGAGTGTATTGACCATCGCTGTGTGTCGTCGTTGCCAAGATCGTGATGCTGTTTTTGTTGCAATTATGGCGCCACATGTGACCCTTGGATAATAAAGTAAAAGCAAGTTGTGATTCTAGCTGCCTGAGGGCTTTTTCGACACCATGCATTTAAAGGGTTTGCAATTGTTATGATCACGTGACTCCTTCCCTGGAGAAAGGAGGCCTTCAATCAAAGAAGTGAGCAGTAATCTGTTCCTCCTATTTCACCCCCCCCATTATAACCACCACTTGTTTCACTCAATCTACATTCAAATCTTCTACGTTCCCATGGCGGCAGTATTTCCTGTTTAATTGTACCATCTGTTGTGAAGAATACCCAAGGTTATGCAAATAAGTTGCTGTGTTTTTTGGAAGTGGAAGTCTCTTCTCCATTTATCGCACCTACAGACTACAAAGAAAATGAATGACACTATCAATACTATAAGATGTCAGAAGGGAAAAATGATTTCCAACGCATGACAATTTTTTGATATAGGATCTCCGCTATTGTTGGATGAATACCTGCCTATGGAAAGTATAGCGCCCAAATGTAATTTTCATTAAATGGCTGGGAGTAGAGTCTATGATTTTTTTATACAGTGGGGCAAAAAACTATTTAGTCAGCCACCAATTGTGCAAGTTCTCCCACTTAAAAAGATGAGAGAGGCCTGTAATTTTCATCATAGGTACACTTCAACTATGACAGACAAAATCAGAAAAAAATCCAGAAAATCACATTGTAGGATTTTTTATGAATTTAGAAATCTTGCTTGTTTGTAGGTGACCAAATACTTATTTTCCACCATAATTTGCAAATAAATTCATAAAAAATCCTACAATGTGATTTTCTGGATTTTGTTTTGTCATTTTGTCTGTCATAGTTGAAGTATACCTATGATGAAAATTACAGGCCTCTCTCATCTTTTTAAGTGGGAGAACTTGCACAATTGGTGGCTGACTAAATACCTTTTTGCCCCACCCTATATAACCTGCAATTTCAAAGTCACATTAAAATCTGTGTGTTTTGGGTCCCTCACCTGACTCTACTACATCCTCATCAACCTCATTTCATTGGCCTCCATCTGTCTCTCTTTCCCCGGTGGCCGAGCCACTTAAAGAAACGTGACAAAAAGTACTACCAGGATGGAACCGTCGCTAAAGGGGTCAGCGCTTTTTAAGAGACACCTGGGACATAGCTCTGGGACAGGTCCAGACAGAAGGTCTGGTCCTGCCATGTTTTCCATTTATTTTCTCTACACCTGGAGGGGGGGATATGAACTGACGAGGGGAGGTTGTTTTAGGTGAGAACACCAGACAGGCGGTAGAGAGCAGGGCATTGTGGGGAGGCCAGAGACTATCAGCAAACTCCAAACGTAGGGTACTGCAGAAGTATTGGATTAGTGTTATACATGTCTATTTTTAAAGAGGGCTTTATAAATACAATATACATTTTTGATGCAACCTCCATTATCCTACTAAGAGTTGCTGAATATCTCTTCGTCCTCAGAAGAGTCATATCTAACAGAAGGGGTATGACGCATAAGGCCAGCAATCTTTTGAATATATTATATTGTTTCAACCATCAACACATTTTTACAAAATCAAATGTAAACTGAACTACTTATGTCAAAATGTATTTGTATTACGTTCTTAGAAAGCCATTCATTGCCTCAAGAAGACATGTCTCCTCACCACATGCTGTAAATCTGTGATGGTCTATATTTTGCAGTTTATTGGTCTGATATGCATCTGTAACCACTGTATGCAGATTACAGTGGAAGAGACATGAGCCAAGTTAAGCAATTTTCATCAGAAACCACAGTATGGGCTTCAATATCAATATTAAAATCAACAAAGTGTTCCTGGTGTGCGAGTTAGAACATCAAATAACAGCATTTCATCTGTGGTGTAAAAGGCAATACATATCATGGCAACCAAAATAAGCACAGAAAAACACATAATATTTACTTTGAAAAACAGATTTACAAAACTCAATTTTGACACTTACATTACCGTTTTCCAAAAAAGCAGAACCATTTTTTCCTAAGACAATATTACCGCTTTTTAATAAGCCCAATTCCAGAATGTATGTCAACGCAGAATATGAATTTGATATTGTCTATAGCTTCGATCAGTTAAATTATGTCAGTCCCTGAACAGTGCCAGTGAGGCTCTCACCTGCTTAAGGATCTGTGCAGCCATTTCATGGCTGCAATCGAAAATAATGCGAAACTCCCGTCCTCTCTTCATCTCCTTGAGGAGAGGCCTGGTGTCCTCACCGTCAAGAGGGAGCTGGCGAATTTTTAGCCTGATGTTATACCTGGAGGGGGCCATTATCAGTTCCTGTAGTCTAATAAGACCTTTAGGGAACAAACATCAGAAAGCTAACAGCCACGCACAACATCATTCAACTGCCAACACACACATATCAAGAACAATTAACAAAATTAATATTTTGCTTCTTCTAAAGTGTGATTTAGTTGTTTGGTGGTTGATCTTACACATATCACATTTATCAGACAAAAGTATCACAATTCAAAAGTATATACTGTGGAGTATTACAAATCCTAAGTTTCCGGAAAGCTTTGTATCGCTACGATTGGACTTAAGCTGATCTCAGTACTACGAAGCTTTCGAGAAACTCACCCCCCATTAGTTAGAAAACGTCATATTCCCACCTGTACTGTCATCGTATACGACTGTGGCTGTTTTCCACTTCAGGAACTGCACCAAATCCAAGATGCCGTAGCTGAGAGAAGAGTAATCCGGGTACAGGTTGGCGTAAAATGTGTCCCTGTTGTCCATAGGGTGATGTTTCCATCGCACCTGGATGTGTGGCACTTCCAACGCATTGCAGATGGACTGGACGGCGTTTGAGGACGAGCTATGTGACGGCCCAAATATTGCCACTACACCTAAAGACAGTTGGTCACAGGCTAGAATGGCAAGAACAGAGAGAGAGTTAACTCTGGGAAAGACACCATATCATGTCATGACGTTCAACAAGTGAGATGAGAAATGTATTTGGTGAATTATCAACAACAAAAAATCTATATGGATAATTTTGTCACCACAACAAAATAATTGTTGTAGACTTATATGTCTACTGGAATAAATCCTGGTTTCAGAGTGCAGTTAATGAACTAACATCAAACAAAATACCACTATTAAAAATCTAAAACAGCCAAGTATATAATAATGCACTATGAGTTAAACTAATGAAACCCCTTGCCATAAAGACTTGCAATAAACCGTTAGGTTGATTTGTTATGGTCTGCTGTCATCCAATGGCCTTGCTTCCATCCATTCCACAGCGTGGCCATTGGCCGTAATCCCTGGGCAAACAACGTGCATGTCACTCACCTTTTCTCGACGCTTCAAAACTGTCGTAGATATTAATCCTCTGTATGTCGTATGTTAACGTCGTGTTGGGCAATAAAGTCCTGTTTCTGTTGATGTTGTTCACTGCAAATTTAAAGGCAAGCTCCTCTGGGCTGACGAGCGGCACTGGTCCCTCTGTTTGTTCGAAAATCCCCCCTGAGAAAAAGGAGACAGTCACATTAGCTCAAGGCCAACTGGTCTGGAACACAGTTGTCTGAAACTACTGCCAAAATTCTTAAGGGGTTTTGCACTAAACACCGCAGTGGACTAGATTGTGTACATTAGAGCCGACATTAGATTTGCTCTGTAAACAGACAGAAAGCCACACTCCATTTCAGGGAATGCTGTGAATACCAACAGCAGCTTTGATATCTGCTGCAGTAATGGAAGAGAGTGAGGAGAGTGGAAAATGGCTCCAAAAGAACAGGAGCTCAGCTTCTTCTCTACTCCATTGTCCTTTTAGTTCACTTTAAAACAAAGGAGGATCAGATAACTTGGAGTAGGTACTAGACTACTCAGGTATAATAGAAAATGTTGAATTAATTCACTATTACTATCACTAAATTTAGCATGTTGTATTTAGGGCCCTTGGTATTGCCGTATTGTATCAGTTAGATATGAAGAGCATAAGTTTATGTGTAAAAAAAATTATCTAACTAAATACGATCAACTTTTTCCTCTTTTTATTTAAGAACACCAATTAGAGTACCCTCATCGAAACTTAAACAACATGAGTGTGCATGTACAGTTGAAGTCGGAAGTTTACATACACCTCAGCCAAATACATTTAAATTCAGTTTTTCACAATTTCTGACATTTAATCCTAGTAAAAATTCCCTGTCTTTGGTCAGTTAGGATCACCACTTTATTTTAAGAATGTGAAATGTCAGAATAATATTAGAGAGAATGATTTAATTCAGCTTTTAGTTCCTTCATCACATTCCCAGTTGGTCAGAAGTTTACATACACTCAATTAGTATTTGGTAGTATTGCCTTTAAATTGTTTAACTTGTGTTAAATGTTTCAGGTAGCCTTCCACAAGTTTCCCCAATAAATGAATTTTGGCCCAATCCTCCTGACAGAGCTGGTGTAACTGAGTCAGGTTTGTAGGCCTCTTTGCTCGCACACACTTTTTCAGTTCTGCCCACCCATTTTCTATAGGATTGAGGTCAGGGCTTTGTGATTGCCACTCCAATACCTTGACTTTGTTGTCCTTAAGCCATTTTGCCAAAACTTTGTAAGTAGTCTTGGGGTCATTGTCCATTTGGAAGACCCATTTGCGACCAAGCTTTAACTTCCTGACTGATGTCTTGAGATGTTGCTTCAATATATCCACATAATTTTCCAACCTCGTGATGCCATCTATTTTGTGAAGTGCACCAGTCCCTCCTGCAGCAAAGCACCCCCACAACACGATGCTGCCACCCCCAGTGTTTCAGGGTTGGGATGGTGTTCTTCGGCTTGCAAGCCTCCCCCTTTTTCCTCCAAACATAACGATGGTCATTATGGCCAAACAGTTCTATTTTTGTTTCATCAGACAAGATAATTTCTCAAAAAAGTACGATCTATGTCCCCATGTGCAGTTGCAAACCATAGTTTGGCTTTTTATGGAGGTTTTGGAGCAATGGCATCTTCCTTGCTGAGCAGCCTTTCAGGTTATGTCGATATAGGACTCAATTTACTGTGGATATAGATACTTTTGTACCCGTTTCCTCCAGCATCTTCACCAGGTCCACAGATGTTGTTCTGGGATTTATTTGCACTTTTCACACCAAAGTACATTCAATTCTACGAGACAGAACGCATCTCCTTCCTGAGCGGTATGATGGCTGCGTGGTCCCATGGTGTTTATACTTCCATACTATTGTTTGTACAGATGAACATGGTACCTTCAGCCATTTGGAAATTGCTCCCAAGGATGAACCGGATTTGTGGAGGTCGTCTATTTTTTTTCTGAGGTCTTGGCTGATTTCTTTTGATTTTCCCATGATGTCAAGCAAAGAGGCACTGAGTTTGAAGGTAGGCCTTGAAATATATCCACAGGTACATCTCCAATTGACTCAAATGATGTCAGAAGCTTCTAAAGCCATGTC
The DNA here is from genome assembly GCF_018296145.1 of Oncorhynchus tshawytscha. NCBI lineage: Eukaryota > Metazoa > Chordata > Actinopteri > Salmoniformes > Salmonidae > Oncorhynchus > Oncorhynchus tshawytscha. Next base: position 24,718,432 of record NC_056431.1, read on the forward strand.
ATCATTTTCTGGAATTTTCCAAGCTGTTTAAAAGCACACTTAACTTAATGTATGTAAACTTCTGACCCACTGGAATTGTGATAGAGTGAATTATAAGTGAAATAATCTATCTGTAAATAATTGTTGGAAAAATTACTTGTGTCATGCACAAAGTAGATGCCCTAACCGACTTGCCAAAACTATAGTTTGTTAACAAGACATTTGTGGAGTGGTTGAAAAATGAGTTTTAATTAGTCAAACCTGAGTGTATGTAAACTTCTGACTTCAAATGTATCAAAATAAGGCAGAACAAAAACTGACCAAAAACTTGGCTCTGATTGATACACCTTCCCACCAATATCTCAGTGTTTTCCCTGGAGAATCAGCACCTGTGGTCTACTGATACCTCCCAACAAGCCACTGCCAGTGGTCAACGGAATCACAGAGCTCTGCTGCTACAGTGCCTTCAGAGAGTATTCACACCTCTTGTTGTTTTTCACGTTGTTGCGTTACAAAGTGGGAAAACAAAATCAATATTATTGGAAAATACACCACTACTATATCATGATTAGATAAGTATTCAACACCCTGGGTGAATAAATGTTAGAATAACCTCAAATCAAAGTAAACATTATTTAAAGTGGCTAGTGATACATTTATTACATACATTTTTTCATTATTAATGTGGCTAGAGATGAGTCAGTATGTTGGCGATGGCTGTTTAACAGTCTGATGGCCTTGGGTTTTTCAGTCTCTCGGTCCCCGCTTTGATGCACCTGTACTGACCTCGCCTTCTGGATGATAGCGGGGTGAACAGGCAGTGGCTCGGGTAGTTGTTGTCCTTGATGATCTTTATGGCCTTCCTGTGACATCGGGTGGTGTAGGTGTCCTGGAGGGCAGGTAGTTTGACACTGTGATGCGTTGTGCAGACCTCACTACCCTCTGGAGAGCCTTACGGTTGTGGGCAGAGCAGTTGCCGTATCAGGCGGTGATACAGCCCGACAGGATGCTCTCGATTGTGCATCTGTAAAAGTTTGAGTGGTTTTGGTGACAAGCCGAATTTCTTCAGCCTTCTGAGGTTGAAGAGGCTCTGCTGCGCCTTCTTCACCATGCTGTCTGTGTGGGTGGACCATTTCTGTTTGTCTGTGATGTGTACGCCGAGGAACTTAAAACTTTCCACCTTCTCCACTACTGTCCCGTCGATGTGGATAGGAGGCTGCTCCTTCTGCTGTTAACTGAAGTCCACAATCATCTCCTTTGTTTTGTTGACGTTGAGTGAGAGGTTATTTTCCTGACACCACACTCCGAGGGCCCTCACCTCCTCCCTGTAGGCCGTCTCGTCGTTGTTGGAAATCAAGCCTACCACTGTAGTGTCATCTGCAAACTTGATGATTGAGTTGGAGGCGTGCATGACCACGCAGTCATGGGTGAACAGGGAGTACAGGGGAGGGCTGAGAACACACACTTGTGGGGCCCCAGTGTTGAGGGTCAGCGGGGTGGAGATGTTACCTACCCTCACCACCTGGGGGTGTCCCGTCAGGAAGTCCAGGACCCTTTGGCAGTGATAACAGCTGTGAGTCTTTCTGGGTAAGTCTCTAAGAGCTTTGCACACCTGTGTTGAAAAATATTTGCCCATTAATATTTAAAAAATTATTCAAGCTCTGTTGAGTTAGTTGTTGATCATAGCTAGAAAGCCATTTTCAAGTCTTGCAATACATTTTCAAAACCGTAACTAGGCCACTCAGGAACATTCTTGGTAAGCAACTCCAGTGTATATTTGGCCTTGTTTTTTATGCAATTGTCCTGGTGAAAAGTAGGAATTTGTCTCCCACTGTCTGTTGTAAAGCAGACTGAACCAAGTTTTGCTCTAGGGTTTTGCCTGTGCTTAGCTCTAATCCATTTATTTTTATTATTTAAAAAAATCCCTAGTCGTTGCTGATGACAAGGATACCCATAACATGATGCAGCCACCACCATGCTTGAAAATATGAAGGGTGGTACCTGATCTGTTGTGTTGGATTTGCCCCAAACATAACGGTTTAAATTGAGGAGAATGTTCATTTCTATTGCAAACAGGATTCATATTTTGGATTATTATTCTGTATAGGCTTCCTTCATTTCACTCTGTATTTATGTTAGTATTGTGGAGTATCTACAATGTCGTTTATCCATTCTCAGTAACCTCCTATCACAGCCATTGAACTCTGTAACTCTTTTAAAATCACCATTGGTGAAATCCCTGGGCGGTTTCCTTCCACTCCGGTAACTGAGTCAGGAAGGGTGCCTGTATTTTTGTAGTGACAGTGTCTATTAATACACCATTCAAAGTGTAATTAATAACTTTGTCATGTTCAAATGAATATTCAATGTATTTTTCCCCCATCTGCCAATAGCTGCCCTGGTCTTTGTGGTTGAATCTGTGCTTGAAATTCACTGTTTGACTGAGGGACTTGTATGTGTTGGGTACAGAGATGGGGTAGTAATTTTAAAATCATGCTAAATATTATTATTGCACACAGAGTGAGTCCATGCAACATATTAATGAGCAAACTTTTACTCCTGAACTTATTTAGGTTTGCCATAACAAAAGGATTGAATACATATTGACTCAAGACAATTCAGCTTAGAATTTGTAATTAAGTTGTACAATTTTGAAAAACATAATTCCACTTTGACATTATGGGGTATTACGTGTAAATCAGTGACACAGTATCTCAATTTAATCAATTTTAAATCAGGCAGTAACATCAAAATGTGGAAAAAGTCAAGGGGTGTGAATACTTTCTGAAGGTACTGTATTTGCAGTGGAAACGGAAGAAACCAAGCCCATTACACTACCACAGGACAGCCTCAGAGTCAAGTAACTTTGAGGCTTTCCTCATATGGACACCATACACTATTTATGACTGTGAAACCCCCTTTGATTCCAAGGGGATGTGATTACTACATTAAGTAAATGCTGGAGTATATACTATTTTGACTGTTAAGAGGATAACATGTGCATTGCTCGAAAGCACTTTTACAAATTTAATAAATAGGGAGACCTGCTCCTTGGGAAGAAATCCAGGGATAATTTGCATCATCCTTTTTCACAATCCTGCCATAAGCACAATGCCTAGGCTTTAATGTGTTAGGAATTTCCAGACACATCAAATAATGAGGAATAAGCAGCTCAGTTTTGATACCACAATATCCACACTAATAAACAAAGGGGCATATTATTATTGAACGATAGTTATAAGCACTCCCGGTTAAGCAATGTAATGCATTTTATGACTGAGGGCAAACACAAATTGAGATGCAACTTTAGATTTGGAATTTGTTCTTGTGAACCTCAGTCAATGGGCTTCAGATTAACATGTTGAGTCTTCTTAGTCTGCCTCACAAAGGCCCTTAATTCATCTCTTGGGTTGTAGCCTGATGCTAAATAACAGGCATCTAATTGCAGCTCCTTATTTTCATAATTTGTCTCTCATGAACATTTTGGGAAATCAGCTGCATTTAAAAGCTACAATAGTTCACTCTAAATAAAACAAATGAACAGCTGTGTGTGCGAAAAAGCACGAGCCTAAACTATGACCTTATAAAGAAAAGTTTGACATTACATAACCTTGCATAATGTAAAGCCATAGTATGTGTCCTGAACTCCTTCGTGAGGCGTATGTGTGCAATACCATGAAATTCAATAAAACAAAGCACTAGACACAAGGTCAGACCCTAAAATAACATTTCACACCACAACACTGCATCAATTATAGCAAACACAGGTCCATTCTAGTTGTGTCCACTTTTGCTTCCGAGGCAAAACACTGTAACACTGTTGACCTGGTTTATGTATAATTCTGATACCTGTTGGGGTGAGGGTAAACATAATAACATTGTTGTTATATTCCACTTAAGACTATAATTGACTTGTTTTGTACAATTGTTTTGTACAATTGACATTTGTGTTTGAATTATCCATCCAGTTCTTGTCTCTTGTCTCTCTTAACCAAAATTCACACATTTTCCCAAAATCCTGGTTGGGGGATTCCCAGAATCAGGAGGGAATAAGTAGGAAATGTAGACCCGTCTAACCAGGATTTCACAGATTTTATTGACTTTTCCCAGAATTTTGCAACCCTAGTCCTGAGGATTCCATCTGAGTATGTCTGATTTTTACCAAATCACAATGAAAAATAGATGGGAACATTCAGAGAAATGCTCATCTTAATCCTCTGTATATCACATACATGTTATTTTATTTTACCTTTATTTAACCAGGTAGGCAAGTTGAGAACAAGTTCTCATTTACAATTGCGACCCTGACCAAGATGAAGCAAAGCAGTTCGACACATACAACAACACAGAGTTACACATGGAGTAAAACAAACAGAGTCAATCATAAATTAGAAAAATAAGTCTATATACAATGTGAGCAAATGAGGTGAGATAAGGGAGGTAAAGGCAAAAAAAAGGCCATGGTGGCGAAGTAAATACAATATAGCAAGTAAAAAACTGGAACGTTAGATTTGCAGTGGAATAAATTGCAAAGTAGAGAGAAATAATGGGGTGCAAAGGAGCAAAATAAATAAATAAATACAGTAGGGGGAGAGGTAGTTGTTTGGGCTAAATTATTGATGGGCTATGTACAGGTGCAGTAATCTGTGAGCTGCTCTGACAGCTGGTTCTTAAAGCTATTGAAGGAGATAAGTGCTTGCAGTTTCAGAGATTTTTGTAGTTCGTTCCAGTCATTGGCAGCAGAGACCTGGAAGGAGAGGCGGCCAAAGGAAGAATTGGTTTTGAGGGTGACCAGTGAAATATACCTGCTGGAGCGCGTGCTACAGGTGGGTGCTGCTATGGTGACCAGTGAGCTGAGATAAGGCGGGACTTTACCTAGCAGGGTCTTGTAGATGACCTGGAGCCAGTGGGTTTGGCGCCTAGTATGAAGCGAGGGCCAGCCAACGAGAGGTCGCAGCGGTGGGTAGTACATGGGGCTTTGGTGACAAATCGGATGGCACTGTGATAGACTGATAGAAATAACAAAGCTGTGGTCTTAAACCTGTTTGTTGGTTACTGTAGATCTAATTAGTAGCTTGGCTAGAGCAAAAAAATCTGCTTGGAGTAAAATTGGGAGAGGAAATAGCAGGTCCACACTGTACTGGTTTCTCTATAAACCCTCCTTCCAATATAGCCTACCACACATTGTGCTGATGCGCATTCACCATACTGCCAGACAGAACCATGCCAAGACTAAACAATAACACAATATAATTTTGCTCTTGGATAAAGGTATGCTAGCCCATTGAATTTCTGACTGTAGCTCCTTTGTACTTTTTTTCTCTGGTAGGATTCCCAATCTGCCTGTGAATAGCGTCCCTGCTCCCTCGATCTGTGAAAGCACTTTGCGATACAATGAGAGAAAAGATGCAAGCAAACAATGACCGTCACAAAGCACCTGCAAAAAACTAGAGGTTTGGATAATAGAACAGATTTTAGCTGTAATATGTTCCTCTTTAATGACATGTAACACACACCAACTCTCTCAATAGCCAGATATTGGCTATGACATTTGGTGGCAGTAACAGGATGTGAGAAGAAAGTGCAACTCATGTGCTGTTTATAGAGCTGAAGCATCAGAAAGCTTGCAATGATTTCCAATTCACGGAATACATTGTTTAAGCATACCCACAATTGCACATTTGATCTTCTTATCCAAATGAGAGTTCATTTTTAAATTGATTGTACAGTCGCTATTCTGTTTTTGTCAACTGTACCCATTCATCATCCGAATGCAAGCACTCAATCTTCACTAATGTTTTAATGGTTTAATGATGCATTAACTACCCCTCAGAACCACTAATACCATAACAAACAAATGTTCCTGCTCATATCAATCCATCTGTTGGAATTACAGAGTTGTTCAACATTTGTATAGTCATCTGCCTAAGTTGATAATGTAACTGACCTTATATCAAACCACTGAGCTAAAGTCTAGGTGTTAGCTCCTGGGACCTATATAACACAAGTCTTCAGATCAACACATTTTTTTTTAAACTCAGCACACAACTTCAATTCCCTAACCACCACCACAAAATGTGGAAATGCATATCATTTGTTCGTCTTAAAACAATTACTTGACCATATGATACCAGTTAACTGTGGTTGAGGCCCACAGACACAGTACTGATTGGCTAGGCTGGTTAATGTAATGCATTACACTTAGTGAAGTGGAAGACTTTCAATATTACATCTGTCATGAAAAGGATACTGATAGGAGTACAGAAATCAATAGGATTCCTACTTACAGTAGATGACAACGATACACCTCTCCCAGGAATATAGGGAAAGTCATTTGTCTTTGTATTGGAATGACCATAAAGGGACTGATGTGACTCCTGTTGTAAATTTGGCCAAATATCCTGTTCACCCATGAGATGAAATCTTGTTTAACTTCTCACTGTCTTCACTGTCTGTACCGATTCTGAAACAGCACTCAAATGAATGCTTTGTAATGGGGGACAGTTTTACAAAGCATCTTATATCATCATAATACATTTAATTTGGCCCCATATAATCTTTAAGTCCATAATGAGAAAAGGGGTTTTAATTCAGATAGACCACCTTTTTTTGACTCAGTCTATATTGAACATAACTCTATCAAAGCTGAGAGACATGCTTATTTATTTGATTAAAAAAAAATGTTTAAAAAAATTGGTTTTATTGTCACGTACACCAGATAGGTGCAGTGAAACGTGTTGTTTTACAATGTCAGCCATAGTACTACGGCGCACCTGGAGAAAATGAGGGTTAAGGGCACATCGACAGATTTTTCACAATTTTGGCTCAGGTATTTGAACCAGCAACCTTTAAGTCACTGGCCCAACACTAACTGATAGTAATACTCTTGTAACCTTATAATGTTGTGATATCTCCTCCGTCACAGGCCTGTCAGGAAACGAACACATTTGTCAAATCTAATTTTATGCTCAAGTGGTTCGGCTTCTGCAATTTATCGCAGCTATCGCTTACTCCCTCTTCTCCTTCTCTTCTCCTCCTCTCTCGCCACCCTCTCTCACTTTCTCCCTCCCTCTCTTTCCCAGCTTAGCGTGGCTGTGTTTTGATCTCATTATCGTTCTCAAACATCCACACCGGATAATCTGTCAAGGTCAGGAGCCTGCACTCGGCTTTGCATAGGGCACCTCGGTCCGAATTATGAGGATGAGGGTCGTTCTCTCAGTAGGAACTGGACTGAAGAAAATTTGAATGAGAGCAGCCCAGAGCAGTCAAAAACCTGATTTTACTGTGTTTTATATATATTGAGGTTGGAATAACACTGTGAAATTGTGAAAATTATGATAACAACCTTTTAGTGCATGGATCATCAACTAGATTTAGCCACGGGACGATTTTTTTCTGGAGAGGATGGTCGGTGGGCCCGGAAAACACAATTACAAATCATTCGTAGACTGCAAATTGACCGCAAGAAGCCCAAACGGATAAGTTCGACTAAAACATAATCACTTCAAACCTTGCTTACATTTAAATACGATCACAAGTCTCTCTATTATGCATGGGAATTACTTGAGAACAGATTTCTTAAATTAAAATCACTTGGAGCTGATTTATTTTTTACAGTGTTTTATGTGCAACATGCTCAGAAAACAACCCGCCACTTGGGGAACCCTGTTTTAGTATGAGAGCCGTTTGAAATGTTTGGGAGTTTTGGCCTGCTTGGGGAGATCACAATGTGGTAAGTGATTTAATAGACCAATAGAAATAGGGATCCAAACTTTTCTGCCAATTTTACCCTCCCCACTCAGACCACTCCCAGACAGTCCCTGAAAAATGATTGCTTGAGAAATTGCCTTTTGCTAAGAAGTTATTTCTGTTTATTTTTGACCATTTTAATTGAAAACTATCAAAGTACGGCACTTAATTGTTATACAGAAATGACTTGCTACTGAAATTGGAACTTTACGAGACAGTACCTCCCTTTTTCACTCGTCCAACAAGAAACGTGCAAATGTTTACAGTAATGAATATCACCCTAGGCTTTTTCCAAAGGCAAGGAGACAGGTCCTTCAGCACATTGCTTAACTTCTTCGAGATAGGGGGCGCTCTTTTAATTTTTGGATAAAAAACGTTCCCGTTTTAAACAAGATATTTTGTCACGAAAAGATGCTCGACTATGCATGTAATTGACAGCTTTGGAAAGAAAAAACTCTGACGTTTCCAAAACTGCAAAGATATTATCTGTGAGTGCCCCAGAACTAATGCTACAGGCAAAACCAAGATGAGATTTCATGCAGGAAATGGTCCAGATTTTGAATGCCCTGTGTTCCAATGTCTCCTTATATGGCTGTGAATGCGCCAGGAATGAGCCTGCACTTTCTGTCGTTTCCCCAAGGTGTCTGCAGCATTGTGACGTATTTGTAGGCATATCATTGGAAGATTGACCATAAGAGACTACATTTACCAGGTGTCCGCCCGGTGTCCTCCGTTGACATTATTGCGTAATCATCAGGTCCATGTGCGTTCCATTTTCTTCAGAGGAGAAACCAAACTGCCACGATTGATTTATCATCGATAGATATGTGAAAAACACCTTGAGGATTGATTCTAAACAACGTTTGGCATGTTTCTGTCGATTTTATGGAGTTAATTTGGAAAAAAAGTTTGCGTTGTAATGACTTAATTTTCGGTTTTTTCTTACCCAAACGTGATGAACAAAACGTTGTTTTGTCATTGTCATTGTTTAGCAAGCTAGTAGCTAATGTCTAAAGAAAAGACTCCAATGTGCAAGTAACCATTTTACTGTACTGTTTACACCTTCTGTATGCTTTGCATGTGACAAATAAACTTAGATTTTCTTTGAAATAGTGTGTGTTTACCAGAGACGGTAATGTGAAGAATGACCTGCACCAAAGTCAAATTAGGATAAATCGTTAGACCAACAAGACAGTGTCCATGTTCTAAAATTCTCCAGTAGAATGTCCTGCTTTTATTTCGTCACGTACAAAACAGTATGCTATTTTCTATAATTAGCTCGCCATTAACTTGTGAATAATGATCGTGTGAGTTTATTGTGAATGTATTTTCCTGTAATAATGAATAAAGTTAAGACATTGTCAGCCATATGCTATGGTCATTATTAGAACTGGTTAGCCAGCTAACAAGCTAAAAAATGAACATTGTTTAGAAATGTGCTTTTCATTGCCTGGTTTGCTAGATTGACAAATACAAAATTGTTTTTGAACGGATGGGTTTATAGGTGTTAAAATTCACCAGTTATGCTATTTATGACCACCATGCTGCTGATGTCATGCAGCCTGTTGTTTTTGTGTTTATAATTTTTCATAACGACAACGACAAGTTTGATGTCGGACGACAATAGAATGTTCATGATGTCACTGCGACAACTGTCTACAGACATATCGATAGACATTGTATAAACCAGCTTTATTCTTGAAATCCTTAGTTGTTTAGTACACTACCGTACTCACTCTGTTTAGCACATGGCCTCAGATAGGTGGGGCTAAGGTTTAAGAGGGTGTGAACGATGTTGAGTGGGTGTAGACAATGTAGAGCTCTCCAGAAGGTGTACCAAAATATTCAAAGGCCTTTTTCTCAAAAGTGGGGTGACAAGTTTAACAACTTTCAAAGCAGAATTACTTTCCCATTGATTCTCAACTGTAGTGTATGCTACACCATGTTCTAGTTCTGAGTCTCTACTTTTATCCAATGTAGCTACATACTGTAAGTCTGAATCGAGCCGGTCGGTCACAAATGTCTGAGGCCAGAACTTTATACGTTAGAACGTTAGAAATGTACATAATTGTTACCCAGGTTCATGCTTTTTAAATTTCAGTCAAAGGGAGTGTTTAGTATTTTTTTAAATTTAGTCCAGGGGAGGGTCATGTAATTTGCAATCAATTAAATGTCATATTACTCAGGGTTTGAGAATTAGTTACTTATTATAGTATATTTATGTGTGCCCAATGATTCCCCTCATCCCTGATTATCTGCTGGCTGCACAATATCAAGTGCACCTAGTGTGGTCTCAATCAAATGATCCATAGCCTATACTATAGGCTTTTGGCCTAGGCTATATGAAGAGTGTGCTCGTAGAAGTGCAGGGCAAAGTTATATTTGATAAGAAAACATACTTTCTTCCAGAGTTTTTGCGCGGCTGGTATGGTGTATTTAAAGCTAGCCTACACTGCATTACACAATCATGAGCCCTGGCCTGCACTGCTCTTGTTGATGTTAACCTTTGTGCTGACTAACCACTGACTGTGCTGTGTACGTACGGTGGCACTTCAGGAGTTGAGTCAAAGGCTTCTTCCGAAAATACTTTTTTATTTGTCAAAAAAAAAACATATCTGTGAGCGCGGACTAGACCTACTGATGTCCTGTTCAGTTTGCAAGGGAGAGGGTGAAGATGAGAAGAAAGACCAGAGGTAAGCTTGCTACCGCTATAACTGATTTGAATAAAAACTATGTTTTGTTGTCCATAATGAAGCTATTTATCAGAGTTATCAACCTCACAATAAGCCATATTTGAGTAATTGACTTAACTTACATCATGAGGAATCAGCTGTGGAGAAGAACAGCGCATGGGTGCTGAAAGTAGGCAAATTTTGAGAAGGCCTAATTCATTGAAATTCATCATTTTAACTTGGCTTTAGGCTACTAACAACAAGAGGGCTTTGTGTTGGAGCATATTTCTTCCCATTCAATAAATAAGAGGTACGCCTACCTGTTTAACAGATTAAATTATAGTCTACTATCAATAGATTTTGTCGGCCTGATTCTTCAGTCACCAAGCACCCCTTCACTGACAGTGAGATATTTAAGAACTTGGTGTGTTAAGTTAAGACCAAATAGGGCTATCTTCTGTATTCCACCCCTAAAGCTGTCACCACGGCAAAGGGTGGCTACTTTGAAGAATCTCAAATATAAAATATATTTTGATTTGTTTAACACTTTCTTTGGTTACTACATGATTCCAATTGTGTTATTTCATAGTGTTAATGTCTTCACTATTATTCTATAAAGTAGAAAATAGTAAAAAAACTCTTGAGTAGGTGTTCTAAAACTTTTGACCGGAAGTGTATATATATATATATTATTCTAACTCTCAACAGTAAGATGAGACCCAGACTGATAAATCAGTCTGAGTCTGAACTTACTGTTGAGAGTTATAATAACAGAATACACAAGGTGCAATTTCGAAATTCGGTTGTTCATCAGATGTCACTCAATTAGTCCATGTCCGCAAAAAAAAAATGTAATAGATTTTTTAGATTGATAAATTAGTCTACCGGTCAGCATGGTCAAATTACCGACTGGGGTGGGGCCCAATGATCATCAGTTCTCACATAAAAAAACTGCAAACCTTTGTCTCCACCCTACGAAATGTGTAGAACAGTAGGAAATTAGATCTGGGTATGCAGACCCACGAGCCACTGCAGCCCTTCATGATGAGTTCCGTTTTTTTGGGGGGGCCCTCACCCCCATCAAAGCTGCCCATCCCTGATATAATCGATCTATAACGACGCTTTAGTCCACAAGAAACAAGCTTTAAAATGCCGGGGAAAGACACGATTTTTGGATTGTCTTTAAGACATTCAGAGGCTTCTCTACAACGTTCTATAGCTGAGGAGACAAAAAAAAGACTTTGCTTTTTGAAGTCATGTGTGATTCTGTCACTTGCAATTGATGTTCCACATTACAACAGGCTATTAAACAACATATGACATGTAAATCAGTCAGGAGCGAGCCAGGTAGCCTAAGAAGGAAAGAAAATGAATTACTTTGACTACATTATTATCATTTCAAGGCTATAGCCTGCCATTTAAGAAATCAATTGTGAAGCATTTGTGACACGCTACAGGCTAGCACGAGCACTCAGCATTTCAATAACATGACTATAAAATGACATAAAAAAATAATTACTTAGAATTATATAATAATGAAACAAAAAATGCCTTAGGATACACAGTCATTCTACAGTGTTTGGCCAGTCTTTGATTTGAGTCTCACGTGGTGAGTTATGCATGCCTAGTTTGTTAATTTAGCCTAGCAGATGTTCTTATATTCCAATGCCCTAATCACAGTCAACAGAAATCTATTTTGTTACAACAATATCATGAATAAAATATAATACATTTAGAAAATCATAGTTTCCCACATGAAAAAGTATATGGGTCTACGTGACTATACAGTGTGGAGTATTTGATACACTGCCGATTTTGCAGGTTTCCCTACTTACAAAGCATGTAGAGGTCTGTAATTTTTATCATAGGTTCAACTGTGAGAGACGGAATCTAAAACAAAAATCCAGAAAATCACATTGTATGATTTTTAAGTAATTAATTTGCATTTTATTTTATGATATAAGTATTTAATCACCAGTAGGTATTCTGGCTCTCACAGACCTGTTTTTCTTTAAGCAGCCCTCCTGTTCTCCACTCATTACCTGTATTAACTGCACCTGTTTGAACTCATTACCTGTATAAAATACACCTGTCCACACACTCAATCAAACAGACTCCAACCTCACCCACAATGGCCAAGACCAGAGAGCTGTGTAAAGACATCAGGGATACAATTGTAGACCTGCACAAGGCTGGGATGGGCAAAAAGGACAATAGGAAAGCAATTTGGTGAGAAGGCAACAACTATTGGCGCAATTATTAGAAAATGAAAGAAGTTCAAGATGACGGTCAAGCACCCTCGGTCTGGGGCTCCATGCAAGATCTCTCCTCGTGGGGCATCAATGATCATGAGGAAGGTGAGGGATCATCCCAGAACTACACAGCAGGACCTGGTCAATGACCTGAAGAGAGCTGGGACCACAGTCTCACAGAAAACCATTAGTAACACACTACGCCGTCATGGATTAAAATCCTGCAGCGCACGCAAGGTCCCCCTCCTCAAGCCAGTGCATGTCCAGGCCCGTCTGAAGTTTGCCAATGACCATCTGGATGATACAGAGGAGGAATGGGAAAAGGTCATGTGGTCTGATGAGACAAAAATAGAGCTTTTTGGTTTAAACTCCACTCGCAGTGTTTGGAGGAAGAAGAAGGATGAGTACAACCCCAAGAACACCATCCCAACCATGAAGCATGGAGGTGGAAACATCATTCTTTGGGGATGCTTTTCTGCAAAGGGGACAAGACAACTGCACCGCATTGAGGGGAGGATGGATGGGGCCATGTATCGCGAGATCTTGGCCAACAACTTCCTTCCCACAGTAAGAGCATTGAAGATGGGTCGTGGCTGGGTCTTCCAGCATGACAACAACCCGAAACACACAGCCAGGGCAACTAAGGAGTGGCTCCGTAAGAAGCATCTCAAGGTCCTGGAGTGGCCTAGCCAGTCTCCAGACCTGAACCCAATAGAAAATCTTTGCAGGGAGCTGAAAGTCCGTATTGCCCAGCAACAGCCCTGAAACCTGAAGGATCTGGAGAAGGTCTGTATGGAGGAGTGGGCCAAAATCCCTGCTGCAGTGTGTGCAAACCTGGTCAAGAACTACAGGAAACGTATGATCTCTGTAATTGCAAACAAAGGTTTCTGTACCAAATATTAAGTTCTGCTTTTCTGATGTATCAAATACTTATGTCATGCAAAAAATACAAATTAATTACTTAAAAATCATACAATGTGATTTTCTGGATTTTTGATTTAGATTCCGTCTCTCACATTTGAACCTATGATAAAAATTACAGACCTCTACATGCTTTGATTTCACCTTTAGCAACTATCCTCTTTTTTAACAATAGCCTGTATAGAAATCAAAACGTCTCCGGTGCGTCAGCATGCACTCATTCATGTTCAAGCTCTATTGTGATATTAAAAAAAGATTCTGCTTATTTCAGTCATGTAAAATTATGTAGAATTGCATGAAATGGTTTATAAAAGCCAATGTTTTCTCAGACTGCAAATAAGATGATAGATTAATGCAGTGGTTTGATTCTAATCCTTTCACAACCTTGTGGCTACTTTGCCATTTAATGCTTACAAAACAAAGAGCAGTTTCTAAAACTGCATATCTAAGACTCTGGTCTGTCCTAGGAGGGAGAGTAAACAATATGCATATTCTCTTTTTTCTACTTTGTTTTAATTATTATTTTGAGTATATACATTTTCATTTCAGAGAGCTCAGATTTTCTCAAGGTATCAATCATTATAAATAGTATACAGCCCCTTGCAACCAGGGCTCTGGGACAACCCAGAGGAGTGAGAGAGTATTGATTAATATAATGGTGTGAGTATAGAGTAGACACAGCTGCCTTTTTTATGGACCATAAATCCCTCTCTGCACAGCAGCCCAATGCGAAGCACACCTCTAATGGACAGTCTACCACCACCATGCAAGATACAAACACCCCCGTCTCCCCCTCTCCATTAAGTTCCATTGTTATCACTGAGGTAAATGTGTTCCAACAACCCCCCTCCCCGTCCAATCAAAGACTGTGCCAGAACAAGGGACAATGGTAACTAAAGCCAGGTGGATGGGGGCCCAGAGCAGTGCCAGCTTTCCACCGTTCCACCGCCACCCCCTTCACTCCCAACACCATACCCACCACCACCCTCTTTTGTCTACATACGTTGGCAGAGAAGAACCAGTACCCACAGCCTTGGCATCTTTTCACTGCAGGACACAAAGGTGGCTCGCAGCAGGAGAAAGCCACTCTCTCTGCATCTGCAGAGAGACAAAAACGTTTTCTGTTTCTAAATGATGCCATTGTTTTTTATGTGGGGAGAGAGAAAGAGAGAGACAATCGAGAGATATGAGAAAGAGAGAGAGAGAGAGACGAGAGTCAGGGAGAGGAGGATGGCATCAAAGATTGAAATCTTTGTGCCCTAGCGGGTTCCTTCATAAGTGACGTGAGCCAGGCGAGCATGGAGAACGAGCTCTGTAAACATCCCAGCTGCCACCACTGCAGCAGGTTGACATGCAACACTTTGCCCCACACGAAACACTGCGACACACTGCCAAACCATCATGTCTTTTCTTCCCAGTGCACATCACCTGCTAGCAGGCTCTGCACATAAAAATTCCCCCTAAACACTCCCTGCAATGTCAACCTAGAGAAAACGCACACATAAAAACAGTCAAATTAAATACATCTACGTGCCATAGCCTACACTAGGTCAGCACTTACATGAAAATGGACAATTATCACAAATACAGAGTAAATATAATCCTTTTTCACAAAACAATTGCTTTGCATTTTGTTTCTTCGTATCCTCACAATGTAAAGTGCCTGACTAGTAACTAAACGAACAGGGTCAGGGAAATAGCAGCTTAAAAGCTGACTGAGTGTGACGGGGAGGAGGTGTTGAGAAGATTAATAGCTTTCAACAACGGAACTGTGCAGCAGTATATTTTTATGTGCATAATTCTATACGACAGGCCAATTGGTAGCTTAGGGGCTTTGTGTCTTCATTTTCATTCTTGGTACTTGAAAGGGGCTTTTAATTCCATGCGTCTCTCCAACTGCTGCAAAATGAACCTCTAACACATAGATCAGAAGGTTAGATATCTACTGCGGGTCACAACGACTTAGGCTGCTGTAATTGACATTGATTTTACAACTAAGGATGCAATTAATATTGAGGCTGTGTTTAGACCTGTGGATAGTGCCACCTCAAATTCCATATGAAGGGAGTCAAGGGAACGGGTTGCCATTGTTTATGGACTCCACATGATTAGCTTAGGCAGTTTGACCCTGATTCTGTTGTTTTTACGGCGTAACAAAATTACAAAAGAAGATTCTGTTTCGTAGCTGTGTATAAAACTCTCTTGACAGAGCTATTATCTTCCCACAAACACTGAAATGAGTTTCTGTTGCCAAAAGATGGTAATAAAAGACCGAAAGGAAGTTTTGTTTTATGATCACTTGTCGTACTTTGAAACATTGAGACATTCTATAAATGTTTAAGTGCAAAACTGAAAAATAAAACATTGAGTATATGAAGTCTTTATTACTGCTTTTACAACAGGTTTTTGTCAAAGGTGTTAAAATGTAACCATGTGCAGCTCTATGGGGAGGAGAGGAATGTTTCGTGCCACATTGTGGATGGGGTTCGAGGAGACTAGGTTACCCTGTTTTCAAGGTGCTTGCGGACAGTGCTAAATATAAAACTGGCCCAGATATTATGGGCGAGGACCACACACCATGCAAAGTTAATGTAGACAAATGAGGGAGAGGTGCGGGGGAACATCGTTTGGGGACACCTCTGGCTAGTTTCTGGGACAGCTAGACACTAAAATGGAAATTAAGTACGCTCTGTCGGATCGCCTTCACTTCCCCTGGAACAGAACCAATCACAAAATCTCAATTCAGGTTCAAGACTCTTTTTTTCCCTTCCTTTTTACTTCCTCTCCTCCCTTTCTGGTGTTATTGGGGAGCAAGATTATTGCCTGCAGTCATAAAAGACTCCTCTTCTAGTTTTTCTAAAGCCGGGGAACCTGGCGATAAGCCAAGGGACACTTAGCAATGGTCTGCTATATATAACATTTCCCTTCAATCATCTCAATTTGACATGCTTAACAAATATCAGCTACAGTATCTAAAACACCTTTAGCCAATATACCCTCAATCAACAGTAGTTATTAGTCAATATAGTTGTTACTCTAAGTATAGGGGCGCAATTGCTGTATGCCTATTGTATGAGGGGTCTGTCCATACTGGATGATGCTGCATGGCACATGAAATAAAATGACTAGACAAATAACTACACAATATAATTTCCTCAATACCACAATCTAATTGGCAAGGAAATAGCAGTGTTTATATGAATATGAAAATGGAAATGTGTAACACGAGACACGCCCTTGTCTCTGGGAAAACCGCAACGGTACGGCAAAAAGAAGAAACACCTATTAGAACAATATGCACAGAGCTTACATTTTAGTCCCTTTTCAAACACGGCTTGACTATTGTCGGTTTATAATAAAAGCCTGGTGTTTAATCACAGCACACAACCATTATTCCTGAGCACTTTGCACCATCTTCTGAAAGCCGATTAGAGGAGCCGAGAAGGGGGCCAGCTCCATCGTTGCAAAGGCAGGATATTTACATTTCAGGGCCATGTGCAGCGCATTTTAATTTGGCTGCTGCGTTTGAACGTCCCGGCTTCCTCAGTAATTCTCAGTGATTCGCACATGAGCGGCTAATGGGTTCGTTAGCATCATTAGCATCCTCAGGGAGTATATCCTCATTACCTGATCTGGTCAACTCTGACAGGTGCATCGAGACTCATCTCATCACTAATCTTTTTTCACAGAGCCAAGCTCTCTCACTCTCTCTCTGTCTCTCTCGCATTCGTGCTGTCAGGCTCAGTGAAATCGCAATCAAAGAAATACAAGTTGGGGGGAAACAAACTAGCTCCAAAGACAACGCAGTTCAGATGGCATATGAGAATAATACTAATGAGATCAGTGCCCTTGACAAAAATATACGGTTCAACATTAAATGTCTAAATTATTCCAGTATTGCCTCTTGGAATATCGTTGGACGACAACCAAGAACACCATTAGGCCACTTTAAACAAATCCATTAGGCATGAGTTTCATTACACAATCGCAGATAAAGATCAAAGGCAATGCCTTCTGAAAAATAATTCTGTTTTTTATTTGTTTTGCCACATTAAATGCACCCGAGCATGTCACATTGTCAACCATTACTGTGCCCTTGACGTTATTACAAATACCGCATTCATGAACATCACAGAAATGTTCGCAACGTTTTCTGAATGCACTATTTCAGAACATGCTTATTTCACATTCATTTATTGATGAATGAAATGTTACTGATTCTTTCACCCAAGTATTAACTCAACACTATTCCTAGCACCAGTATATTGTCCATATCAAGACAGACATGTGTCCATTGAAGTTGTCAGAGCATGAGTCTGTCTTAATATGGACACCATACTAGTGCTGGGGTTAGGACCAATGTTCCCTCTAAGCTGCGCGTGTGCGTGGGTGCGCAGCTCCCCTCGGACTGGCGCACAGAAGAAATATCAGTCTGCGCAGAGAAGGACGAGATTGTAGAGCTTTCCCCTTTAATTAACACTATCAATTCTTCGCTCAACTGTGGGAATTGTGCTCCAATCAACTCAATATTAGCCCATTTCAGTTATGGATAATTTCTAGTCAATAAAGCACTAGCTCCAAAGACACCCAGTTCAGATGGCATATGAGAATAATACTAATGAGATCAGTGCCCTTGACAAAAATATACGGTTCAACATTAAATATCTAAATTATTCCAGTATTGCCTCTTGGAATATCGTTGTACTAGCACTAGTATGGTGTCCATATTAAGACGGACTCACCCCCCCCCCCATTGTTGACTAGAAATGATCTATAACTGAGCTAATAACTCACTAACTAGCAAAAAATATGAACAAATGTGCACAGGTGGCTACATGCAGCTCTCATTTTGCTATAAAAACAAACGCATCAACTAGCTACCACTCATGCTATAAACACAGTCAAGTTCAAATTGAATGGCACAGATCCATATATGTTAAAAAATGTTATGGGATGCATTTCTCTCTATAGTTTTTGATGGTAGGCCTAAATTATGATCAAATAGCCTCAGCAGCCTACTCGGCCACTGTTAAAACTGTAACTTAAAGCAGGTACAGCCTCAGGGTTCACAGTAAACGTGTGCCGGAAGTTGCACAGAATTTTTACAATATTGAAGTTTGCGCCCAGCAGACCTATTAGGACACAGCTTCCATGAACATGTGACTGTCCTAATATGGACACCGTATATTAGCCCTAACTTCATTGTCCTTCCGAAAACCTAAACCCAATCTTACATTCCCATATTACAATTACTGTATATTAAAAAAACATGAAGGCCCATGTCATTGTCACCCGATTTGAAACCGCAACTCAAGCCCCAAGCTTCTGTCCAACTCTGTGTATACAAAAATCCTTTTGGGGGTGCTTATATTTGTCCTGTTAAACACAAGTGTGTTTCTTGCATATCCCAACTCCCCTTGAGAGGGGTCACAGCCAGGGTCCCCATTGTCCAGCACTCCTGGAACAATTGGGGTTAAGTGCCTTGCTCACATCCATAGGTTATTTTTCCACCTTGTCAGGTCTGGGATTTGAACCAGCAGTCTTCTGGTTACCGACACAACGCTCTAACCTCGAGGATAAGTGACACCCATACAACAATCTGTCCTTGATTGGAATTGCTGCTGGTGATGAGGAAGCATATAAACATGTGCAATGGTGCTGTTTACATACAGATCCCCATGTTCCAAATCCCAGACATTTAATACCACTTTAATACAACTGTCAACAATGCAATCATGAGCAATACATAAACAGAGTGAGCCAACAAACATCTCACTTTCATTCCATTGCTGAGTTTCCAATAATGTCCTCTGCACATTGTACACTTTCGGACACCCTCGGCATCAATTGACTCGAGGAGTTGTGAGTCGAGTACACCATACTTAAATGTATAACTTTCGGGTCCTCTATATGAATTGCTCTTCGATTCAGTTTCTTCTCACTGAATTGAACTGCAATGCAGCACCCAGCTGTACATGCTCCTTGACTCCTCTCCCACTTATAAACGCCATGAATCTCCCCACCGTTGGCCTTCGTTGTCTGACACGGGAACCGAAAATATATTGCTGTTTGATAAAAGAGGATAACAGAAGATTTCAAGGGGAGAGTTGATTAGAATGATGTATGGCTTCGCAGGTGTACGTGGGTGTAAACATTAACTGCTCTCTCATTTTCAACGACTTCACGCCATACGATTTTATCTCTCTGACTATCTGGAAACACTGCTTGTTTAAAAAAAAAAGTCTGTCAATTCCTCTTCTCTCTGAGGGACGGTCACAATCGTTGCACAGCACAATAACAACACGGGGAGAATGAGATGAGTTGCACCGTGTGGATCTCTTTCATGAGCTGTAGGTGTTGCTGTGTTACAGTGGGGAGAGAGAGAAAGAGAAAGAGAAAAATAGAGAGAGAAGGGGAGGGAGACTGTAGTACAATGATTTAGCTGTCTGATATAATAATTCCATTACAGCAGGCACTAGCCTACGCTGTCAAGACAGACCACGGAAAGGCTTATGGGGGGAAAGACATACATATGTATAAGAGGAGGCGCATTGATATAAAATTATCTTTGTGAAAACGTTAGCCATTCATAATTCATTGCCTAGCATTTATGAATAACTTGAATTTCCACCACCTCCATTATTTAACGACCATACTGTGATAGTAATAGTGGACTGGCACAGTACCTTTTATGTACCTTTTGAGCTATGATAGATGAAACACAGTAGTAGTAATATAGTGCTGCTGCCCATAGCTGTGTTTATTTTACCCATCTGTTTTGTATTCCTTGAGCAATAAAGGGGGAGTTGGCATACCATTACTTCAGCAGTACTATCAAACACATCTGTCTAAAGTTCTTTCACACGGGTTTGAAACTGCATGTACCGTTTGTATGATTTGACGACAACAACAAAATCCTATCTCGTTCATGTACATATACTCTGCCTTCTTTAACAACACTATCAACAAGGCAGGTCCTACAGGCCCTAGTTTTGTCGCACCTTGACTACTGTTCAGTCGTGTGGTCAGGTGCAACAAAAAATGACTTACTTAGGAAAATTGCAATTGGCTCAGAGCATGGCAGCACGGCTGGACCTTGGATGTACACAGAGAGCTAATGTCGCATGTCAATTAAAGTGGAGGAGAGATTGACTTCATCACCACTTGTATTTATGAGAGGTATTGACATGTTGAATGCACCGAGCTGTCTGTCTAAACTACTGCCGCACAGCTCAGACACCCATGCATACCCCACAAGACATGCCACAAGAGGTCTCTTCACAGTCCCCAAGTCCAGAACAGACTATAGGAGGCACACAGTACTACATAGAGCCATGACTACATGGCACTCTATTCCACATCAAGTAACTGATGCAAGCAGTCAAATGTGATTTAGATAGATAAAACACCATATGGAACAGCGGGGACTGTGAAGCAACACAAACATAGGCATAGGCATACACACACACATACACATGGATTTAGTACTGTAGATATGTGGTAATGGTGGAGTAGGGGCCTGAGGGCACACAGTGTGTTGTGAAATCTGTGAATGTATTGTAAGGTTTTAAAAATGGATTAATTTCTGCCTCGGCAGCAGCTAATGGGGTATCCATAACAAATACAAACACTGTCATCAAACCCCCCCATGCTACAAATGCTCAAGCATATATGTTCCGTGCACTGCATGTTAGGCTAATCTATACCGTCTGCCTGGCTATGGCACTTTTCCTCCGACATCTGAGGGGCATGAAAACTGAGACTGAGCTCAAATCTAAACAGCACACTGAACCTCACCTTCTTGTGAAGTCAAGTCTCTAATGTATTTATCGGCTTTCGCTAATTCTATTGATAGAAAGCTGAAAAAGAGAAGAAAATCCCCTCCGCTTATGTGACTTTTGGCTGTTTAGCATTTGTGCGAATACATGGCATCAGTGGCATTATAAGAGCAGATTATTTATTTTGAATGAGAGGCAATTCAATATAGCCCAGCTCCACGGGGAAAGTGGGAAATGTGTTCCTGGTAGCAAAACAAGAGGCCGAGTGTGGCATTTGAGAAATCAGAAGGGGAGAAGAGAACAATCTTAGTGCTGAATTGAATAATAACAGCAGAAACGACGAGGCCCAAAACTCCAAAGCTTCAGCGCTGGCTGACAAGTTCATTACAACAGGAACCTGCGTGGCTTGTGGGTCTTTTTTACAAAAGGTTTTTACTATTAAAGTGTTGAACAATAACTGCATAGTCTGCAACTCTCTGCCCACTACTCCCCTATAGTGAGTGTATGTCAAATAGACCCCATAAAATGTAATCACTTTCTCCCACTCTCACAAAGGCTTTGCAGAAGTTGTCATACATCAAGCAAACAATGTTTAATTTACATGATTTAGCTATAGAGCATACAGAGTGCCCGAAACATGCAAAATGCATTTTGTTTACTGGCTACTACTGTATTGTTGTAGCCAGTATTAAGCCTAAATATTTGATAAGGATATCTCAGGAGACCAGTGCGACTTTCCTTCATTTTGTTTCCGATAATGAAATATCTCAGGTCAACACACCAACTAACATTCTAAAGACTATTACTAGGGGTGTGCAGGGTTTTTCCTCCCTTCATTATCTCAGCTGTCCACACATAGACCTCCCGGGGAGGCCCTCTGTTCGGTGTGAGCCCAGCATTACCGAGGCCTCTGGGAGAAAAAGGCGTCATTGTTTTCCCTGCCGGTCTAACCCAGTTAAATGAACGCCGTCTGCCAGGAGGGCGTCTTTCAAATACGCGTGGCCAACCTCTGGGTTGCTTGGGGGATCAAGAGACAAAGGGCGAGAGCACGTTGAGAAAGAGACAGCGAGCGAGGGCGAGGAGAGAGTACGTACCAGGACTCCTTAAGGACTTTAAACTGCACTGGTTTAGCTAGTTTTTTAAATTACACGTTGATAGTCCTTGAAATGCTTTAGTAAGTCTATTGTGGCAAGGGCTTGTCATGGCAATCATGAGAATAGGACTCAAGAATGTATTTGCATGAAACTATCCCTTTATGTCTACTCCACTCCACCGTAACATGATCTACAATGTTACGACTATAACACATCCATTAGGACCATCAACGATCCATCGGAAAGTCTGTCCAAGTCCGTACATACACAGACATGGAACCTTTTGCAAGTTCAACAGCACGTATTGTTGAGAAAGACAGCATGGGTCACAATATCAAGTGTGCCACATTCCAGTGAGTGGAGAGTCAGACCTTGCTTGTCAGTCAAGACATGTCGTTATCCAAAGGACACTGCACTAAATCCTATTAGGTGTCTGGTGGAATCACGGGGACTCATAGCTCACGACTCATTACGTGTGACGCGTGCTGTTTCAGGCGGTGTCATTGCCTGTTAACAGACTTAATTAACAAGCTCGGTGACTAAGCAATCATAACTCGGTCCACTGCATGAAGCGACATTGCTTATTTATTATTTACCTAACCCGTATTCGACTGGGACAGTCATTTCAGTCAACTGAAATGAAGTTGACTGATATGTAGTAATCATTGGGTGGAAGTTGTCTGCGTGATGTCACCAATCGAGTGTGTGATATTTTTTCCTGGGATCACAGGTTAAGACCATACTAATCAATCCCCAAGACTAATTTGGCATGGGAGATGAGCTGCTCAATTATTCATCTTGTAATATTTCCCATGCAAATGAAACCTTATTCATTGTGATAAAGAAGATGAAGTGATTACTTACCAAGTCATTTGGACATATTATTTACGTGTGCAGCAAGCTCGTACCGTACAAAATGACATTTTACAGGGTTTATCCACTGTACTGCTCCCACGTTACTGCTACTAAGGTCAAGCAGGGGAGTGTGGGATTGTTTCCTAACAGATAGATAGATATAGCTGAATTTAGATTATGACATGTAAAAAACAAATGCTCCTACTTTGCTCCCTGGCAAAAAGATACTGTGGTAGAGTAGAAGTAATACTTTGAATGTAAGGTCTTCCCCTGAACATGATATGCAATGAGGTGCTACTAAATTCAGATCTATATGTCTTGATGAATTATCTTAATGGTATCTTGCAAGTATTATTAGATTTCATCACGTCACAACTGCCGTTTCACATGGGTTACAAGCAATTAAGCTTGTTCAGCAAGATTAAAACCCTCCTTCCCGTGACCCAAATGTACCCCACCGAACACCTGGTGTGAACTTATGATACCAGGTATTTACAGCCAACTTTCTATGCCTTTGAGAGGGATATGCTCAAGTCAGCATTTTGTCACCACCTAACAAATAGGCCTACATCTTTAATTAGCCGTGTTGATTATGAGTTTTATCAATTGGAGAACTCTGTTAAGAGGTAACCTTGGCAAAGACAAGCTAACCATGCTAATTTCACTGAGCCATTGTATTTTACTATCCAATAAAACACATTTTTTTATTGTAAATTGACTGAGAAAGGCTAAAGGTCAGCGTATCTATTAAAAATGATTGATGAGTAGGATCAATGAGGTTATGGGCCCCAGCAAATGAGTTTATCAAATAGACAGAGTAGCCTATTCATTCAGGTAGTCAGTTACACTATTCCAAGTGAGCTTCTATTTAAAACAGTTTAAAAAATAAGCTACTACGGTGACATTGCAATATGTTTGTGAACCTTATTGACTACTTAAAGGCCCAGTTCAGTCAAAATTCTGTTTTGTGTGTGTGTCATATTGTACAACAGCTGATGAAACTAACACTGTCAAAGTGATAGTTGCTGGTTGAAAATACAATCTTCACCTGTCATTGTAATCAGCATGTTTTGCATGGGAGGAGTTTTGGCTCGCCAGGTGACATCACCAGCTGGTATACTAGTTGATATTCACGTAATAATAAGGAATTTCCATTGACCACGCCCACAAATTGGGGAAAACCTACATTCTTTCCCATTGAACCCCATTGTAAAAAATACACATTTGCTGTAGATGTTTAATCTTTTTATATCTTAGGATAAGATCAAAACATTAATATGTGACATGAAACATGAGAGCATGTTAGCAAACCCTAATCTCTAAAAGACCAAACCATGATACTGAGAACCCAAAATGGCTTAGGATCTAATAGACAGAGAATTGACATGCAGTACTGGAGCTTGGCACATCATTTAAATTCAGTTGGTCTACATACATAACTGTAAAAATTCTAAGACACTAATATAACTCTGAAGACTGCGGTGAGGACTGATACAAAATATTTTGTGCGGGAGGAACATTCACAACCTGCACCTGCTGTCTACCTGTCAAAAGGCTTCTCTATATCCCCGTTCCCCTCCTACGTTCTCCCTCCTGTCTCCCACAGTCAAGCTGATTCACAATCGCAGGCCCCCTATTGCGGTTTGTCAGATGCCAGCCTCAGACATTGCGCACCACTGCGTTAGAGTCTCTGGAGCTAACTGTCACTTATTTTTCTTGTTCTGCTCATGTGAAAGAGAGATACAGATAGAGATGGAGAGAGAGAGAGAGAGAGAGAGAGAGAGAGAGAGAAAATACCCACGGTGGAAAAGACGGCCAGAGCTGTCAGTCTCCACTAGAAATCTTTAAGATATACACGTTTGGAGGCTTGTAACATTAATGTATTTGGCGATGTGGCCATACTAGGGGGCTATGGGAGGGGAAGGGTCAAAGGAATCGCCCCAAGAGCCCCCTGCCCTTCCTAACTCCCTTTCATTCCACATCCCACCACCCAAGGTGCAGCTGATGTTGGGGCCTAGCTTTGTGTAGCCCAGCTGAGTTAATCTAGTCTTATCCGCACAAGCAGGCAAGTAGTGCTGGGCAATGAGTGCTTTTTGAGGTCGGTTCGGTTAAATTATTTTTTAAATATCACGGTTATCAATTTCACTTTTGATAATTTGTTAAAACATTAAACTGCATTATGTAACTTTTGGGCGACCCAACAAAATTCACATAGAAATTTGAGTTATAGATCTGTCATTCTCATTAAAAGAAAGTCTAAGAAGTAGTAGTGTGTGCTATTTCTATGCTTCTTGCATAGAAATAGTTTGAAACTGGTGTACAAAAACTGTTGAAAATACAATATTTTTGGTTATGGAAAATATATTTCACAGCGGTTTAATCTCCACACTATACTTGTTTGTTTTGTCACAAACGGAAATTTTGAGAACAATTCACATTTTTGCAAACAGGAAGTGGCGGAGTGATTTCTGCATACTGCACCTTTAAAAGCATTATGAAATTACAACGTTTTTAAAGCTTTTTAATGGAAATTCCAAAGCCAAAAATAGTGAACATTCTATTGCCAAAACATTGGAAATATTCCATTGTATCTGTCAGGTCCACATTGGGTAGACATCAATAGAAAAATAGGAGATTACTCTGAGATAAAATAATATTTCAGTGGTGTCTACTACTTAGTTTTTAATTTATGACTATTTTTTCATTCTTTAAAGTCATAATCTCATCTCGGCTTAGGCAGTAGCAGTCAGTCAGCCAGACCACCTAATGTTATATATGTGCTCCCCATACTGTACTGTCTTTAGGCATACTATTTAGCTACCCTACCTAAGTATGCTGCAGAGCTGTCTGACAAAATCATTTTCCTGGTTCTACAGTGTAGATAAGGCATACTTTCCGAACTGCCTCTGTCCCTCCAGTTGTGTTGTGTACATTCCTCTCATGTGGTCTATCTCTGTATCTAACCTAACGTAGCAGGCGTAAAAGTGTATCCATCCAGAAATCTGTATATAATGACGAGATGCTTATGTCTCCGCCCTAACGACGGGAGTCGTTGTCCCAATGGTAGGAAGGCAGATGACAAGCTTAGGTCCAAAATAATCCCATAGTAACGTATTGAGCTTATTTTGGACAGATTTTTGGAAAGAGCGAAACCTCTCTTCGCCTCTTCCTCTCTGATCCGTCTCTGAGCCCACAAAAAATGGGGCAATGGATTATGGTAATTGTAGTTAATTACTATGTTTCTGCCCTGAACTGGGTTGAATATTTGCTTAATGAAAACCACAACTCCCTTAAGCCCAGTAGCCCACATAGATCTGGACTTGATTTCTCTCGTGAATGATTTAATTTCTCTCTAGAGAAACTGTGCATTGGGCTTGCAAGAAAACTGAACTAAATGGAATTCAAGTAATTGAACCGACGTTGGTCATTAGTTTTATTCAGAAAGGAAATACCACGTGTACGTTTAACCATTTATTATTAGAAAAGATTACAATGCATAGTCTTGGCGTTTGGCTCTGTTCCTTCAGGGTAGCTCACTGCCAGAGCAAAGCATCATATAAATATGATGAAATAACTACTGGCAGTGAGCATGATATGCTATACCAAATCCCCTGAACACAGAACCCAGACAGGTGGAGGCTGAGGTGGTGGTGGGATATCAGAAAACAGCAAACATAGCGAGTAACAGCTAGTTAAAGCAGCAGCGCAATGGCAGCAAGAGACACCAGCACATGCGTGAGTGACATATGGCATCGAGGAAGCATGTATAGAACTGTTCAACTTAAAAAGACTGCATGTAAGTAGAGTGAATCCAATTGGTGTAATATCCGCTGATGTGATCAGCTGTTGCCACCACACTCAGGTTTCACTTCTGAACTGGCTAAGCTTAATTAATAACAAAAAAACACTCAGCACTACAGGCAAGGCACACTGTGTTCTGAAAACAGAGCATACTACCACACACATACGTGTAAGGAAGCACACAAACAAACACACACACACACACACACACACATAAATGTGTTTCAACAAGTAACATATCCACCATATCTATATACTGGCCTCTAATTATTGGGACACTAAAAATGTTTTTTTCTTTTGGATCTATACTTCAGAAGTTTGGATTATAAATCAAATAATGACTGAGGTTAAAGTGCAGACTGTCAGCTTTAATTTGAGGGTAATCTCATCCTTATCGGGTGAACAGTTAAGAAATGACAGCACTTTTTGTACATCGTCCCCCCATTTTAGGGGAGCAAAAGTACTGGGACAAATTAATTTATATACGTCTATTAAAGTACTAAAAAGTTAAGTATTTGGTCCCATATTCATAGCACGCAAGGACTGCATCAAACCTGTGACTCTACACAATTATTTTGTTCCCATTATAAATTAATGGTAAATAATCTATTGTCATTTGAGTCATTGTATTGTAAATAAGAATATAAAATGTTTTTAAACATTTTACATTAATGTGGATGCTACCATGGTTACAGATAATCCTGAATGAATAGTGAATAATGATGAATGAAAAAGTTATACAAATATCATACCACCCTTTAAAATGCAAACCTCCCTTATTATTGCAATGGTGAGAGGTTAGCATGTCTTGGGGGTATGATATTTGTGCATCTGTAACTTTCTCACTCATCATTATTCACAATAATCTGAAACACAACCAAAACAAACAGCCAATGCAGCCAACAAATCTGATGTAGGTCATGGTGTGTTATGAATATGGCACCATTGTTTTCTTTGTACTACATCAATATACATATACTGTTAGTGAATTTGTCCCAATACTTTTGCTCTCCTAAAATGGGGGTCTATGTACAAAAAGTGATGTGATTTCTAAACGGTTCACCCAATATGAATGAAAAAACCCTCAAATTAAAGCTGTCAATCTGCACTTTAACCTCACTGTCATTGTTTGATTTCAAATCCAAACTTTTGGAGAACGTATCCACAATCTCAACCTAAACACCTAGAATAACAAAACAGAGCACATCAGAAAACGTATACCCTTAGGCAGAAATGTGTTCAGAACCGCTCTGAGATCTGTTGGTGTTTGGGCTCTTCCTCATTTCTTGGGTGGGAAAGCTATTGTTTACAGTCTTACTTTTTTCAGAGAACCGGCGGAGAGGGGAAAAACAGGAGAGATCAGCAGTCCTCCACCATGCACGGCCACGAGATGCCACCATCTCCTCTCTCCATCTGTCTGGTACGCTCTTCCGGGGGCTAATTATCCTAATCCCCGGAATCCGGGATGCAGTCTGGTGGCATGCGCTGCCGTGTCCCAAGACTCTAGCCGTTTTGCCTCCCGGTTAAATGTGGAAAATTAATTACCGCCTAGCCTGCTGCCAGTGGGAGAAGGAAGAAGAGAAGGAGGCGCAGAGGAGAGGAGGTTGGGGGAGGCGCAGGCAGGCCAGGTGTGGGAGCGTGGGGGTGGGGGCAGGAGCAATCCCCCTGGAGTTTAGCAGGGGTGAGGGCTGGGGTGAGGAATGAGGAGGGAAGTGGAGTGTTGTGCTGCATGCTGCAACCCCTGTGTTACTGACTCCAAAACCCCATGGAACTCTAGAAATACTACACTGACTGCACTGTCAGCCATTACAGGAGGTTAAAATATGGCTTAATTTAAACATTTAGCTCACAAACTCACTGGATTATTGAACGTACTACTCATAGATTTCACTGTGGAAATACAGAACTCAGCTACCCATACGTCCATTGTAACACACATACAGGATACACTGCCAGTATATACAGTACTCACACCCTTTGACTTTATCCACATTTTGTTGTGTTACAGGCTGAATTTAAAATGGATTCTGTTGAGATTTTGTGTCACCGGCCTACACACAATGCAATATCATGTCAAAGTGGAATTATGTTTGTAAATGTTTTTACAAATGAATTAAAAATGAAAAGCTGAAATGTCTTGAGCCAATAAGTATTTAACCCCCTTGTTATGGCAAGCCTAAATAAGTTTAGGTGTAAAAATGTGCTTAACAAGTCCCATAATAAGTGGCATGGACTCATTCTGCGTGCAATAATAGTGTTTAATTTTTGCATGACTACTATCTCTGTACCCAACACATACAATTATTAGTAACACTTTACTGATATTTCTTGATATTGGCAGGAACTGGAACGCGCTGTCGTACACGGCGATCCAGAGCATCCCAAACATGCTCAATTGATGACATGTCTGGTGAGGCCATGGAACAACTGGGACATGCTGAAACATGATGTGATGGCTGCGGATGAATGGCACGACAATGGGCATCAGGATCTCGTCACGGTATATTTGTGCATTCAAATTGCCATTGATAAAATGCAATTGTGTTCGTTGTCTGTAGCGTATGCCTGCCCATACAATAACCCCACCGCCACCATGGAATACTCTGTTCACAACATTGACATCAGCATACCACTCGTCCACACAATGCCATACACGCTGTCTGCCATCTGCCCAGTACAGTTGTAACCGGGATTCTTCTGTGAAAAGCAGACTTCTTCAGCATGCCAGTGGCCATAGAAGGTGAGCATTTTCCCACTGAAGTCAATTATAACATCGAACTGCAGTCAGGTCAAGACCTTGTTGGGTACGAAAACCTTGGTGCAAAAATTATTTGGTCGTGCAAACCCACAGTTTCATCAGCTGTCCGGGTGGCTGGTCTCGGACGATCCCGCAGGTGAAAAAGCCAGATGTGGAAGTCCTGGGCTGGCGTGGTTATACATGGTCTGTGGTTATGAGCCAGGTTGGATGTACTGCCAAATTCTCTAAAACAACCGGTTGGATGCGGCTTATGGTAGAGAAATGAGCATTCAATACTCTGGCAAAATCGCTGGTAGATATTCCTGTTGTCAACATTGACGCTTCCTCAAAACTTGAGACATCTGTCACATTGTGTTGTGTGACAAAATATATTTTGATATGTCACACCTGTCAGGTGGATGGATTATCTTTGCAAAGGGGAAATGCTCACTAAACAGGGATGTAAACAAATTTGTGCACAGAATTTGAGAGAAATAAACTTGTTGTGCATATGGAACATTTGTGGGATTTTTTCTTTCAGCTCATGAAACACAGAAACAACACTTTACATGTTGCATTTATATTTTTGTCCAGTGTAAAATAAAAGCTGTATGATAACAATCTCATGAAAGCATAGTGTAAAGAAATCTGTGTTCATTTCAATATCTTATTGTCACGTTCTTTATTCTTTGTTTTAGTATGTTCAGGGAGTGAGTTGGGGTGGGCAGTCTGTTTTTCTATGTTGGTTTTTGTGTTCGGCTAGTATGGTTCTCAAACAGAGGCAGGTGTCGTTAGTTGTCTCTGATTGAGAATCATACTTAGGTATCCTGGGTTTCACTTTTGGTTTGTGGGTGTTTGTTTTCCGTGTGAGTGTTTGGTCCACACGATACTGTTTCGGTTTTCATTCGTTCACTTTATTGTTTTTATCCTTACTCCTCCTCAGACGAAGAGGATGATATCCATTACAGAAACACCCACCACAAAAGGAACAAGCAGCGTGGTAACGGGCAGCAGCAGCGATCGCAGGGCTCATGGACTTGGGAGGAGATTCTGGATGGCAAGAGACCATGGGCACAGGCTGGAGAATATCGCCGCCCCAAGGCTGAGCTGGAGGCAGCGAATGCCGAGAGGCGGTGGTATGAGGAGGCAGCACGGCGGCGTAGCTGGAAGCCCGAGAGGCAGCCCCAAAAATGTCTTGGGGCGGGGCGGCGAAGGCAGGTAGGAGACCTGCGCCAACTTCCCGTGCTTACCGGAGAGCGAGAGGGACCGGGCAGGCACCGTGTTATGCGGTGGAGCGCACGGTGTCCCCGATGCGTGTGCATAGCCCGGTGTGGTACATTCCAGCTCCTCGAATCGGCCGGGCTAGAGTGGGCATTGAGCCAGGTGCCATGAAGCCGGCTCTATGCATCTGGTCTCCAGTGCGTCTCCTCGGGACGGCGTACATGGCACCAGCCTTACGCATGGTGTCCCCGGTTCACTAGCACAGCCCAGTGCGGGCTATTCCACCTCGCTGCACTGGCCTGGCTACGGGGAGAATTCAACTAGGTAAGGTTGGGCAGGCTCGGTGCTCAAGAGCTCCAGTGCGCCTCTATCCGGTCTATCCGGTGCCACCTCCACGCACCAGCCCTCTGGTGGCAGCCCCCCGCACTAGGCTGTCTCTCCGTCTTCTCCCTACAGTTGCTCCCGCCTGTCCAGCGCTGCCAGAGCCTTCCTCCTGCCCAGCGCTGTCAGAGTCTCCCGTCTGTCCTGAGCCGCCAGAGTCTCCCGAGCCGCCAGACTGTCCTTAGCTGCCAGAACCGCCAGTTTGTCCTGAGCCGCCAGTCTGTCCTGAGCCGCCAGAGCCATCAGTCAGCCAGGAGCCACCAGAATCAGGGCGTGAGTGGGGATGGGCAGTCTGTTTGTTTTTCTATGTTGGTTTTTGTGTTCGGCCTAGTATGGTTCTCAATCAGAGGCAAGTGTCGTTAGTTGTCTCTGATTGAGAATCATACTTAGGTAGCCTGGGTTTCACTTTTGGTTTGTGGGTGTTTGTTTTCCGTGTGAGTGTTTGGTCCACACGGTACTGTTTCGGTTTTCGTTCGTTCACTTTATTGTTTTGTATTTCAGTGTTCAGTTTGTTTCATTAAATATTACATCATGAACACTTACCACGCTGCCCTTTGGTCCGATCCTTACTCCTCCTCAGACGAAGAGGACGATATCCGTTACACTTATCATCTCAGGTCACTGAAGTATTTGTTAGCAGAGGTATCAGCCTCTTAACTTCTTGGATATAGGGGGCGCTCTTTTAATTTATGGATAAAAAAACGTGCCCGTTTTAAGCGCAATATTTTGTCACGAAAAGATGCTCGACTATGCATATAATTGGCAGCTTTGTAAAGAAAACACTCTAACGTTTCCAAAACTGCAAAGATATTATCTGTGAGTGCCACAGAACTCATGCTACAGGCGAAACCAAGATGAAACTTCAACCAGGAAATGGGCAGAATTTTTGAGGCTCTGTTTTCCATTGTCTCCTTATATGGCTGTGAATGCGCCGGGAATGAGCCTGCCCTTTCTATCGTTTCTCCAAGGTGTCTGCAGCATTGTGACGTATTTGTAGGCATATCATTGGAAGATTGGCCATAAGAGACTACATTTACCAGGGGTCCGCCCGGTGTCCTTTGTCTAAATTGGTGCGTAATCTACAAGCTGCACGCAGTCATCCAGTGATTGAGAGGAGAGAGGAGGCTTTCAACGAACGATATATCATGAAGAGATATGTGAAAAACACCTTGAGGATTGATTCTAAACAATGTTTACCATGTTTCAGTCGATATTATGGAGTTAATTTGGAAAAAAGTTTGGCGTTTTGATGACTGATTTTACATTTTTTTTTGGTAGCCAAACGTGACGCACCAAATGGAGCGATTTCTCCTAAACAAATAATCTTTCAGGAAAAACTGAGCATTTGCTATCTAACTGAGAGTCTCCTCATTGAAAACATCTGAAGTTTTTCTGGTTTTTGTGAAAATGTTGCCTGCTGATGCTAACGCTAAATGCCACGCTAGCTAGCAATACTGTTACACAAATGCTTGTTTTGCTATGGTTGAGAAGCATATTTTGAAAATCTGAGATGACAGTGTTGTTAACAAAAGGCTAAGCTTGAGAGCTAGCATATTAATTTCATTTCATTTGCGATTTTCATGAATAGTTAACGTTGCGTTATGGTAATGAGCTTGAGGCTGTATTCACAATCCCGGATCCGGGATGGCTCGACGCAAGAAGTTAAACAGCATGCATTAAGTCATTCCAGTGTGCTGTATAGATTTCAAAACAACCCTAACCATCAGTCCCTCTAATAGATTGCCATGCAAAAAGGGAAGTACTACTTAGTCTTGTCAAATAAGAAACACTCACTTCTGTTTTCCATTGCAAAACGTTTTCTGTTGTTCCCTAAAAGAACACCGCCTAGCCCACTATAAAAGCTGAGCCCACATCATCCTCCTGTGGTACAGGCCTACATGTTGAGGCCTGTCGAATGCAGCCATATCAAATGAGAAAGTAATAGAGGAGAACATTTTCCCAGCTACAGATGCAATTAACCCCTAGGTGAGGCGAGGCACCCTGTCACAAACCCTGTCTCAGGTCTGTCCAAAAACAAAGCAGTATGTCATTGCTGAGGATCCCACATATTACACTATGGCCCACATCTCACTTTGTCTGACCCAACACACTGTTGCACAAACAGGAATACCTCAGGATGCTTGAGAGCATAGCAATTCTTAAAAGTACCACATAAAGTATCCCCATGGGATGAGAATAGGAAGAAATAGGATAGGAAGAAAAGAAGAACAGATTAGGGCCAGCCTATCAGTTCTGGACTAGTCCCCTCAGAAGAAATAACAGACTCAATAAGTAATCATTAATTTGACTATAACAAAAAGATGCATACAATATCATAAAATACCAGTGTTGTAATACTATATTTGTAAGCAATCCGAGTAATGGATTTAGTGATGCTGGTGAGATGCATTCATAAATAAACAATCAATGCATGTATTTTCCTCTTTTTATGTCCTTAAATGTCAAGAAAACTTGATGTATTACATAAAACTTTGTATAACATTGAAATTAAAAGTTATTGCATATTGTTACACTCTTACACCCTTTAATAATCATACAATGTTGTGGTAGACTGAGACTAAATGAAACACCATCAAACAGAGTGGAGTGGGCAGTAGAAGGGAAAAAGCATTTGCAATTCAGGAGGTCAGACGCTCCAGACGCCCTGAAGTACAAATAAATAATGGCTACAGCCCTCTGCGGAAAATATACAGTTGAAGTTTACATGCACTTAGGTTGGAGTCATTAAAACATGTTTTTCAACCACTCCACAAATTTATTGTTAACAAACTATAGTTTTGGCAAGTCGGTTAGGACATCTACACAATGACACAAGTCATTTTTCCCACAATTGTTTAAAGACAGATGATTTCACTTATAATTCCCTGTATCACAATTCCAGGGGGTCAGAAGTTTACATACACTAAGTTGACTGTGCCTTCAAACAGCTTGGAAAATTCCAGAAAATGTGGTCATGGCTTTAGAAGCTTCTGATAGCTGTGGTGGAGTACCTGTGGATGTATTTCAAGGCTTACCTTCAAACTCAGTGCCTCTTTGGTTGACATCATGGGAAAATCAAAAGAAATCAGCCAAGACCTCAGAAAAAAATTGTCGACCTCCACAAGTCTGGTTCATCCTTGGGAGCAATTTCCAAATACTTGAAGGTACCACGTTAATCTATACAAACAATAGTACGCAAGTATAAACACCATGGGACCACGAAGCAGTCATGCTGCTCAGGAAGGAGACGTGTTCTGTCTCCTAGAGATGAACATACCTTGGTGTGAAAAGTGAAAATCAATCCCAGAAGACAGCAAAGGACCTTGTGAAGATGCTGGAGGATACGGTTCAAAAGTAGCTATATCCATAGTAAAACGAGTCCTATATCAACATAACCTGAAAGGCCGCTCAACAAGGAAGAAGCCACTGCTTCAAAACCGCCATAAAAAAAAGCCAGACGACGGTTTGCAACTGCACATGGGGACAAAGATCGTACTTTTTGAAGAAATGTCCTCTGGTCTGATGAAACAAAAATAGGACATTTTGGGCATAATGACCATCGTATGTTATGTTTGGAGGAAAAAGGGGGAGGCTTGCAAGCCAAAGAACCCCATTCCAACCGTGAAGCACGGGGGTGGCAGTATCATGTTGTGGGGGTGCTTTGCTGCAGGAGGGACTGGTGCACTTCACAAAATAGATGGCATCATGAGGTAGGAAAATGATGTGGATTTATTGAAGCAACATCTCAAGACATCAGTCAGGAAGTTAAAGCTTGGTCACAAATGGGTCCAAATGGACAATGACCCCAAGTATACTTCCAAAGTTGTGGCAAAATGCCTTAAGGACAACAAAGTCAAGCCCTGATCTCAATCCTATGGAAAATTTGTGGCCAGAACTGAAAAAGTTACACCAGCTCTGTCGGGAGGAATGGGCCAAAATTCACCCAACTTATTGTTCGAAGCTTGTGGATGGCTAACCCAAATACTAAGTGGCCTACAAACCTGACAGTTACACCAGCTCTGTCAGGAGGAATGGGCCAACATTCACCCAACTTATTGTTCGAAGCTTGTGGAAGGCTACCCCAAATACTAATTGAGTGTATGTAAACTTCTGACCAAGTGGGAATGTAATGAAAAAAATAAAGGCTGAAATAAATCATTCTTTCTACTATTATTCTGACATTTCACATTCTTAAAATAAAGTGGTGATCCTAACTGACCTAACACAGGGAATTTTTACTTGGATGAAATGTCAGGAATTGTGAAACACTGTGTTTAAATGTATTTGGCTGAGGTGTATGTAAACTTCCGACTTCAACTCTATGTCTACAGTATGTGAATTAATCAATCCATAAAACCATTGCTGTGTCATTGTTGAATCTAGAGAGCCCTACTGCTCCTCCTACTGTAGCGTTTCCCATGTTTCCTCTGGCCTTGTGGTGAGAGAGATTGTCAGGAAGTACGTCTTCTT
Source organism: Oncorhynchus tshawytscha (assembly GCF_018296145.1). Taxonomy (NCBI): domain Eukaryota; kingdom Metazoa; phylum Chordata; class Actinopteri; order Salmoniformes; family Salmonidae; genus Oncorhynchus; species Oncorhynchus tshawytscha. Next base: position 24,754,342 of record NC_056431.1, read on the forward strand.
TGACGTAATGTGGAGCTGACCTGTGCGCCAGATGGGTAATGAGGTCATCTCGGTGCAAGCTGCCACCAGACATAATCAAAAAATCCTGGAGCGAGGGAAAGGTGCTGCAATGTCAGTGGTATCATGCTCTCTTCATAAAGCACCAATAGCACAAGAACCAATCGTCATAGGACAAAGGGATAGAAATCTTTGGATAGGGCCAATTCAATATCTCCCATAGACTTTGTCCAATGTCCATTTATTTAAAAACATTTTAGTCATTTAGCAAACACTCTTATCCAAAGCGATTTACAGTTTGTGCATTGACCTTAAGAGCTAGATGGGACAACCACATATCCCAGGCAGAGTAAGTACACTTTTCCTCAATAAAGCTATCAGAAAAGGCAGAGCTGGAAGGGTGTGAGTCAAGTGTTGGTTAATTTGATTTATTTAGTCATTATGTAATCTCACCAAATTAAGATGACCCTAACAACTAGTGAAAATGGAAAATTGCATTTTAATATTATAGATAGAGGATGCTTGAGTCCCTATTCGAAAACACTTTTTAAAAAAAGGGATTATTTCACAATGTGTCAAATCTAAATACTGGAGAAACCTCATAATTTCTTGGCATCTTTTTGATACAACAGCATTACATTAGCTAGCAATCGACTGTAGCTGTGGTTGCTAGCTAACTATACACAACTTTAGTGAGCTAGCTCACCATCTTGGCTAACTGTTGGGTGAAACCATTCATTTATTTACAGTCAGTTAGCTACTCATGGCTCTCTCCTAGAACATTTTTATGTAGACTACCAGGCCCCATACTGCACTGCAAAACGGACCAACACAGTCAGCAGCAAATCTTGTCATTGCAAGACAGCAGCAGCACAGCAGTTCCATCTCATGCTGTAAAAGATGAGAGACATGTTCCAACATTGGAATAGTGTTAATTGCATTGTGCCATCTGGCGACCTTGGCAGCAGGTCGTGAGGACATTTGTGTATTCAAAGCTCTCAGCACTCTGTTGGAATCTTAACGCGCCACTCTTGACTCTGGGAAATGCGAAGCCACCTTCACATATCCTCATTAGGATCCTTTTTCTGATCATTAGCGCCCTAAGTGCCTATAATTGATGCTCATCTCTCACACATGACTTTCCCATTATCCACCAACTTACCCTCACTTGTTAGCCTGACAATCCCTCGCTTCTACACCTTCCACCCACATTTGCTTTCAGACTGAAAGATTGATCCTCCCGTTATCATTGTTTGACAATGGAAAGGCGTGACAATATCGAAAATTAGGTTCTCGATGAACAGGTGTTCTTTTAGGGCCAGCCTATCAAGTTTGCTTTTGATATCATTTGGCCATAGTAAACTCCATGATGACTAACGCCAGCCTGTATCATTTTGGAAGAGAGTGAAATCAGAGGCAATTGATATTTTAGGGCACATCCTTATCGTGAGAGAATAGCTGAGCGAGTGACAGAGCCTGGCACGTAATTGCAGTAGCCCCCTCCTCCCTGTGCGCTCCTCTCGTTAGCTCTTTCTCCATCTCTCTCTCACTTTGTCTACCCCTCTATCCCTCTCAACAATCGTTGTGCTTACGATCCATCTTCCTCACTATCCATCTCTGTCTCTGTCTACCCATCCCTCCGTCAACATCCCTCTAACTGACAATACCGTAATCATGCTCCTCTATCATTTAACCATCTTTTTTATAGCGTGGTGGTGACTGTGTCCACTCCTGGAGCTGGGAACTAAAAGGCAACAAAAACTCTCCTGAAAAATGGAGCAACGAACGTCTGTTGCCTTGAATCATTCAAATCATTCATGTTGCCATGTAGTTTAATTTCCTCTATTTTATACTCAAGTGTTTGTCGTTCCAGGCCCTGAGTGACACAATGGAAATACTCAACAGCCTCCAGCGCACATTTGTTGCAGATTGTAGAGTTCTGAACTTAGATCGCCTGCTATTTTTCAAGCTTTAATTGGAGAGATGAGGGACAATGAGTCATAGTTCTGAGGAGTGTGTCCAATAGGAGGCTGACAATGGTCTAGAGCTTCAAAGAACCGTCCCACAAAAAAGCCCATCCTTCACTACCTTCCCTCAAAGACCAACACAATGGCCACTGGAAAGCTTGGAATCGATCGTCGATTCAGCTAGATCAAATCAAATCTTATTATTCACATGCGCCGAATACAACAGTGCTCAACCCCTTTAGAATGAAGATCTGTGAAGTTATTTGGATTTTCACGAATTATCTTCGAAAGACAGGGTCTTGACAAAGGGACATCTTTTTTTTGCTGAGTTTATCTGCTGTAAACTGAATGAGTAATCCATGTTCAGCAGGAGGACTAGTCATATTCTAATCTCTCCTCCATAGGAATACAAAAGGTGTCATTTATGTGTTGGATTAACTCATCCTACTAGCATACATTTTCATAAAAATTACTGATAGATGCTAACAACAGCCAAAAAGGGTAATTCAAATCAAATGTTATTCGTCACATGCGCCGAATACAACAGGTGTAGAGCTTACAGTGAAATACTTACTTACGAGCCCCTAACCGACAGTGCAGTTTAAAAAAATACGGATAAGAATAAGAGATAAAAGTAACAAGCAATTAAAGAGGAGCATTAAAAAATAACATTGTGCAGTGTGCACTATCAATGTGCAGTAGCATCGGTTAGTTGAGGTAGAGTTAATTAAAGTGACTATGCATAGATTATAACGGAGTGGCAGTGGTGTGGAGAGGGGAGGGGTGAGCAATGTGAATAGTCTGGGTAGGCATTTGACTAGATGTTCAGGAGTCTTATGGCTTGGAGGTAGAAGCTGTTTAGAATCCTCTTGGACCTAGACTTGGCACTCCGGTACCGCTTTCCATGTGGTAGCAGAGAGAACAGTCTATGACTAGGGTGGCTGGAGTCTTTGACAATTTTCAGGGCCTTCCTCTGATACCACCTGGCATAGAGGTCCTGGATGGCAGGAAGCTTGACCCCAGTGATGTACTGGGCCATTCGCACTACCCTCTGTAGTGCCTTGCAGTCGGAGGCCGAGCAGTTGCCATACCAGGCAGTGATGCAACCAGTCAGGATGCTCTCGATAGTGCAGCTGTAGAATCTTTTGCGGATCTGAGGACCCATGCCAAATCTTTTCAGTCTCCTGAGGGGGAGTAGGTTTTGTCGTGCCCGCTTCACAACTGCCATGGTGTGCTTGAACCATGTTAGTTTGTTGGTGATGTGGACACCAAGGAACTTGAAGCTTTCAACCTGCTCCACTGCAGCCCCGTTGATGAGAATGGGGTCGTGCTCGGTTTTCTTTTTCCTGTAGTCCACAATCATCTCCTTTGTCTTGATCACGTTGTGTGAGAGGTTGTTGTCCTGGCACCACACGGCCAGGTCTCTGACTTCCTCCCTATAGGCTGTCTCGTTGTTGTCGGTGACCAGGCCTACCACTGTTCTGTCATCAGCAAATGTAATGATGGTGTTGGAGTCGTGCCTGGCCGTGCAGTCATGAGTGAACAGGGTGTACAGATACAGTATAGACTAAAGATCCAGAATATTATTTTGAAGACAAACCGTTAGACGCACAGCCTACATTACAGGGAAAATCCCCCAAAACTATATTTTGTTGATACAGTCCCAAAATGTTTCGCATGTCAGCTTTTGGGACTGTGTCAACAGTGGACTAATGAAACAAGTACCAAAATATAGTTTTAGAGTGGATTTTCCCTTTAACTCAAGGTTACAATTCCTTCAACAAATCAACAATGCCACAACATCATGTGTACTACACACCCATATGTGTCTGCAAGCGTTTCTAGCTACTAGTGTTCGTCTGTTCAGAAATGACTTAATTACCATATTACCATCTGGAGACACAGGAGTTCTTTGGCATGAACATTGAAACACTGGCTTGACCCCCAGGCAACGCTAGCAGGATAACGATACGCTAATGTGTCCCATTATGCGCAATTCTCCAGGAGGGGATTCTCTTTGTTGAGCATCCTGCTGCCGGTGGAATTCAGATGGGTGCTGTATAATGATGCGGGCCTTTTCCCCGCTTCATAAAAGATACAAGGGTAGTCCTGCTGAGAGTCATTAGCAGGGCATTTACAGTCTGCTTCTTTTCTTATCCACACACTTTCTGCTAGCATGGCGCCAAAGTGCTTTGAAGAAGCCACAAGGACGTGCTGCTACACAGGAGCCGTGAAAAGGAGGGCCAACTAGCCCCTGTAGCCGATGGATGTGAAGCGGCCTCGCAAACAACTCACCAACTCACGGAAGGGCCATTAAGCTCTGGACGTTTATTCTCGAAACCCCTCGTAAAATTACTATCATCCACAGCTAATGCTTTTAAAGAGGGGGAGCACTTTGAAAAGATCCCTTTGAAAAAAAAGAGAACTCTAATGGCAGGCATTGGTTGAAGGGAGAAAATAGCGGTTTGGCCTGCATTTGCCAAGCATGAAACATGAATTAGCACGGTGTGACACTGGTGGGCGGAGAGAATCGCACCGCTCTCTGCCTCCCCTCTCTGGCCTCCCGATTACCATTCCGTCGACAAATTGAATCCGAGGCTGATTTGAATTCCGCGCCTGTATAACCTGTTATTTATTCATTGCTTTTCTCTCCCTTACATACCATTAAATCTAATAATTCGTTTTCAATACAGCGGCTGCCGCAACTGCGATCAGTCTACCGATTTCACGTTCCCCATGCAGCCTCTGGTTTCCTATAGAAGGAAAGAAAAAGCCAAGGAGACGCTGTCCCGTGGTTACGGCGCTTAACAAAAAAATGAGGGCAATAGGGGTTAGGTGATAAAAAATTAAATTCCATATTTGGACATTCCTTTTGATCTTCAGAGAGGTCGACCCAAATGCAAACGCCGGAGTATTGGTTAGCGCCCTTGTGCAGTTCCCCACTGCCGGGTAATTACTCCATTACAGTGATACAGCTCAAATCTGCCCACTGTTTACACTGTGCTTGCCCTCTCATATTAGGCTGTCTGCTATGCTTGACAAGAAAATGATGAAAGGTGGAGGCCCCAGACAGGGAGGGGGGATTAAATGGGGTTGCTGATGTTTGTCGCCACAGAACAGATCAAGTTTATATAATGGACCATTTGTCTCATATTCTTCACCTCCCTCTTCCCTGCAGGGTTGAAGACATGCAGAATACCCTTCAGTGTGTAGTGTGTGTGCCTGTACGTGTGTGCGTGTGTGTGTGTGTGTGCGTGTGTGTGTGTGTGTGTGTGTGTGTGGTGTGTCCATGTCTAAGTGCCTCTGTGCATGTTTGGGAAGGAGCACAGTGAATCAAGTGTTTTTTTAAAATACCAGAACAGCTAGATGTAACCATGGCTGCCTTATAAGGCCCACATCAATGATATGGATAGACAAGGTATGTTCCTTCCCAGTTCGTTTACTTTGACAAGTTTAATTTCTTTTCAAAAACATTCAGGGTGGATGTAGTAACAAAAGCAGAGGCATCTGCTACTCCAGATACACACTGTCATTGGGGATAAAGGGAAATGGGAACTGCCCAAAAGACTGAATCAAATTGTTTAACATCAGATTCATTTTGAAGAGGGACAAAATGGGCCTTCTCATTAGATGAAATATGGCTAATCAGGATCTGTTTTTACTGTAAATCAGCGGAAGGGATGAAGCAGAGAGACATTTAGAGAGAACATTGTTTGCAAAAGCATAACCACAAGAGAAGCCATTATCCGCTCCCTACGCTCTCAATGTCACAATGGAGTTTCAAACATTTCTAGAGAGTAGTCATGTATTACATGAGTCATGGAATTCACTTAAATATTCCAATCAACAAGAACTCAGGCAAAAAAAGACAATGTTCATGATCATGATGTGCAATATAACAAATAACTGCAGCAACAAAAAGGGAAAACAACTACAGCTTGGCAATTGAATGCTAATGTAGGTTTCAAATATTATCCATTAATGGGCTTCTACTGTGGACAACTGTGGCACTGAGATGTCCCCTCCTCCACATTCAGAGAAGAAAACAAGTGGCTGCCATCTCCTTGAACTCGAATGGGCCTTAATTGCAGCTCATCCAGCCTCTGGACATGTCAATCACAATTCTGGCTCGCAAATGGCACCCTATTACCTACATAGTGCACTACATTTAAGGAATAGGCTGCCATTTTGGATGCAAACGAGGTACACGTGTCGACAGCCACCCTTGCTGATTTCCATGTGGCTTAAGTGTGACTAAGGATGTTCCTCATATACAAATGCAGGCTATGATATAATCAGTGTTCTTGCTCGCAGGCACACAGGCAGGCACACCATTAGAACTACTTGTCAACTGAATTATATGCCTTGCTTTGAATGGTTCTCTCTACTGTAACTGTGTCCTGTAGGGAGGCGCTATCAGGAATGTGCGGAGGGAAGTGTATGGAAGTATATTATGAACAGAGTAGAAATTAACATTCTAATTGCAGTAGAAATCTTCTTGCTGTAGCCTCTGTCACATACTGTAGTTCATATGACACATGTAAGGGTCAGAACATAAGATGGTAGAAGGCTTATAAGAGGTATACATAGAAGGTAATATGTCTTCACTATTTTTCTACAATGTAGAAAATGGTTAAAATAAAGAAAAACTCTTGAATGAGGAGGTGTTCTAAAACTTTTGGCTGGTAGTGTATGTGTGTCGGGGAGAGAAGGAGAGAGAGAGAGAGGGCATGTACAGGTATGTGTGTGTTGGGGGAGAGAAAGAGGGCATGTGTGTAACGGATGTGAAACGCTAGCTTAGTTAGCGGTGGTGCACGCTAAATAGTGTTTCAAATCGGTGACGTCACTTGCTCTGAGACCTTGAAGTAGTAGTTCCCCTTGCTCTGCAAGGGCCGTGGCTTTTGTGGAGCGATGGGTAACGATGCTTCGTGGGTGTCAGTTGTTGATGTGTGCAGAGGGTCCCTGGTTCGCGCCCGGGTATGGGCGAGTGGGCGGTCTAAAGTTATACTGTTACATGTGCGTGTGGGGGTGAGAGAGAGAGAATAAGAGAGAGGGAGAGACATGCCACCACAAGCATCACCCCCCACCATATCTATGCCCAATGTGGGAACAAATGAATTACTGCTATTCAAAGTCCCTAGCTTATCTTCCGAAAAAGTATGCCACTCTCACACACACACACATTCACATACACACCCGCGTGCTGCAGTAGCATTAGCTAGCATGTTATTTCCCTCAAATTACAACACTCTTCAGGGGCCCTTGACAAAGCCAATATTTTCTCTCAAGCTTCCCTGTCTCTAACGAACATTCTTTGCTGAACAAATGTGTAATGTTACTACAAGACAATCTTCTGCGACAGCCTTCCACTTCTTATGGAAATGAGGTTCAGAAAATGATTGTGGATTTATTTTCCAATACTATTCTACCGTAGCAGACCACATGTCTATTACAGGGGAGACAGTGAAACCTATACCATTCAAGTGATGTGACACTATAATCTTTGTCAAAGGAGCACTGAGAAAAGAGTAGGGTTACTACGAAATGTCTAGTAAACATATAGTAGAAGCTCGGTGTTGGGAATGGCTTAAACTGACTGACATTTTAATGGCGGCGGAACAACATAGCTAGATATAGAAGATTATACAGTGGTGTAGCTGGATGGAGACTGGCATCCAACCAAATGACTTGGAAAACATGAATTTCCCCTTGAAAGAAGCAAAAGGAAATATAGGATGTGGATAGCAACAAACATGGGGTTCAGGGGGAGTGGTTTTATCCACAATATGACTGTGTGTTGTCTGAATAAAGAGACATATTTCAAACTGGACATGAATGAGCCTGTGGTCACAGTCCCCCACTTCTCTTCGAAAATGGGATAAAGGCTGGAAGCCAGCTAAATGCAATTGCACACATCAAGAGGGTCACAGAGAATTTGTCATCTTTTTGCAGTTGAAATACCATTACAGGTCTAGACAGAGGAACATCAGAACAGACATTAAAAATACAAAATTTCCGCTTCAATGGACAATAAAGTTGTTTTGGATTACGAAAAACCCTATAAGAGACACAGTAGCACGGTGTCATCTTGTGTGTTCCTGTCTTGGTTGAGTGAAAGCAGCTGCTGGATTGAGTGACTGGAGGTTGTCCCAGCTACCCGGTGAGTGGACAAGCCTGGACATGCTTGTGTGGCCAAGGTGTGCCTGCTGGGCCCTTGACTAGAGGCAGAAGGATGGACAACAGGAGGGCAGAGACGGTTTGCCAGGTAGCAACTGTGCTTGTGTGTTCGTTCGACAGCATGTACAGCAGCAGTCTGTACATGTACAGTGTGTAGCCTACATGTGTTACTAGACTCAGTGTTGTGGAATAGATATGATTCAGGCTAGTCTAGAACATTCTTTGGGAGAGTTACACAGACGTTCAAATGTGTTGGGTTTGTCCTAGGTTGCCGTTGAAGTAGTGTGAAGTGGGTGGATTTCCAGTCGTTTTGTGTCTAACACCAACAGCCAGCCAAATTGCAACGGTCACAAAAGATTGTCTGAATTAATAGAGTCTGCGATTAAATAAATTGCAGTCCTCCAATAGTTGATATAAATGAGCGACATAAGACCCAATAACCTGAGCTGGAACTCTCATTTCAGAATCATTTTAATTTCAATCATGTCTCATGACAAAATTATTATGAATGCCATTACAGATATTCTATTAGAACTGCCTTGCTAGAAAAAGTCATTACATGAGTCCCATTTTCAGCTGGCGGCACCGGTGACAGTGAGAGAAGCCACCCTCTGACATCCATTGCTCAAGTTCAGACACCCGGCGGAGAACAACTAATTCATCCCTGCTCTCTGTTCGCACAATAATACGCTGTGTTACATAACAGCATATCTCTGAGAGATTTCACCCACAGACACCAAAACTCTCAGCCTTTAATGTTTCTCTGTAATGAGTCTTTCAAGCTTCAGAAAGAGGACTACTAACCACAGAGGAGGGATACATTTTGACATTCGTGGGCACAATATTTGAGCTGGCGCACACCCAGAAATATTAGTTTGTGTGGTGCTGACAAACGGTGAATAAACTATCAAAATAAAGAAAGTCGCACACTCGATATATAAACTACCAGCAGGAAGGATGCACAGTGATGCCGAAGCATTGGTAAATACCCATTAAATTGCTTGGAGTTTATATATGGAGTGTGCGACTTTCTTTGTTTTGATAGTTTATAATATAGAATGTATTGTCATAGTGCGTCACTCAAGGACACCCTGACAGTATCCTCCTATGCAGTTTGGACCCAACCATACAATGGTTAGATCGTCCAGACAGGCTGACTGGCCATCCCTCTACCACCATCCCAAGTATTTAAGTGCGTGAAACATTTTCAAATGTGCAAATGAAAAAGTCATGCACTGTGCATTCTCCCACCTGATAGCATGTTAGCCCTGGACGATGAGGCAGAACGGCAGGCTGATTTCTGAAGCACCCTGCAATCAATGGTCGCTGACAGGGCTGAGTGAGGCTGAGCGGGGCTGTTCAGCCAGCGTGGCACCCTGCTCCATAGCTAATCAACCCCCAAGGAGGGATTACGTCTGTGGGGAGATCTCTCAGACCATCCATCACCACCCAGGGAGGCAATCACCAGCCCATTTCCATGTGCAGTTTTTTCTTCCCTCTATCAATTCATACAAATCAAGGTGTACAGATGACTGGCAAGCCATGGGTAAGAAGGGAGGGAGGGAGGAATTCAAGGGACGGGAAAATCGGAAACTGGTAAGTAAATAACCATTCGTGGGGTTGAATATTACAGAAGGGTAGAGATTATTTGACAAAAAAAGTGTGTGCCGCTGTTGGTGTCAAAGTTGTCTGGAATGGTCCCTATGATCACAATACGGTCAGATCAGATTCAGGCCCATGCACTGGACAACCCCCCAAATGAGCATAAGACGATTGGAATCATGGGAAATGATTGAACGGTCATCAATTCCCTCACAACCGGCAGCATGTAAGACCCTGTAATTGGTCAGAAAAATGTAAATGTAAGGTCGATAATCCAGTGAGAAAAGGAAGATGGGTTATTCGTAAGAGGGCAGGAGAGGGAAAGGCCATTGTCCCCAATGTCGGGATAACAACAATGAGCACATGCTGAACAGTATTGCATCTCCAGTTTGACATGAATTGGAAAAGAGAGTGAATGAAACCCCAAACAAAAGCTTATTTTTTTCCTCCTAAAGGAACAAGAGTTTAAATGAGCGGTTGTTTCACCGCTCAAAGAATAAAATGAGGGAGGAAGGGAGGAGGAGGAGGAGGAGCAGGAGGGAGGCTGTTAAGAGGGGAAAAGGAGCCCTTTCCGATCATGTTCATGTCGAACATGAAATGAAGGATAAAGGAATTAATAAATGAACAAAAGTCTGACATCCTGACAGTTTGATAGAGCCCAGTCTTTACAGTTGAACACTGTAGAGTTAGTCGGAAAAAGGCCATCATTGCAGGTAATATCTTCTCTGGTCCTTTCTTGTAACGTTTGACAGTGGCTAGAGCAGCTCCCCGCTCTAATAGGCTCCACTTGGAACACACACAAAGTCACACACACACACACACACACAGACACATTCGCAAATACACACAGTCACTCACAGCCACACATTCACTGTCCTGGCTCTGTTATCTCCAGAGTGCTTGCTCTGTCTATTGACGGAGAACATGCATGCTCTGATCTCTCTGCTCAGCTCGTGCCGTCATTAACGGCTGCAGACAGAGGCTCACAAAGACCCACTGATTGTACCCTTGCCTCCAAGAGTGCCCCGAATAGGAATAAAGCTTTTTTCAATCACCCTTACAATCTCATGTGGTTTAATCAGTGATTTTGGTGTGAGCAAAACCAACTATTCAAGTAACAATGAACAACTGTGAATAGTCTTTTGAATCATGCTTATTTGATTCAGACTGGATCAAGCAATGAATTCTATACATAGACTATAATGTACAGGCCTACCATGTATATTTCCAGTAACTTTATCATTACTGCCATGTTCAATTACCTAAAAAATGCATCCTACCTTCCTACTTTCCTTGAAGTAATAACAAATTTGACATAATGTGGATTGGTGGAAGCTTTGTTTTGAAACCCTTACTTTTACCTATCCAATCTGGTCAGATCAGTGATTACTTAATGAGTACATTTACATGCACACAAATAATTTGATGGCCGAGTATGGCATTAGTCATGTAAACACCTTACTCTGCTTATCTTAATTGGTCATAATCGAAGTAAGCATACGCTGATTTAAACAACTGGATTTCTGAGCAATCTTTTGAATTATTGGGACATGTAAACACCTTAATCAGAGATCCAGTGGTGTATTTGATCTGTGCATGTCCAACACCAGCAGTGCAAGCCTCCCTCTTTTGCGTGAGTGAAGAGAGTTCGGAAAAACTCAAAGTACGCATCATAGAAATACAGATAACTGCCAAATTAATGGAAACACTTGAGTAAATGAGGGATACAGTGTAGAGGTCGACCGATTATGATTTTTCAATGCCAATACCGATTATTGGAGGACCAAAAAAAGCTGAAAACGATTAATCGGACGGTTTTTATATATATTTTTGTAATAATTACAACAATACTGATATTTTTATTTTTTATTTAATATTTTAATATTTTAACTTAATACATAAGTAAAAATCAATTTAGTCTCAAATAAATAATGTAAGATGTTAAATTTGGTTTAAATAATGCAAAAACAGTGTTGGAGAAGAAAGTAAAAGTGCAATATGTGCCATGTAAAAAAGCTAACCTTTAAGTTCCTATAAATATATTTGTGTATTTGTTTTAACCTGTCTAGGACTGTAACCCCATTCCGCTAGCGGAACACCTCGCCAACAGCCAAGGAAATTGCAGGGCGCCAAATACAAATCAACAGAAATCTCATAAATCTATTTCTCAAACATACAAGTATTAGGCACCATTTTAAAGATAAAATTCTGATTAGTCCAGCCACAGTGTCTGATTTAAAAAATGCTTTACAGCGAAAGCTCCACAAACGATTATGTTAGGTCACTACCAACTCACAGAAAAATTCATCCATTTTTCCAGCCAAAGAGAGGAATCACTAACCTTTGATGATCTTCATCAGATGACACTCATAGGACTTCATGTTACACAATACATGTATGTTTTGTTCGGTAAAGTTCATATTTATATCCAAAAATCTTATTTTACATTGGCGTGTTACGTTCAGTAGTTCCAAAACATGCAGTGATATTGCAGAGAGCCACATGAATTCAGAGAAATACTCATAATAAATGTTGATGAAAATACAACTATTATACATGGAACTTTAGATACACTTCTGCAACCGCTGTATCAGATTTCAAAAACACTTTACGGAAAAAGCATAATCTGAGAACGGCACTCAGAGCTCAAACCAGCCAGAGAAATATCCCCCATGTTGGGTAGTCAACATTATTCATAAACAGCATTATAAATATTCACTTACCTTTGATGATCTTCATCAGAATGCACTCCCAGGAATCGCAGTTCCACAATAAATGCTTGTTTTGTTCGATAATGTCCATCATTTATGTCCATTTATGTCCAATAGCTTCTTTTGTTATGGCGTTTGGAAAACATATCTGGTCCATTCGGACAAAACTTTCAAAATGTTATATTACAGGTCGAAGAAACTTGTCAAACTAAGGATGTTTTTATCATAAAAGTTCAATAATGTTCTAACTGGAGAATTCCATTGTCTGTAGAAAAGCCATGGAACGAGAGCTACCTCCCAAGTGAAAGCGCATGACGGTTGACATCTAGTGGAAGCCTTAGGAAGTGCAAAATAACCCATATCCCACTGTGTATTCGATAGGGGTGAGTTCAAAAACTACAAACCTCAGATTTCCCACTTCCTGTTTGGATTTTTCTCAGGTTTTTGCCTGCCATATGAGTTCTGTTATACTCACAGACATCATTCAAACAGTTTTAGAAACTTCAGAGTGTTTTCTATCCAATACTAATAATAATATGCATATATTAGCTTCTGGGACTGAGTAGGAGGCAGTTCACTCTGGGCACGCTATTCATCCAAAAGTGAAAATGCTGCCTCCTATCCCAAACAAGTTAACAAAATACCAAATTATGGAATTTCTCGTGGAAGAATGGTTTCGTATCCCTCCAATAGAGTTCCAGACACTTGTAGAATCTATGCCAAGGCGCACTGAAGCTGGTCTGGCTTGTGGTGGTGCAAAGCTCTATTAAAACACTTTGTTGGTGTTTCCTTTATTTTGGCAGTTACCTGTAGTTTTCACGTACTAACTTTATATGTCCGAACACAGGAAAAAATAACATGGTGGGTATGGTAGAACGTTTATTTGGACTGCCACCTGATTTCAGATGTGTCCATGTAAAAAGGTTTATTAAGGAAATTGTTCTTCTTGCAAAGCATGTACACGTTTTAATAGAACTATCATATTAATCTGAGTATTCACAATAATCGTATTATTGTGTGGATGTAAACAAACCCAATGAAGGGAAGAAGTAAGGATTCATTTGAAATGTATTCAAACATGACTTACATTGCAGGTTTCTCTCCACAGAATGCCTATGTCTACTTCAGGAATGGGCCTGTGCACATTTAAAGTAGTTTCTCCTTGAGACAGACAGGAGATCCATACGTGGACAGTGCAGAGAGAGCAAGTGCAGGGCATTAAACAAGCATTCATTGTTGGACGCCACCTGCATGCCAATCATTTTAAGTGTGGCCTTTCTCTGTTGGTCATATATTACAGTACAACAAGCAGACTGGTAATGTTGAGGGCTTCTTGTTTTCATGGGAGATACTGTACTTTGCAAAATGCCATACAATGTATAGTAGGTACAAGTATAATTTGGTTGAGTGAGATAAGCAATGTGAAAGGAAGTTACATAACTAATATTACCTTTCAATATTTTGACATATATATATAATGACACCATGTTGGGATTATATGGAAATGTTTTCATGTATCCAGGATGTAAGGGTGTACAATACCAATCCCATGAAAAAACAGAGGGTTTTCTGTATTATCACCAAAGGCAGCCTTACCCTCTCCTCAACCATAATGTTTGACATTTAGAATAGATCACTTTAGACATTCAGCGTATTGCTGTTTCTAAGCCACAATGGTCCCCTACATTTCCGTAATATATTTCACCGTCTAGACATTGCATTGTCGTAGAGGGCGGTTTCTAAGCTGCTATTTCCTGTGTTTATCTCCAATCGTAGAGGTCACTGATGCACCTCTCACCTCAATGTTCTTGGGCCTTAGAAGAATGACTCAGCAGTGCCTTTGACATTTCTCCATATTTCCCCTATTGCCAGTGTAATGTGCTCACTTGTGGACAGAGCTGCACATTTGCTATCCCTGGCTGACGTCATGTTTTAGATGGTAGCAGGATGGCCGAAGGGATGAGTGTATGAAAGGATTCCATTTTGTATTTGAAGACTATAATCTTGAAGATTATATGAAAAGTTGATGAAGGGAATATATATATCACGAAGAACACAGAGGAAATACAAACAATGAGAACATTGCCATGACAACATCTCTGTCCTGTTATAGAATATTCTGCTAGGCTGAATCATATATATACTGTATAGAAAATACATAGAACAATGTTTCATTTGATCTAAAATGATTAGCATAAACAAACCATGGACAAATATGATAAACATTGTTTACTTCCGACTTCAGAGTAATTAATACATTGCAGATGTCTCATTACATTTGCATGTGATTGTTGTGACATCCTTCAGCTGATTCTTTTCACCTAAGCAAATAATAGTCACTGATTAAAGACTATTGTTGCTCATGCACATTTTATAATCTCAAGTTTACCCTTGATGTCGTGCACTTAGTTTACCTCATTAATTAACCAGTTTCAAAATTGCTCTTTGTTTAATGCAGAATATAGACCAGATTTATCACTCTCTGTATATTGTGTGTAATATCAGGTTGAAGTTAAACAGTTAAGGGTTTTTGTTCGTGAGATGGACTTTTCTTTGCTTGACTGACTCCTGTTCTGCTGGACTTGTAGCCAGCGATTCAGTACTCATTTTCGTAACATCTTCGAGCAATATGCAAACCACACTACTAGTGATCAAATGAACAGTGACAGATTTGAGTACCAATGTCTATAAGCATTACGAATGCATGTATAACCTTTGTACTGTATATAGACTGAGCCATGATATGAACACTAAAATGCATTATACACAGATGGTTCATAGACAGTGTTACTGCACAATAAGGTTCATGTAACTAAACAAAGACTGATTGTGGAGTCAAAACCCATGTCATGACAAAGAAGACTGTGGTTAACCAAAAAAGACTGGCAAGTTAGAACAGAATTATAACACAGCAGAACCAAACTGAGCACTACTATGAGTAACTGGAAACGGTTTAATAAGTGAACGAATCAGTCGGTATAAAAATACTGAGGCGAAAGTTGAGAGTGAAAAAAATAATATTTGAGGAAAGCACAGCAGCAAAACTCCTCATTAAATCTCTCTTTGATAGAGAATTGATTTTGGAGAATAAGCATGCTGATTAGACCAATCAAACACTTCATACTTGATTTTTTTTAAATGGCCGCCGTCATCCAATCACGTCGCAAATTGGCAACATAAGCTGCGGTTACTATGACAGCCATCCCAGGCCTTCTAAGATTCTCGCTCACTTCACAAAGAACATCTGTAGTGGTAACCTGAGGGAAGGGTACTGTTCTGAACATTGGATTGAATGCCCTTCTGCTAATGCTATGATTCATGCAAGCATCGCTAACAGCTTAGCTGATCTGCACTGACAATCCCAAGTCGCCCACTAACTTCCACTCCCCCATTCAATTCCTCTCCCATCCCTCCGCGTTAATGATAATCTCCATCTCGAGTCCCATCTATCTTCGTCTGGGCACATGCAGAAGGGCAGCCCTTAAGTGATTCACAGCATACACTCTGTGGTTAACCATAGTGCTCCCCGGGGACAGTCGGACGGTAGATGGTTAAACATTCCCATAGACGGAGGAGGATGCCCAGGTTGTCTTATATAGCACACAGAGAGACCAGAGAGAGATCTTCAGGTGCTTTCACGGTGTTAACTAAATTCACAGTGGCTTCCAACCTCCAATCTATCAGTCAATGGAGGGAGTGAGGGAGTGAGCGAGTGCAGTAAACGCGGAAGCTCGAGAGGTATCTCTCCTGATATAGTTGCCGACTGTCGCCGCCGGGGAAAAAGGTGTGAGGCGGAATTGTCTTAAAGGGATCTCTGTTTCCCCAGAGCGATAGCCATACATTTGCAATGGTTTGGCCCAGGGAGGTTTGTCTTATCTGCTCCCCCTCACCAAGGGGGGAATGGAGGATGAGTCCTTCCCAGCACACTCGCCACTGTTGATTGGTAGCATGCACACACAGACGCTAGCACATATGTAACAACATTTGAAATGATATATCATACACTACAGTTGAGGAACAATGGGAAAGTAATTCTGCTTTGAAAATTGATACATTTGTAACCTCACTTTTGAGAAAATGGCCCTGGAGAGCTCTTTGTTGTCTACACCCATTCAGCATCGTTCACACCCTCTTAACCTCTTAAGCATTAGCCCCACCCATCTCTTTAAGTATTCACATGTGAGGCCATGTACAAAACAACCAAAGACTAAAGGTTGGTTTATACTATGGGTGTGTTCGTAAACTCAATCTGGAGTCCCAGAGTGCGCTCAGAGTGCTTTCTGGGCATTCGTAAACTCAGAGCATTGTTAGATTGTCTGTTCATAAATTCAGAGTGTTTTGCTCTCGAGTGTTCAGAGCGCACACTGGACACTCTGGCCGATGAGTATAGTTGATCCAAGCGTTCTGACCTCACAACAGCAGTCAAGCACCCAAGCTAACTGTCTAATGTTGACTAGCTTGCTAGCTACTTCCAGACACAAATGAGAGAACTGCTCACTCTGACCATTTTACTTGTTCTAGCAGAGCTGGTTAGGCTGTTTTTATCAATCAAATGTATGTCTAAAGCCCTTTTTACATCAGCCGATGTCACAAACTGCTATAAGGAAACCCAGCCTGTCACGTTTTATCAAGGTGGGTGGAATCAGGCGCAGAGAGCAGGTCTCCGGCGCACGAAAAACACGGTCAACCCAAACACAGGGTGAATAATCCAAACCAGGATCAAAAATAGACCGGAGAATAAAACACAAGCACTACACCAAATGACATGAATACAAAAACAATCCCGCACAAAACAAGGGCGGGACAACCTACTACATATAAGGACGTTAATTAAACTAAAATACACACAGGTGAAACTAATAAGACAAAACCAATAGACAAACGAAAAAGGGATCGGTAGTGGCTAGTAGGACGGTGACGACGGCCCCCGAGCACCGCCCGAACAGGCAGGAGAGCCAACTTCGGCGGAAGTCGTGACACAGCCTAAAACCCCAAACAGCAAGCAATGCAAATGTAGAAGCACGGTGGCTAGGAAAAACTCCCTAGAAAGGCCAGAACCTAGGAAGAAACCTAGAGAGGAACCAGGCTCTGAGGTGTGGCCAGTTCTCTTCTGGCTGTGCCGGGTGGAGATTAAAACAGAACATGGCCAAGATGTTCAAACGTTCATAGATGACCAGCAGGGTCAGATAATAATAATCACAGTGGTTGTAGAGGGTGCAACAGGTCAACACCTCAGGAGTAAATGTCAGTTGGCTTTTCATAGCCGATCATTCAGAGTTAGAGATAGCAGGTGCGGTAGAGAGAGAGTCCAGAGCATTGGTGACTAACTATGCTACTGAAACAATTGAATTAAGCTTTTTTGCCAACGTTTACTGACACCGGCCATATTCAACGAATGTTTGTAAATTCATCAGTTATTCTACACTCACATGAGATTTCTCTGAAATCGGAGTAGATAGCCAGAGCGAATTTATCAGCTACATCTATCGACAGTTGTTCCAGTGACATCATGAACATTCTATTGAATTGGGTGCTTGCATAGAGAAGTATTTTGTTTTGACATGCTAAACAATGAATCCTAATCCCAACTCATAATGTTACTACCCTGGATGAATCTGTAGGTAGCTAACCAAACAGGTTCAATGTTAGCTAGCTAGCTAACATTAGGCTATAACTAGCAATGCAAATGGCTCTGAGATGCGAATAATATTACTAAACAGATCATACACGTAACGTTAGCTAGCGAGCCAGCCAGCTAACATTAGCTAGATAGCTAAGAGTACGCTTGAACTTGGAATGAAAACGACTTTGACTAAATTAAAAACGTGTAATATCGTGTAATATCTCATATCCGCATGGATGGACGCTTCACCTCCCTCTCTGTCACGGAGGCCATGGTTGCCCTTAGTTTGAAGACGTAATCCGGAAACAGCTGTATTATACAACAGACTGTCACACCCTGACCTTAGAGATCCTGTTTATGTCTCTATTTTGGTTTGGTCAGGGTGTGAGTTGGGGTGGGTATTCTATACTCTATTTTTTGTATTTCTATGTTTTGGCTGGGTAGTGATCTCAATCAGGGACAGCCGTCTTTCGTTGTCTCTGGTTGAGAACCATACTTAGGTAGCCCTTTTTTCCACCTGTCTTTGTGGGAAGTTGACTTTGTTTAGGGCACATAGCCTTTAGCTTCACGGTTTGTTTTTGTAGTGTTTATTGTTGTGTTCGGTGTCATTTTCCAAATAAAGAGAAAATGTATGCTCACCACGCTGCACCTAGGTCCTCTTCTTTTAACGGCCGTGACACAGACTTTTGTGTGTTCTCTTTTCGACTCCCTCTGCATATTTGCAATCAAATGCCAGAATTTTATCCACCTCCTTAGCTATCATGCTCTATTTCCAGAAAATGGAGAGCAACACTTTTGCAGATCTATTACATGATATCTTAAAAAAAGCTGCTTTAGAAGGGATTACCTACACATACTTTATTAACCAGATCATGTTATAGACAGAAGCGTGCTACAACTCATCTCTCGGCATGTCCAGACCAACCATTATCTCAGCCAATCATGGCTGGCGGGAAGGTTCCCCTGCTTTTTCCTATGCTAAACCAACTAGGCCTGTTATTTAACAATGTTATTTGTATTTACAGATGGCATACAAATTTGTTATTTTGTAATTAAGGCACATGAATGTTCACGTGTTCCAGAAGGCATTTGATTAAAAAAGTTTATGTTCAAATTACTTTGTGAAGTAGCGACACACGCCTAGTTTCCTGAAACAAGTCACATATACACACATTTACACTACACTACACACACATTACACCCCCACCCCCCTCCTCCTCCAGCCATTAAACCTCACACACAATGTAGGGAAGGAATCACACGACTAGACCTGACATTTGCAGCACACCCATCACAATAAGGTGCCTGATTAAAAGGGCAGAATGAAATCATACCAGGCCCTGTACATTGCACTAAGTCCAAGCTAAATAGGATTTAAACCCGTGCAGGCCACAGATACATTCGGTGTCAAATCCTGATTACTATAAAGAGGAGAAGAAAAGGTCTCGCTGTTGTAATGTCTGTGTAACAAGGGGTGTCTTCGAGCTGCATAGCTACACAAGTATACACAGTCCGTGGACAGATAAGGCAGTATTTTTATAGAGAAGGCAGGGGAAACTGCTCCGTTGAATGTCTATTTGAAAGGCGATGAAATAAAGGTACTGTTTTTATCTTGCTTGGATCAAAAGGTTCAAGCTAATTAACAAACTAAATAAGAGTCTCCCAAGCTGCGTCTCACTCTCTCTCTCTCTCTCTCTCTCTCTCACTCACTCACTGCAGCGGGGAGTGAGAAATAATGGGAGACCATAGCTGTGTGTGTAGGATGGGAATGGAAGGGGGACACCTAGTCAGTTGCACAACTGAATGCATTCACCCGAAATGTGACTTTCGCATTTAACTCAACCCCCTGAATCAGAGAGGTTGCGGGGGGGCTGCCTTAATCGATGTTGATGCGGGTTAAGTGTCTTGCTCAAGGGCAGAATGGCAGATCTTTCCACCTTGCCAGCTTGGGGATTCAGATCAGCGACATTTCGGTAACTGGCCAAACACTCTACCTGTCACCCCTCTGTGAACACATCTTGGTGTGTGCATGTTGTGCTTGGGCGCATTCATGGGTGCACATTTACAAATCCAAAGAGAAATTGCTCCCCGTGCTGAAATGTAACAAATACCTGCCAAATGTTCCACCAACAAGATCAGTTCCAATTAACCATGCTATAGAGCTCCATGACCCACAAAATAAAATGGCTGGTGATCAAGGTTTCCTGTCTGTTTTAATTTGATTTGACTTTTCCAGCAGAACCCAGAGGAGGCTGAGAGAGGGAGTCAAACTGAAAGGACAAGGGCACGTAATAAAGACGAATGGCTAAAGCAGAAAATTTGATTCATTGCCTCGGTACAGCAACATTTACAACCCCCCAAAAAAAAAAAACATTGACAAGCCATGAATTTTAAAACACTGTCAAATCCAGGAAAGCACACATCCGGCTGCTATAATGACATTTAGTCCCAGAAGGCTGCTGGGGAGAGACAGGGAGATGGTTAACTGACTTTATCACGTGGCCATTTGCCTGACTTCCACATGCGTGCAAGCAGTTTTTGGTTATGTTCAATTCAATACATTACCTCAATTCTTCATACCGAATACAGAAGAATAATCTAGAAAAACATCAACAGTAAATACTGAAACTCTACTCAATAAAACTCCTGCCCAAACTCAAGTTTTTGGCAAATTTCTTCAGAACTAGACGGACGCATTGATGTGAGGGTTGCTCAGTATTATTTACTGAAATAGTTATCAGAAGCATATGCTTGCCACAGATCTTTCACTGTGGAGCGCACACTTTGTAGTATGATATGAAAACACCATCTGGTGTGGGAACACAGCTAGGCTAGCTGTGTAGCTAAAAGGCCCTACTGTGTCATAGGGTTACCTTACTGTTAGGGATATCCGTTACATTAATCCTCAATGGATTTTTGATTTAATAATCATTACCTAGCAAGCATAATACAACAGCTCTACTAATGTACACGGCAGGTGTACACTTTCTTGAGACAATGTTTGTTGCTAAGTATAGCATATAATCATCTTGGTGTTGACACGTTGTGTCTCTGTATGACCTCTTGTTGACCTCGTCAACCTTTTCATAATGCATTATATTAAACCTTTCCTATTATTGTCTTTCATTAGAATCTCATTAGATTATGTCAAAATAGTGACATTTAACTATTGTAGTTATATGTCACTTACGGTGACATATGTCTGGATTCATAACACATTAATATGAAAATTCCTAACAATAAGCCCTATATTTCAGTATATTGCCTGGAGTGTTTGCTTGTTTGTAGGGTAACATTTTGTCTCCTATGGAGCAGAAACAGTGTGTCCTGCTGACAGCGTAGAACTTGAAACAACACATTCTGAGACAGGGCCCTCTCCTGAACAAAATGAACATCTGCCGTTTCTCATCAGCTATATTGAAGCTAATGACGGCCCGCAAGTGTGCTGACAGCGAATGGAATTGGATTGTGTACAAGAGCCCCTGTGAGACCAGACATATGTTCTGGAGTGTGTTTGTGGATGGAGTTTTTGTGAGCGTGCGTTTATGTATGTTAGTTGAAGTGTCACTATGGATGTAGTAGTTGAGAGAGTGAGAAAGAGAGAGTGAGAGAGAAAGAGAGAGAGAGAGAGAGAGAGAGAATAGCCTGCTGGCATGAGTTATTAAGTGAAGACATTGTGTATATTGTGCCTGTGTGTACGAGTGGGCGAGTGAAGTGTGTTTGTACAGGTTGAATATCTGTTGTATCCTTCTTCCCTTTCAATCTCCTCCTCTGTCTCTGCGTCACTAACAGAGATCCCTGCATCACACACATCAAAGGAGCCCACTCTCGCTGGATACAATTGTACTGTGACCTCTCCCAGTCTTTTTTTGTATGCACCACAACAACTCCCAGGCTGCTAGCCTAGCTCTCTGCCAAGAGGATTCTCCCTGCTTGCCTCCTCTTCTGTCTAGGGACAGATTTACATGAAAATTAAATATTTGTTTTCAACTCTGGCAATTGACGGCCATCTTAACTTCACACAACTGTTGATGTGTTCACCACTCGCTGTTGCCTTTCTTTATCCAGCACAACTATTTCTCTCTCTCTCTTCTTTCTGTTGTCGGAACTTTGCAGGTGAATTCTTTTGCACACGGCCTTGAGTTCAACTTTTGTATAAATAGAAGCGAAGTATTATACCACGGCCCTTTTTGCAGCCTCTTGAAATATTTGCGAGTCATTTAAAATGAGAAGTTTGCGTGAACCCCGGTGAGGAGGATCTAGGCAAGTGTGTGTTTGTCTGTGTGTGTATGTGAGAGAGTGTGTGTGAACGGAGAGAGCTCTCCTTCTCGCCTGCATTCTGGAGAGGCTAATCACATGAAGAACATTTTCTGGTTGGGAGGGATAAAGACCAGCCTCTGAAGTGACTCGTCGTGTTTGGAGAATTTCAACCGAGCAGCAGCTAGCGAACGCAGCTCTAATTCTCCTCACAGAAGTGTGGCTTTGGAACAGTCACAATGCATACAGCAGAAAATACATCTTGAGACTTCTCGACTGTTATTTCACACAGAAAATGTATTTTGGTAGTGTTTTCCCCAAAGCATAAATTACATTTGGGGAGACAAAATGACAACACAGACACCGGCTGTTTGAGGAGGAGGGGCAAAAGGGAGCAAAAGAAATGAAAGCGATGTCATATCATGAGGAAGATTGATTAACTGGCCATGATGAAGTATTAGGTAGATAAAGTAATTGAATATTCAATACATCCCTGTCTGGCACTGAAAAGCAGCATTAAGAAATAAAAGAGACAAGAGACTACAAATTAGTTTAATCAATCTTCTGCCTCCAACAAAAATTAAACAAGCATAACTATAAGTATCTATTAAATGGCGTGTGGGCTGGTTTGTAATTTCATTGTTTCTCAGCATAAGCATTGGCTGCTCTATGACAGTGAGGCATGACAGTGAGCCATCCATTATATATATAATCATTGTTCTAAGCTGTTGAAAAATCCATATTTTCCGTTACCGGCTGTTCAGGTATTTATATAGTTGCATTGCATCACATAGCTTTCAGTAACTTCCCTCTAACTGTCATAAATTTTGTCATTTTAAAATGGGTGCTATAGCCTACCTCATGTCAAATGAAGCATACTCAAAGCTCAGTGGTTGGCTGAATTTGTGACATAACCATTGGCATCCATTGAAGTTGACATAATTTAAAGACGAAGTGCAGGATCTTAAGCACAACAACATGTTCGACGAATTGGACTCATCATATATCATACAAATTGCTAGTATTTATATATATACTGTATATTATTATTCATTAAAACATTTTCATGACGTAACATCAAACAAAATGGATGACGTAGTACGCAAGAAATGGGGACACGTTCTGGCTCATGAGCACCACATTCAAAGCTACTGGTTGAAATTACATGATTGTTCGAGAGCAATCACTTTAACAGAAGACACACAAAATGAACTTTGGACTTTGAACTTTTAGCTTTGGATGTAAAGCTTTAGACCCTAAGTCAGACAGGATGCTATAGAGAAATCTGGAGGTGAAAGAAACACACACCTGTTTGCAAGGTACTGGCTAGAGAAATTAAAGGAGAGCCACAAACTCTAAGAGCTCAGATGCAATAATTGAATAACCTATTATCCAACGTTTCGACAGACAAGCTGTCTTCATCAGGGTATAATGACAAACACTGCGGGTCACTCGTTTATATAGAGTCAAAGGAATCATGTAATCATGGCCGGGTGTGGCCTGATATCATTGGTTAATTCTCAGATATAAACAGAACATACCAAAAACACTAATGATTAGCAGCATACCACTGCTGGCTTGCTTCGGAAGCTAAGCAGGGTTGGTCCTGGTCAGTTCCTGGATGGGAGACCAGATGCTGCTGGAAGTGGTGTTGAAGGGCCAGTAGGAGGCACTCTTGACTTCTCTGGTCTAAAAAAATATCCCAATTCCCCACACTGCCCTGTGTAGGATGGGACATTAAACAGGTGTCCTGACTCTCTGAGGTCATCCCATGGCTCTTATCATAAGAGTAGGGGTGTTAATAATCCCCAGTTTCCAAATGGCTCATTAATCCCCCTCCTCTCCCCTGTAACTATTCCCCAGGTTGTTGCTGCAAATGAGAATGTGTTCTCAGTCAATGTACCTGGTAAAATAATGGAAAAATAAATAAAATACAATCATAGATACAATGAAATGCAAAATCACAAGAATGGCTTCAGATCAAAGTCTACGTTGAGACCGAAAGAAGCAAGAGTCTTTAAATTAGAGATCCAGGCATCCTCTCATTTAATAAATTATCGAGGTCACGCCCTCTCCTAGGTGACATGTCCAATGCCGATATAATGTAGGGACGAAATTGAATGGTTCGCTCCAAAAAGTGGGCCGCAACTGGGTAAGTGGAGTTTTTGCATCCAATGGTGCTACGATACTCCGAGAGTCGCACTTTTAATTTGCGCTTTGTTTTACCCACATAATTTTTTTACCACAAGGAGAAGTTATTATAAGATAAATACCTGCCTTAGTTGAGCAAGTGATAACACCTTTGATTGGGATCTACGCTTGTAGTTTCCATCTGGTAGAGGCGCAAATAGACGTTGTGCAGGGATATTTTGGGGTGGTAAATCAGAGTTTACCAACTGATCTCTGAGAATCTCTCACGAGAATTCGACCTAGAATGCAAGAATGCTTCTTTTTTTGCGAGATTGTCCATGAAAGAGATCATGTCTCGATTTGTTTCGAATTTTCTCAATGGCATGCTTTTGGTCTAGTCTCTGACAAAGCACAAACAAATGCCTGAATTCGTGACTTTTATACAGTGTTGCATGGTCCTTTAACATGGTCCTTGTTTCCACGTATGACTGAGAGAATAGATTTATTCATGAGCACCAGTAGACACAATCAGCGTCTGAGCTTCATTGACTATAAGCTAAAACCAGACCTCATTGTCAACCAGGGTAGCCTCGCAAAAATATACTAAAATCACTCTATCCTATACATTATCTATATACCATAGTTATGATGGTATGAGTGTTTAGCAAAGACAAGAAAAAGAAGAGAAGAGGGAGAACACTGAAGGTTAGGAGGAATACAATAGGCCTAGATACAGTAGAAAGAGGCTTTTCTTCCCTCAGACGTTTACAGGCCTGCAGAAGGAGTGCGATTGACCATCTGGCCCTCAGTATGGAGCTATGCACTGTAAAAGCACTCAAATCAATGGAAACAACTCCACCTTGGATGCCCACCATTACACAGATGGTGTACTTGGAGAGAACTGCTTAGGCTACCTAACGAAGAGCAGACACTGCACAGACAGAACACCCCACGCAACTGTCCCGCCACCACCACCCACTTCCAGTGAATGTTGCTTGCTTGATTGGCATTGTAACGTATTGTTCAACGTTGGCCGGCGACCATGAACTACAACAGGGCCCTCTGGTGGTCTGTTGATAAATGGCTTTAACCCAGAGTGTGAGTGCGTGAATAGTATACTCATACACAAGCACAACACACACATACTCACGGGTACACTCTCTTAACGTCACACATAATGTACATGCACACAGAGGAGTCATTTCAGCTAAACTGAGGGTATGGCAAGCTAAATTGACTCCAGACATTATCACCTTGTTGCTGTAGTTTCACTCACCTCAGCCAAAAGGGGACCTCTACAGGATCGGTGGGTCCCCCGCGGGACGGTTGAGCTAACATAGGCTAATGTGATTAGCATGAGGTTGCAAGTAACAAGAACATTTCCCAGGACATAGACATAATAATACATTATGGCCTTTCTCTTCCAAAATCAAAGATGATTTTCTTTGTATTATCTTTTACCATATCTAATGTGTTCTATTCTCCTACATTATTTTCACATTTCCACAAACAAAAGTGTTTCATTTCAAATGGTATCAAGAATATGCATATCCTTGCTTCAGGTCCTGAACTACAGGCAGTTAGATTTGGGTATGTCATTTTAGGTGAAAATTGAAAAAAATGGGGCGGATCCTTATTAATAACACTCTACAAACACGTTATGCAAGAATTCGCTGGTACGCACCAGGATTAAAACTCTAGTTGAGTTTCATGTCAAGTCAAACAGCATTTACCTAGCCAAAGCCATCTACTGCAGCTATCTTTACACACTGTTCTCCCTGCAGCTTCATTGATGCGCTCTCCATAACTCCAGCCAGCCAGGCTACCACATGGTCCTAAAGTCAACCCACTCATATCACTAAACTGCATTTGGCTTTTAATCAGGGTTGGAATGATTTTAGTAGCCTATTTTAAATTGGTGATGTGGAGCTAGGGTATGGCGACTGCCAATTGACACCCCGCATGTACGTGTAGTCTAGGCCTAGGATAACACATACCATACATGATGCATGCGATGATGCCCATAGACCAGGGCTGCCCAACCCTCTTCCTGGAGATCTACCGTCCTGTAGGTTTTCAGTCCAACCCTAATTTAACAGTTCTGAGTCAGCTAGTTAAGGCCTTGTTGAGCAGCTAATTAGTAGAATCAGGTGTGTTAAATTAGGGTCGGACTGGAAACCCACAGGACGGTACATCTCCAGGAAGAGGGTTGGGCAGTCCTGCCACAGACATACAAACCCATTAAAAAGGCACTCAGAATTGAACGTAGAAATTCAGATTTACACAGAGACACAGTGTTATTGACATAGATGTCACTATATTATTAACGTATAAAATATGCCTAAGAAGCACAGTAGACACAACCCACACACACACACACTCACTCTCACAGACATTCAGACTGTACATGCAGACACATTTCCATGCATTTCATTTTTCTGTTCTAAAGCATTTGTATGTTTTTGTTCATGTGGACATCAACTCAAATTCAGCCCCTTTTCCTGGCACATCCTTCTCATCTGCCTTTTGTCAAAAGACTAACTCACGGATACAGAAAGAACTGCACCTGGACTAGAATAAAAAATATAAATAATATTTGTTTTTAAAGGCAATAGTGCAGCTGTAGCACATTTCAAGGTAAATTTGTCTCAGCTCTGTGGCATTTCAACAACAAGACCTGTCACAGGCTATTTTCAGACTCCATTGTATGTGCTGCGCTACTAGAAAAAAAGGTTATTTTGACAAAATTCTTCAATTTGCATCACTAAAACAAAGCAGACTCTACACAGCATCTAAGAAATCACAACTCTCCACAACAATGTCATAGCTGTTCACAATGCTGCAGTCAATCATCAAGACTTGACCAACAAGA
Organism: Oncorhynchus tshawytscha; assembly: GCF_018296145.1. Lineage (NCBI taxonomy): Eukaryota > Metazoa > Chordata > Actinopteri > Salmoniformes > Salmonidae > Oncorhynchus > Oncorhynchus tshawytscha. Next base: position 24,781,678 of record NC_056431.1, read on the forward strand.
ATAAGTGATGACAAACCACATCTGTAATACTCAATACAATGCATAGTTTTCTAGTGAGGCATCATAGTTTTGTTTGCTCTCAATATTTTTCTAATAATTTGTATAGGAAAAAATACATATAGGTAAGTCATTTCAACTACTAGAAGTCAACATGTATTTTTCAAAAATATTTGATTATTTAGAATGGTGACTGTATGGCCTATATGGTGGTTAAAAGTGGTTTTAACCACCTTATAGTGGTTAGTGGTTAAAAACTAGACTGATGTAGCCTAATAACTATGCAATAACATATATTTTACTGTAAGACATATGCCTGCCTGTTCTTTAAAAACAAATGGATTGGATTTGGGATAAATAGATTATACCCCACAATTTGTAAAAATTAAAACTATATTTTATATTCTTATATGTTTGTTCACTATTTTACATAATGACCTGTTAGGTTACCTGTTAAGACAAAATACACACTTGTCCTGGGCCCTATCATATTGCTCACCATCGTTTTCATTGAGCCTTGTAAAGCTACGTTAATTTCGGCTAATGCCATTTTGAGTAATTGTCCTGCGTGGCACCGAGCCACTTGTCAAAACCGACTTGCCTTGGGACAAAAACATATTGATCTTCATTCTGTCCCTCTCTCCTCGCCGCACAAAACGTTTCATCACATCTCCGCACTCAGAATGAGAATTCTCACGTTGTGTTTTACTTGGAGTGATTCCAAAAGACAGGGGCAGCATCACGCGCTCACTTGTGTCATCACATTAACCGTAAAGTAAAGGGGAAAGATAGTGAATAAAGGCTCTAGAGATCTACGCAGGAGTTGCTTACAAACTTCCTTCATTCCATAGGCCTACAGTACGCGTCATGCGGCTGTCCAAGGCAGGTGACACCTGTGCCATCTCAGCACGCGGGGCACCTTAATATATGTTGTTGTTCCCTATTTGCCCTCTTAAGTACAAATAATATGTTTTGGGTTGTGCATACTTATATTGTATTTCTATGCAAACATTTTCTACTTTTTCAAGCATTTTTAAGCATGTCAACCTTCTCCAAAATGAATAACTGACGTGAGATGAAGACTAATCATATGTATTGATGTAGGATGTATTTATAACGCATCAACAATATCAATTGCCACATGATGAACATACATACCACATAGGGAACATATAATAGACTATAAGATAATAATGGCATTGAAAAACAAACAGGCATGGGTAGGGGTCATTTTTACTCCTATCGGCTACAATGTGGTTGCATCGAAGTCTCCTTGACATGAAGTCACAATAGTTGCACAGAATTTAATCCAATGTATCACTGTCGTATAAAGTACTGTGGGCTATAGTCTCTGTAATATTGTTTTACATGCACACAGTCATCTGATAGCATACCCTTGAAAAGAGCGTAAACATGTATATTTTATAGATGACGGGCAAGACCGTTACTCCAAAAACCACAGATGCTGCACAAGCACAGATAGACACCCTCACTTTCCTAAATAGATATGATTTCCACTCTAAGAACGATACTGATTATTTACCTATAGCCGGTCCATATTACACGTAAATAGACACTTAATAAAGCTTACCTATTCGAATGACATGAGGCATCCCACAAGAGTACTGAATCCAAAAGAGACATAGAATGGCCGATGTCCAGTATTCCACAATCGAACTCCGGGCAGACAACCAAGTGTTTCGCATGATTGTAAAGTCGTGGGATCCACTTTTTAAGATTCCAAAGACGCTTCAGTGTTGCTCATCAAATTTGAATTCGACGGAGTCATATGTGGGTTTGTGTGTCTGCGACAAATGGGCGCTCATTGTACTTGGTGCAACATTCTCCCAGTTTTTTCACTCTCAATACTTTGGACGGCTTTTCAAGATTATACCCCAGTTCCAGACACAGGCGGATCAGTGTTACACCTGCGAATGCTGGCTGCTACAATTAGCCTGAACGAGTCTGTCTCTCTTCCCCTCCTACGGTTGATGCTATTTGTCTGCTGGCTGGAGAACAACCGGGCTGGATTCCCGTACAAATGTGGAAGGGAACTGCGCCTGCGGTACTTTTGGTCGCCTCCAACGATGCTCTGAACGGTGTTAGCCACAAGAAGACTTGAAAACCTGTTTCTTTATAAGTTTCTTCAGAATTCATGCAAGCTCATTACATATTTCAAATATATAAAATATCAGTGCTGATTTGAAATATGAAATGCGTCAAAAATGTTGATATAGCCAAATAGCAGTTATTATCATGATGATAATTGTCTAAATGGTAATTACTGTTCATATAGAAAAAGTATTCGAAATGTTTAAGAAAAGCTTCTTCATGATCCAGTATTCGTTGCTGTCTGTTTTTCTCATAGCGCAATAAAGAAATGGCCTATTGAGCTTCAAGTTTTAGAAAAATCAATAACAAAAAAATCCGTGGACGACCAGAATGGCTTTTTAAAATTGAATGCTTGTTCAACTCACAACCTGCGAGTGGTTGGACATATTCACTGGTGATTATGTTTTTTGGTACTGAGCAAAGCTTGTGTTGTGAGAGCGAGCGCCACCAGCCTTATTCAATAGTGCCACTAGAGGCACTTGAATCATTAAGCAAAAGGTCACAGTTATGTCCATGAAACATTTGACAAGTGAGATTATACCACTAGATTATTACATTTTCAATTATAATTTATTCCTACTTATTTTACATCTATGTGTTGATGATGCACTTTTTTGGTTGGATTAATGCTCCCTGAAAATCAATTAAAATGTTCAGTATAAATAACTTCCCCACCTGTGTCAAAAAGAATCAATTGCTTCACATGCATATTCTGCCTACTCTACCTAAACAATTACAATGATATACACTACAAACGTTTCCCCCTTTTAATCTAACAGTGTGTAGTATACCCGTCCCAATGAGTCATTTGGAAAGCATAGCCTACTTTATAGTTGTCTCTAAGGTAAAAAGTGCAGCCATGTCCTCACTCCTTTCAGGCCTAATCAAACATGTTGAAAGACAAAGAAAGCCTGTAAACAAATGTAGCAGGAAACGATTGAACGGGTTGAATTGTGTATGCACATGTTGGAAAATAATAGTCTGGCAGTGGGGCGTGGGCCATTGACAAAGCAGACTGCTCATCGCGGTTATTCGGAGCGCTCTGTCTGCGTCAATGAGTACATTAAACTCACGTAACTGCTTAGTGCCTTTCCGTCTGTCCATTTGTCATGCTTTATGTGGAGCCGTCCGTCGCAAGACGGTGGGTGAAACATGATTGCGATCGCATAGAGAGTGTGCCACCGCCTGCAGTGCACAGCCCCCCCTCTCCGCCACGTCCTCTCTGCTGTAGGTACAGTAGTGACTGTGTGGAAGTATCAAGCCGCATCACACGTCTATTCATCTACTCGATGACACACAGTACTGTATTACTTACTGCCATGAAGCATTCCAGTGAAAATGTAAATTAATATATCAGTTTGTCCCCTTGTGAGAAATTGAATTTATATTTTAATGAAGGAAAGGCTGAGAGTGAAATGTTGGTATCTCTAGACAGAGTTAGAGACTCAATCTCTGCACTTGATTTTTATATTGAAATATAAAGGGATTTAAAAGAGTCTGTTGAAGATGCTCAGTCTGAAGATGGCAAAATGGCTTAATGAGCTTATGAATGCACTGATGGGAGAATGGCTTCGCCCATTGTTTTTATATTCCTATTTTGGGGGGAAAACAAACTGATTGTATCAGAGGGCATGCGAGCTAAAATAACCATAACTGACTCTGCCACTGCATATTCATGTCTTGAGGAGCAGATCTATGGCCCCTTGGCACAATACAAGGACTATCAATGTGAGTTATGTGGCCCTGCTCTCACATTATCAAGATTAATTGACTGCTGCTCTTTCAAATACAAAATGTACACAGCTTCAGCAAACAAGACATTCTGGGGGTCTGGGGGTGCCCTCTATAGCGAGGCATGTGGCAGTGCTCTCCATCAACCAGACTGATCTATGGATCTGATCGATGACAATGGTCAATGGTCAGACAGGTGTGTGCCATCACCCAAGACATGGTGGGATGCTATGGGAAGCTACGGGCTACTATGGGACACACACAAGCTATCACATAGATAGACCTGGGTTCAAATACAATTTGAAATCATGTCAATTACTTGAGCTGTACTTGATTGAGCTTGCCTGTTGCAATGGAACCAATAGAAAAGTCTCAAAACTGAAAACCCCACCAATCTGGCACTCCAGGCACCCTAAAGCAAACCTTCAAAGTATTTGAACCCAGGTCTGTTATCACAATCACCCAGCACTCCTCACCTGACAAGATGTAAGTCCTTCTCTGTAACAAAAAGAGGTGAATATAATGCTAAATAAATATTGCCAGATGGTTTGTTGAATATAACAGGGGTAATGAGTGGAAATTTAAACGACAGCGGATGCTCATATTATTCCATGCTGGGTTAATAACTACTTCTCTGGTCGCACCCCCTGATTCATTCTCTCTCTCTCTATGAGGTGTTATCAATAATAAGGAAAGAGGCATGACTAAATCCTGTGATTAACATGAATGGCCTGCTGGCAAACGTAATACAACACTGGAAAAGGTAAAAGGGTTGTAAAACATTAAAACAGTAGTAAATATTGCTTTACAAAGTCGTTTTGGGAATATTTTATTTGGCAGTATACACTAGATAACAGGGGGCGCTGTTTTGAAGCAACCATGACTCCATCTTCGCACTTTGTAAAAAAATATTTTTGAAGCTATAGAAATGCATTTATTAATGTCTACATTTGTTTTTGCCAATCTTATTCTGTTAGACACCTTAATGCATATCTTTAAATTATATAATGTAAGCTAAACATAAACATTTAAAATGACAAAATATTTAAAAAATATGTTCCTTAAAGTATACTTTTTTTTTAAGTTCTAATGTTGTTGTCCCCACTACAACAAAAAAAGTAATTAAATACATGGAATTTTGTCCGTGAAACATTTAATTGAAATACTGTAAAATTCCATTAATTCCTATGGAGTACTGCTTCTTCTGTGGTGTGCCAATATGGCAGACCGGTGGTTTCAAGCTCTCTCATTGGCCAATACATACAATAGAAGTCAGAGGTTTACATACACCTTAGCCCAAAACATTTAAACTCAGTTTTTCCCAATTCCTGGCATTTAATCCAAGTAAAAAATTCCCTGTTTTAGGTCAGTTAGGATCACCACTTTATTTTAAGAATGTGAAATGTCAGAATAATAGTAGAGAGAATGATTTATTTCAGCTTTTATTTCTTTCATCACATTCCCAGTGGGTCAGAAGTTTACATACACTCAATTAGTATTTGGTAGCATTGCCTTTAAATTGTTTAACTTGGGTCAAACATTTTGGGTAGCCTTCCACAAGCTTCCCACAATAAGTTGGGTGAATTTTGACCCATTCCTCCTGACAGCTGGTGTAACTGAGTCAGGTTTGTAGGCCTCCTTGCTCACATGTGCTTTTTCAGTTCTGCCCACCTATTTTCTGTAGGATTGGGGTCAGGGCTTTGTGATGGGCACTCCAATACCTAGACTTTGTTGTCCTTAAGCTATTTTGCCACAACTTTGGAAGTTAACTTGGGGTCATTGTCCATTTGGAAGACCCATTTGCGACCAAGCTTTAAGTTCCTGACTGATGTCTTGAGATGTTGCTTCAATATATCCACATTAGTTTCCATCCTCATGATTCCATCTATTTTGTGAAGTGCACCAGTCCCTCCTGCAGCAAGGCACACACACAACATGATGCTGCCACCCCTGTGCTTCACGGTTCTGATGGTATTTTTCGGCTTGCAAGCCTTCCCTTTTTCCTCCAAACATAACGATGATCATTATGCCCAAAAGGTCCCATTGTTGTTTCATCAGACCAGAGGACATTTCTCCAAAAAGTATGATCTTTGTCCCCATGTGCAGATGCAAACCGTAGTCTGGCATTTTTATGGCGGTTTTGGAGCAGTGCTTCTTCCTTGCTGAGCGGCCTTTCAAGTTATGTCGATATAGGAATCGTTTTACTGTGGATATAGATACTTTTGTATGTGTTTCCTCCAGCATCTTCACAAGGTCTTTTGCTGTTGTTCTGGGATTGATTTGCACTTTTCGCACCAAAGTACGTTCATCTCTAGGAGACAGATCGAGTCTCCTTCCTGAATGGTATTATGGCTGCGTGGTCCCATGGTGTTTATACTTGCGTACTTTTGTTTGTACAGATGAACGTGGTACCTTCAGGCATTTGGAAATTGCTCCCAAGGACGAACCAGAATTGTGGAGGTCTACAATTTGTTTTCTGAGGTCTTGGCTGATTTCTTTTGATTTTCCCATGATGTCAAACAAAGAAGCACTGCGTTTGAAGGTAGGCCTTGAAATACATCCACACCTCCAATTGACTCAAATGATGTCAATTAGCCTATCAGAAGCTTCTAAAACCATTACATAACTTTCTGGAATTTTCCAAGCTGTTTAAAAGCACAGTCAACTTAGTGTATGTTAACTTCTGACCCACTGGAATTGTGATACAGTGAATTATAAGTGAAATAATCTGTCTGTAACAATTGTTGGAAAAATGACTTGTGTCATGCACAAAGTAGATGTCCTAACCGACTTTCCAAAACTATAGTTTGTTAACAAGACATTTGTGGAGTGGTTGAAAAACAAGTTTTAATGACTCCAACCTAAGTGTATGTAAACGTCTGACTTCAACCTGTAGCATCAACAATCCAGAGTTTATATACATCAGAGTTTAGGTATGAGGGTTTGGGGTTTTGGTCAGAATCTGTATGAACACTACTGTTGTGGTGTTACTGGGCAGCCTATGTAGTCTACCTTATATGACCAAAAATCATTACACATCGGCCAAGCAGTAAATTAAAAGATAATTCAACCTGACACCTGTTAAGTCACACGTTCAGATATGACGACAGTTTGAGTGTGCTTCTGTCCTGTTTTTTTCCCCCTGTGAAATGATTGCCTTCGCATTTACAAGCTAGCAGAATTTGCGATCAATTACTTGTCAGGACAGTCAGTCATAGCTAATGGTTCAGAAAACACCAAGTCCCCATTGTAAAACTAGAAACATCGACAAGTGTTGCACTTAGTTGACTGGATTGATCAGCACATTTTGTTTATTTTTGAGTGACGGTAACAGAATAGAAAGACACGATCAATGTTTCTCCCAAGGCGGCTTTCAGTGGCTACTTATAACCCAGGCCTGGGATTGGCTAGGACGAGATGTTCAATCCACAGTGTTAGATTGTTCATAATTATTTTGAGAAATTGCTGTGCTGCTATTGAGCTGCAAAAATGAATCATGTGAAACATTTGTTCTCATTGATTTTCATTCTCTCTTTAAGAAGATTGTAAAAGGCATCACCACCAGGCAGAAGATAATGTTGGAGATCGAACATCTCCCTACAACAAAAGGTGAATAGGAGCCCGGCTTTCAGAAATACTACAGTCTAATATGGTTATGAATTGGGTGTCAGGTTTTTCGAGCGTCTCCTTTGAAAGAAACCACTTCTTTGATGACAAACTTTGAATGGTGTTGTGAAGTGGTTTAAAACACAATCTTTTGATTGGTTTCATCAAATGCAACAAAATCTACTTTCCAGACTGTAAATGGAAATTGTTTGGGCCCAAAGAAAATTGAAATGAGATTCAAACTAAAATAAAAGGGTGGTAAAACACTAGTGAATATTGGTTTACAAAGTCATTTTGGGAATATTTTATTTGGTAGTCTTCACTTGGATGTATACCTGGTATAACCAATGATTTATAAATACACTAGATGACTGACAGGGGGTGCTGTTTTGAAGCAACTGTGCCTCCATCCTGGCACTTTGTAAAAAAATATATTTTGGCATTTATTAATGTGAGATTCAAACAAAAAAATGTAAAGAATATAAAAAAGTTATGGGCTGCAAATTCAAAAGTATGTTTAACCTGACTGATATGTTCATTTCTTTGCATACTGTTTGGCAATGTAGTGTAGCGAACTTAACTCAACACCTGGCAACTTTGTCAAGAGGTTCGAATTTCTTGCCGTAACGGCTAAGGTCCTGGGTTGACAGTCACTGGACCCTGGATTCTAAGGGATATATGCTGCATTATGGACGCACATTCAGACAGTGTTACTTCTAAATCTTTTTATACATCTTGATAAAGGCCTTGTCTCCTCTATCCCTCCTCTCTGAACTTATTTGCCAATGCATGTTGAGAAGTAGGTAAGGAGTGAGGATGTGAGGAATATAGAAGAAAAATAATTGAGAAAGTGCCCAGAGTGTCTCCCTCCAGACCTTTTCAATAATTCCCCACCCTATGCCTGTCATGGTCAAAAATAGCATTTTAAAGTCTACATTGTTTAGTATGGTCACGCTGAACCACGACTATTTGTACTTCACCTCCCTAACACATACTGTAAGCCTGTCAACGCTGTGGGTTTGTGGCGACTCTATCACCCTGCCATAACGTCCTTGCCGCTTTAGTGGGCAGACAGATAATTAAATGTCGATTTACTCTCTTCAACTTTACTAGAGCAATATTGCCCTACTGCTTTGCTCACTGTTGATAGATTGAAAGCTGGCATTGGCCTCGTAGCGTATGATTCAAGGCAACGTGCCATCTGCAGATGAGGTTATGAGGAATTGGCCAAATTCTGGCTCTGATCACAACGTTTATATACTGTGGGCTCAGGCCCGTTCTGGCTCGGAGCTGGAGAATGAGCTGAAGATCTATGTGCTGCGCCTGACATGTGTTGTGCTGTGGTGGGAGGGCAGACAATCACTGGCCTGATCATTCATCCAGACAGTCTGGGAGATGGGAAATGAATGCTGCGAGGGTTTCAATCCGAAAGGTTATAGATGAGAATCCCGATTTCAGTATGATATCCAAACATACCAGCAGCATAGCTTCAAGACATGATGACGCCATGTTTGCTGTGCAAGAGCTGACGCCAGTGACCTATAAAATCATTGATTAGTTTCTCAAATTATGTATTTCAACCACTGGTTTCCTCATAGTGATTACATTACATGAAATGTAATGTCAGGTCATTGGTAAAATAGCAGCATGTGTGCCACATAAAGACCTATGGTCGGATTGCATGAAAGGACACTTGAGAGGGACGGTTGGCGACCTTGTTGAGATTAATCAAGGAGCGATTAATTATCTCAGAGAACTCCCCTGACTGAAATATACTTGACCCTGGACTGCAGCGATGTGCTTCAGAGAGGGAGCAAATGTCCACAGAGGTCAGAGATCAAATGTTGTCCTGACCTACACTCAGTGTTGCAATTTGAAAAAATGTAATGCACTCTTTGACCTATGCTGATAAAAATCACATTTGTATACTTAATTAGCATGTGGAACTCAAGACCTCCTTCATCATCAGCATTATCTTCCAGCACACTCCGCAATCCCCACAGCAGTCGGTGAAGTGGCACTTTTTTGCCAACTCAATACTTGTAATCCAACTCCCACCAAACACTTAGGATGAAGGACACATTTAAACCTCTGGGAATGGAGGTTTGCTGCATACGTGTAGCAACATCAGTTACAGAGATGCTGCTACATGTATGAAGCATTATGTATCCCTCTTAGCTGAAGTCAAATTCAACTCCACTACCTACACATATGTCTCTCGCCTGCATGCTATGGAGCTAATGAAAATAATTAATATCCATAAGTGTTGACAGGGCTCGACATTGAAGCAAATGGCTAATACATGTAGCTAATGACTTTTCACTTTGATCATTACATATTGTACATGCCACCAGTAGAACACATATTCAGAACAATGTGTTGATTATCTCGATTGGTTTCATACTATGCTAGAAGTGCTATGAGATGTTTGGACTGTATCATAAACATGCTTAGCTAGCTAATACACTTCCAGTCAAAAAACCTAATGCTTTGTTTGGGGAGGTTATCTGTAATCCGATAATTCACCACTCAGTGTCTATCAGTGACAGAAAGGGAGACACAGCGATGAAAGCGACTGTCCGATTAACTGCTACATCGGCTAATATCGCTCCGGCAGTTTAACAGGCCAGGCTTTGTTGTTGTTTACACTGTGTTTGCCCATCATTAGGCTGGCAATACTCGTCGCTGCCTACTCCTTTAATTTTAATTACATTTGATATACAGTAAAGGCTCCACGCGTGGCCCCCAGCCAGGATTTTGAAATAAGACTCAATTAACCTGAATGACCCTGTATAACACAAACAATGAGAAATTAATTGTATGCCATATCCATCCCTGACAGGTTTAGTGGGCTCAAAAAGTACCTTATAAATGGTTTAGAATGCAATTCCACTTTGTTTTCGTTTGTGGCTTCCAAATCAATGGGCCATTAAAATTCTCTCCACCAATGAAAAATAGGATTCAAAACTAAAACAGGTGACAGGACTGGGCAAGGAAGGGAGGTTTTTGAGAGGGGAGCAGATATTGAGAAAGGATGTTTTATGAAAGCTGGATAGCATTAGCAAAATGGTATATTTTCGTACTGGACGAGTTGTATTGATAGACTCTCATGGCCTTATTGTCAGAATCTATATGCACGTGAGGGAACTGCAATTTTCTTTAAGATAAATATAGAGATGGGGGAGGGTTGTTTGAAGATGGATATTGGATCAGTATGGTACAAGACAGAATATACATAATATTTTATTTCTACTTTCATGAAATGGATGAGGTATTTCTGAGTTCAGATGTGTGTGGTACATAAGGTGTTCCAGAGGTGGCTTCAGGCAAGATAGTGCCTTCAGAAAGTATTCACACCCCTTGACTTTTTCCATATTTTTGTGGTGTTACAGCCTGAATTTAAAATGGATTAAATAGAGATTTGTTTTGTCATTGGCCTACACATAATACACCACCATGTCAAAGAGGAATTGTGTTTCTGGAAATGTTTACAGATTAATGTAACGGTTTTCTTCTGGTGAAAGAGAGGGGGACCAAAATGCAGCGTGGTTAGTTTTGTACATCTTTAATAAAGATGAAAATACAACAATCTACAAAACAAGAAACATGAAAAAACCAAAACAGTCCTATCTGGTGCCACAAACACAAAGACAGGAACAATCACCCACAAGAGACCTAAAGAATATGGCTGCCTAAATATGGTTCCCAATCAGAGACAACGATAAACACCTGCCTCTGATTGAGAACCACTCTAGGCAACCATAGACTTACCTAGAGTACTACTCTAACCACAATCCCATAACTACAACCAACCCCAGACAAAACAAACCACATAAATCCCCATGTCGCACCCTGGCCTAACCAAAATAATAACGGAAACACAGAATACTAAGGCCAGGGCATGACAATTAATTAAAAATGATAACAGTCTTGAGTCAATAAGTATTCAACCCCTTTGTTCTGGCAAGCTTATATAAGTTCAGGAGTAAAAATTTGCTTAACAAGTCACATAATAAGTTGCATGGACTATTTCTGTGTGAGATAATAGTGTTTAACATGATTTCTGAATGACTACTTCAACTCTGTACCACACACATACAATCATCTGTAAGGTCCCTCAGTCGAGCAGTTAATTTCAAACACAGATTCAACCACAAAGAACAGGGAGGTTTTCCGATTCCAAGATGGGTAAAAATAAAATAATATGCAGACATTGAATATCCCTTTAAGCAGTTATTAATTACACTTTGGATGATGTATCAATATGCTAAGACACTACAAATACATAACTAATTTGCTGGAGAGGAAGGAAACCTCTCAAGGATTTCACCATGAAGCCAATGGTGACTTTAAAACAGTTGCAGAGTTTAATGGCTGTGATAGGAGAAAACTGAGGATGGATCAACAAATTGTAGTACTCCACAATAATAACTTAATTGACAGAGTGAAAATAAGGAAGACCGTATGGAAAAAGGTTCCAAAACATGCATCCTGTTTGCAACAAGGCACTAAAGTAACACTGCAAAAAATGTGGCAAAGAAATTAACTTTTTGTCCTGAATACAAAGTGTTTTGTTTATGGAAAATCCAATACAACACATTACTGAGTACCACTCTCCATATAGTGATGGCTGCATCATGTTATGGGGATGTTTGTAATCGTTAAGTAATGTCATGCCTGCTCCCGCTCCCCCTCCCTGGCGCTCGAAGGCGCCAGGCTCTGCAGCATCACGCACTCCTGCCACCATCATTATGCACACCTGCCTTCCCCCCGTCACACGCATCAGCGATTATTGGACTCACCTGGACTCAATCACCTCTGTCATTAGCTCCCCTATATCTGTCTGGTTTCCCACTCTGTTCCCTGCTTCTGCATTATTTGTCGTTTGTCGTTGTTTACCCGTGTGCTGACGCTGTTCCTGTTTTGTTACCTGTCTGTTCTGGAATAAATGTTGACTCCCCGTACCTGCTTCTCATCTCCAGCGTCGGTCCTAACAAGTAATGGGGATTTTGTTCAGGATAAACAAGAAACGTAATGGAGCTAAGCACAGGCAAAATCGTGGTTCAGTCTGCTTTCCACCAGACACCGGGAGATGAATTCACCATTCAGCAGGACAATAACCTAAATACGAGTCCAAATCTACATGGGAGTTGCTTACCAAGAAGACAGTAAATGTTCCTGAGTCGCCAAGTTATAGTTTTGACTTAAATCTTCTTGAAAACCTATGGCAAGACCTGAAAATGGTTGACAGAGCTTGAAGAATTTTGAAAAGAATAATGGGAAAATGTTGCACAATCCAGGTGTGGAAAGCTCTTAGAGACTTACCCAGAAAGACGCACAGCTGGAATTGCTGCCAAAGGTGCTTCTACAAAGTATTGACTCAGGGGTGTGAATACTTAGGCCTGCATACTTATGTAAATGAGATATTCCTGTATACATTTACAAAACCTTCAAAAAACACGTTTTCACTTTGTTATTAAGTGCTATAGTGTGTAGATTGGTGAGAAAAAATATAAACCTAATCCATTTTGAATTCAGCCTGTAAGACAACAAAATGTGAAATAAGTCAAGGGGTATGAATACCTTCTGAAGGCACTATATGCTTACCTGACCCTAGAGACGTGGGTTAATACGACAAGACTTCAATCAGCGCACAGCTGAGAGAGCATTTGTAATATAGTGGTTTAAGGTCACACAGGGTTTACACTTTAAAATCAACATACTACTGGTGTGCAATAGCTACAATGATGTGTACTTGTGCAAATTTTTATCTGTGTGTTTATGGATGTATGTTTCGTGTGTGAGTGTGCATTTATGTGTGTTTGCATGTACTGTGTGTGTGTTGGGGGGGTGAGAATGTGTGCTAATGTGAGCATGTGTGTGCGCGAACATGACATATCCGTGCATTCGTGTGTGTGTGTGTGATTGTGTCTGTGCATACGTGCGTGAAACAATACAACCCTTCTGAATAGGGCCGTGCTAATTTAAAATGTTTTTGAATTTAAACAATACAGTGATCCCCTGACTTTCATGTTATCACATTGGCAGTTATGAGTAATTGCACCCTGCAGCATTCCCTACCCCTGGACCACTTTTAATTATGTTACAAAGCGTACTGTTCTTCTGAATTAATGTCAGCACTAGAGTCTTGCATTATTGGACTCACTTGTGTATTTACAGGGCTTTTTCTTTTGAATGATGAAAATATGTCTGTTTTTGTTGGTTTGTTGTAACCTAGGGGCATGCACTGTGGTAGGGGTATTTGCAGATTTCAGAGTAGGATTAGTGAATTGTAATAAATAATGCAATATTTGGAAGAGTTATGAATTGTAGATTAAAGTCTGTATTTATTTTTGGTGGAGAGAGGCCACTTTTGTCAACAATGTTAGGCTACCCCACTCTACAGACCAGACTTGGGTTCAAATACTATTTCAAATAATTTAAATACTTTATATGTGCTTGATTGAGCTTGCCTGACTTAATGGACCAATAAATTAAATAAAGAATGATAGTAAAAAGCTTTAAAAAAAATTTGATTCATCATTCATTAAATCAGGTGGCTCATTCTTTACAAAACCCACTGATATTGCCAATTACTTGAATTATTTTGTCATTGGCAAGATTAGCAAATTTAGGCATGACATACCAGCAATAAATTCTGACACTACACCTCCAAGTATAACTGATCAAATTATGAAAGATAAACAATGTCATTTTGAATTCCGTAAAGTGAGTGTGGAAGAGGTGAAAATAAAATCTTGTCTATTAACAATGACAAGCCACCGGGGTCTGACAACTTGGATGGGAAATTACTGAGGATAATAAAGGACGATATTGTCACTCCTATTTGCCATATCTTCAATCTAAGCATAGTAGAAAGTGTGCGCCCTCAGTCTTGGAGGGATGCAAAAGTCATTCCGCTAACCAAGAATAGTAAAGCCCCCTTTCCTGGCTCAATTAGCCGACCAATCAGCCTGTTTCAGCATATACCATATACAATGCTATTGTACTGTAAAAAGATTTGACAGACTATCAGCACGCTTATAGGGAAGGACATTCAACAAGCACGGCACTTACAGAAATTGATGATAAAAACATTGTGGGAGCTGTTTTGTTAGTCTGCAGATTTGTTATGGCTTTTTCACCCCTTGCTGTATTGTGGAAAAAGAGGGTGTCCAACATAATCCCGGTAGAATCAGGAATTCCCCAGGGCAGCTGTCTAGGCCCCTTACTTTTTTCAATCTTTACTAGTGACATGACACTGGCCTTGAGTAAAGCCAGAGTCTCTATGTCTGCGGATGACAACACTATACATGTCAGTTACAACAGCGAGTCAAATCACTGCAACAATTAACAATGAGCTGCAGTTAGTTTCAGAATGGGTGGCAAGAAATAAGTTAGTCCTAAATATTTTAAAAACTAAAAGCATTGTATTTGGGACAAATCATTAACTAAACCCTAAATCTCCACTAAATCTTGCAATAAATAATATGGAAAGTTGAGGTGAGTAAACTGCTTGGAGTAACCCAGGATTGTAAACTGTCATGGTCAAAACATGTTGATACAACAGTATGTAAGATGGGAGAAAGTCAGACTTTTCACAACAATATCAACAAGGCAGGTCCTACAGGCTCTAGTTTTGTTGTACCAGGACTACTGTTCAGTCGTGTTGTCAGGTGCCACAAAGAGGGACCTCAGATAACTACAAATCTGTCACGCCCTGGCCATAGAGAGGATTTTATTCTCTATTTTGGGTAGGCCAGGGTGTGACTAGTAAGCTTCATGGTCGTTTCCTTGTTTTGTTGGCGACATTTACATAAATAACGGAAAATGTACGGTCACTACGCTGCACCTTGGTCCGGTCATTTCCACGACGACGGCCATGACAGAACTACCCACCACCAAAGGTCCAAGCAGCGTGGCCAGGAGAGGCAGCCCCCCCCCCAAAACATTTTTTAAAAAAATTGGCGGGTACACACGGGACGGTCGGCGGAGCCAAGGTTGGAACCAGAGCAAGTCGGGGAGAAGAAGGTGAACTTGGAGGGGAGTGAAGACAGTTAAGGAGTTGATGAGGAGTGAGTTAGGAGAGAGCAGTTGTGTTGGTGCATGAGGCACGACATTCGCCCTACGGAGCATGTCCTCAGTTTAATGTCACCTGAGGTGCGTGCTAGCCATCTGGTGGAGACTGTGCCAGCCCCACGCACCAGGCCTCCTGTGCGCCTCCCCAGCCCGGTGAGTCCTGTGCCGGTTCTGTGCACTGTGTCTCCGGTGCGTCCTATGCCTGCGCTCCGCACGTGCCGGGCAAGGTCTAAGCACCAGATCTCCAGTGCTCCCCCACAGCCCGGTTCGACCTGTGCCTCCTCCAAGGACCAGGCCTCCTGTAGGTCTCCCCAGCCTGGTGAGTCCTGTGCCTGCGCTCTGGAGGTGCCAGGCTAAAGTGGGCATTCAGCCTGGAAGAGTGGTGCCATGGATACACACCAGATCTCCAGTGCTCCCCCACAGCCTGGTTCATCCTGGGCCTCCTCCAAGAACCAGGCCTCCAGTAGGCCTCCCCAGCCTGGTGAGTCCTGTGCCTGCTCCACGGGCCAGTCCAGGGCCTGCGGTGAGGGTCCCCAGTCCGGGGCCGGCAGCGAGTGTCCCCAGTCCGGGGCCGGCAGCGAGGGTCCCCGCACCAGAGGCACTACCAAAGTGGGGAGAGCCAGAGGCACAAGGGGGTCTATGTCCCACACCAGAGCCGCCGCCGTAAGGGATGCCCACCCGGACCCTCCCCTTTAAAGTCAGGTTTTGCGTCCGGAGTCCGCACCTTTGGGGGGGTAGGCCAGGGTGTGACTATGGTGGGCATTCTAGTTTCTTTATTTCTATGTTTTCTTTTTCTATGTTTTGGCCGGGTATGGTTCTCAAATCAGGGACAGCTGTCTATCGTTGTCTCTGATTGGGAATCATAATTAGGCAGCCTTTTTTCCTTTGTTTTGTTGGCGACATTTACATAAATAAAGGAAAATGTACGCTCACCACCCTGCACCTTGGTCCGGTCATTTCCACGACGACGGCCATGACAAAATCTCTAATAGCTCAAAGTGGAGGAGAGATTGACTTCATCAACACTTGTTTTTCTAAGAAGTGTTGACATGCTGAATGCACCAAGGTGTCGGTTCAAACTACTAGCAGACAGCTTGGTCACCCATGCATATCCCACATATAATGAATTGTATATAACTGCCTTAACTTCACTAGGGTAGGGGGCAACATTCAGAATTTTGGATGAAAAGCGTGCCCAAATTAAACTACCTGCTACTCTGGCCCAGAAGCTAGGATATGCATATAATTGGTAGATTTGGATAGGAAACACTCTGACGTTTCCAAAACTGTTACAATAATGTCTGTGTATATAACAGAACAGATATGGCAGGCGAAACCTGAGGAAAATCCATCCAGGAAGTACTATTATTTTGAAAGGCTGTTTTCCATTGAAAGCCTATCCACCATACAAAGACTTGTTCACAATCTCTACATGTGGCCAATCTTTAGGCATTGTTTCAGGCTTTTACTCTGAAAAATGAGGGAGATACAGCACTTTCAATGAGTGGACAGTAGAAATTTCCAGACATGAGTCCAGCGTGTGATCGGGAGTGCGCCTTTCTTGTTTCTCCTTTTCTATTGACGAAGCTTTTGTCCGGTTGAAATATGATTGGTTATTTATGACAAAAACAACCTGAGGATTGATTTTAAACATTGTTTGACATGTTTCTACAAACTTTTATTGTACTTTTTTGACTTTTCGCCTGGATGTTGAGAGTGCGCAATGTGCCTTTGGATTACTGAACTAAACGCACCAACAAAAGGTTTTTGGACATAAAGAGGGACATTATCGAACAAGGAGACCTGGAAGTGCCACCAGATGAAGATCATCAAAGGTAAGTGATTAATTTTAACTCTATTTTTGACTTTTGTGACACCTCTCCTTGGTTGGAAAATGTCTGTATGGTTTTCTGTGGCTAGGCTCTGACCTAACATAATCACATGGTGTGTTTAATAAGACGTTTATCTTTAATCCTATGTATAAAACGTGTATTTTTCATTAATGTTTATGATGAGTATTTCTGTAATTTGATGTGGCTCTCTGAAATTTCACAGGATGTTTGTTTGAGACAATGATTACTGTACATAACGCGCCAATTTCAACCGAGGTTTTTGGACATAAAGATTAACTTTTTTGAACAAAACACACATTTATTGTGTAACATGAAGTCCTGTGAGTGCCATCTGATGAAGATCATCAAAGGTTAGTGGTTAATTTAATCAATATTTCTGACTTTTGTGAGCCTTCTCCTTGGCTGGAAAATTGCTGTTTGGTTTTCTGTGAATAGGCGCTGACCTAACATAATCGCATGGTGGGCTTTCACAGTAAAGCCTTTTTGAAATCGGGACACTGTGTTTGGATTTACAAGAAGTTTATCTTTAAAATTGTGTATAAAACTTGTTTGAGAAATTTTAATTATGGGATTTCTGTTGTTTTGAATTTGGCACCCTGCAATTTCACTGGCTGTTGATGCTACCGTCCCACTGGTACCAGAGAGGTTAAATACACACTCACACACACAAAGCACACACACACATGCATATTGATGCCACACACACTCAGACACACTCTTCACATACGCTGCTGCTACTCTATCCTGATTGCCTAAGTCACGTTTCCCCCTACCTGCACGTACATTACCTCAAATACCTCGTACCCCTGCACATTGACAGGAGCTACACACAACTTTAAGACATCACTGGCATCTTGGGACCTTACTGTATACTCCATCTCAGTAGCTTTAGGAAATACACAAGGCAAGAGTCAGTGAGTGGGTCAAGTAGGCTTGAGGAGACCTGCAGGTTGGCAATACTAACTCTATATGTTGTACCCTCCAGTGGTGGCCAGGCTGTCCTGCAACATCCGGATTTACAAATACATCTCTTGATCAATTCCAACCAGCCACATTTTTACTATACTGAACAAAAATATAATCGCAACATGTGACGTGTTGGTCCCATGTTTCATGAGCTGAAATAAAAGATCCTAGGAATGTTCCATACACACAAAAAGCTAACTTATCTCAAATTTTGTGCACAAGTTTGTTTACATTCCTTTTAATGAGCATTTGTATTTGTAAATATTAGGGATCCCCATTAGCTGCTGCACATTTAGGAAATTACATGACATAGAAAACAAAGTTTAAAACAGTGCATCATTTAACATTATTACACCACTATGTCATGACTGTCTTGATCAGGTCAGGTTACAGGAGACCACAACCCTACAGATTATCTCTCAACCCCAACAGAGGAGGAGAGATCTGTGGGTCTGAAGACGTGGGGGGTTTTATGGCCCCTCACGCCCCTGGTAAATCTCAGGCCACAGACAGTCTGCCCTTGACCAGCACAAAAACATCCTGTGGCGTTCTGCATTAGTATCGAATAGTCCCCATGATATGCAACTTTTCAGGGAAGTTAGGAACAAATATACACAGGCAGTTAGAAAAGCTAAGGCAAGCTTTTTCAAACAGAAATTTGCATCCTGTAGTACTAACTCAAAAAAGTTCTGGGACACTGTAAAGTCCATGGAGAATAAGAGCACCTCCTCCCAGCTGCCCACTGCTCTTGAGGCTAGGAAACATTGTCACCACCGATAAATCCGCTATAATTGAGAATTTCAATAAGCAATTCTCTACGGCTGGCCATGCTTTCCACACCTAGCCTCCATCTCCCATCGAATCGTGGTATCTAAAGGGTTTCATTCCTATGCTGTGAGCTCTGAGCTACAGAGCAGGTAACAGACTCCTAAGCCACAAAGGACACTGACACCGGGAGGACGAGCAGGGAGGTGCGCAGGAGAAGTGCATCATCGAACAGCTGAACGCAGAGAATCCCCGGAGAACACCCCCCACGTAATTACATCATTATATTCGGACCCATAAGAGCGGCAGTTTGAGGCAAGGCTAGGGTTAGAACAGCATAGCTGACAAATTCACCCAAATGTATATTTCTCTTGTGTACTTCGTTTTCTCTCTCTTTTGAAATTCCCATTGTGGGTAACACGCTAAACTAAGTTCTAATCAATGGCCTATAATGTGTTTTGTCTATTTGTATCTTTTATCATCATTTTAGCTTTTTAGTAAATAAATATTCAATTAAGATTGGTGTCGTACGAATTCATTAGAGGGACCCGGGTCCGTGCAGATTCAAGGGCTATACGACGTTCAGATTATGAGACTGATAGAGGCAACTGGTTAATTAGCGACTGTTGTGAAATCGATATTCTGACATTCTTTGAGTTAATTTGGGAAATAGAAACTCAATAAAAACGAGTTTTCCCATGGTGCCCCAGGGTAATGAGTTAATAATTGCTTGATTCAGTTAATCACGTAATTAGAAACTTGTAATCATTCGATGAGCAACAGTCGTCACATTAACTAACACAACGTCACGACAACTACATACAGTACATTCGGAAAGTATTCAGACCCCTTGACTTTTTCCACATTTTGTTACTTTACAGACTTATTTTACAATGGATTAAGAAAAAAAATCCTCATCCATCTACACACAACACGAAATAATGACAAAGCAAAAACAGTTTTTTTTTTAAATATATTTTTAAGTTTTACACAAAATGTACATCAATGTAAGTACAAAGATTTGAACATATCCCAACCACCCTCCGCAAAAACTGTTTTTGAAATTTTTTGCAAATATAGAAAGAATTCAGACCCTTTACTCAGAACTTTGTTGAAGCACCTTTGACAGCGATTACAGCCTCAAGTCTTCTTGGGAATGATACTACACCTTGGCACACCTGTATTTGGGGAGTTTCTCCCATTCTTCTCTGCAGATCCTCTCAAGCTCTGTCAGGCTGGATGGGGAGCGTCGGCTGCACAGCTATTTTCAGGTCTCTCCAGAGATGTTCAATCGGGTTCAAGTCCGGGCTCTGGCTGGGCCAATCAAAAACATTCAGAGACTTGTCCCAAAGCCACTCCTGTGTTGTCTTGGCTGTGTGCTTAGGTTCATTGTCTTGTTGGAAGGTGAACATTCACCCCAGTCTAACGTCCTGAGTGCCCTGGAGCAGATTTTCATATAGGACCTCTATGTACTTTGCTCCGTTCATCTTTCCCTCAACCTTGAATAGTTTCCCAATCCCCGCCTCTGAAAAACATCCCCACAGCATGATGCTGCCATCACCATGCTTCACCATAGGGATGGTGCCAGGTTTCCTCCAAACGTTTCCTCCAGTGTCCAGTATTGGTTTCATCAGACCAGAGAATCTTGTTTCTCATTGTCTGAGCGTCCTTTAGATTTCTTTTGGCAAACTTCAAGCGGGCTGTCAGGTGCCTTTTAGTGAGGAGTGGCTTCTATCTGGCCAATCTACCATAAAGGCCGTATTGGTAGAGTGCTGCAGAGATGGTTGTCCTTCTGGAAGGTTCTCCCATCTCCACAAAGGAACTCTGAAGCTCTGTCAGATTGACCATTGGGTTCTTGGTCACTTCCCTGACCAAGACCCTTCTCCCCCGATTGCTCAGTTTGGCCAGGAGTGTCACGGGTGTTGTTGGAAGTAGACCAAAGTGCAGCGTGGTGAGCATCCATTTGATTTATTTTTAAATGTCGCCAACAAAACAACCAACAAAAGAAAGAAACAACAGTAAAGCTTACAGGGCTAAGTGCCACAAACAAAGTTAACTACCCACACTGAAAGGAGGGAAAAAGGGCTACCTAAGTATGATTCCCAATCAGAGACAATGATAGACAGCTGTCCCTGATTGAGAACCATACCCTGCCAAAATATAGAAATAAAGAAACCTAGAAAACAAAAAATAGAATGCCCACCCCACATCACACCCTGACCTAACCAAATAGAGAAATAAAACGGCTGTCTAAGGTCAGGGCGTGACAAGGAGGCCAGCTCTAGGAAGAGTCTTGGTGGTTCCAAACTTCTTCCATTTAAGAATGATGAAGGCCACTGTGTTCTTGGGGACCTTCAATGCTGCAGACATTTTTTTGTACCCTTCCCTCTATCTGTGCCTCGACACAATCCTGTCTCGGAGCTCTACGGACAATTCCTTCAACCTCATGGCTTGGTTTTTGCTCTAACATGCACTGTCAACTGTGGGACCTTATATAGACAGGTGTGTGTCTTTTCAAATCATGTCCAGTCAATTGAATTTTGCACAAGTGGACTCCAATCATGTTGTAGAAACATCTCAAGGATGATCAATGGAAACAGGATGCACCGGAGCTCAATCTCGAGTCTCATAGCAAAGGGTCTGAATACTTATGTAAATAAGTAAGAATGTAATACAATAAGAAAAATGTAATACATTAGCAAAAAATGTTTTTTCACTTTGTCATTATGGGGTATTGTGTGTAGATTGATGATAAAACAATTCGAATAAAGCTGTAATGAAAAAATGTGGAAAAGGTCAAGGGGTCTGAATACTTTCTGAATGCACTGTACTTTCTTGAATAACAGGGGTAATGAGTGGAAATTTAAACAACAGCAGATGCTCATATTATTCCTTTCTGGGTTAATAACTACTTCTCTGATGGCACCCCCTGATTCTCTCTCTATGAGATGTTATCAATAATTAGGAAAGAGGAATTACTCAATTCTGTGCTAAACATGAATGGCCTGCTGGCAAACATAATACAACATTGGAAAATGTAAAAGGGTTGTAAAACATTAACACTAGTGAATATTGGTTTAAGTCATTTTGGGAATCTTTTTTCACTTGGATGTATACCTGGTATAACCAATGTTTTATATATACACTATAGATGACTGAAAGGGGAGCTGTTTTGAAGCAACCGTGCCTCCATCTTGGCACTTTTTAGAAAATATTTAGGAAGTTCCTTAAAGTATAATTTTTTTGAAAGTTCCAATGTTACTGTCCCCACCACAACAAAAAGTACTTAAATACATGGAATTTTGTCCTTGAAACATTTAACTGAAATACTGTAGAATTCCATTCATTCCTATGGAGTGCCAATATGGCAGATCGGTGGCTTCAAACCATCTCATTGGCCAATACATAGCATCTGCAATCCAAAGTTTATATACATAAAATATATAGGGTCTGAATACTTTCCAAATGCACTGCATGTACAATACAAAATGTATAATACCACCATACAACAATATTACAATGTACGTTTCTGTAGAGTGTGTGCTTGGCCTTGTGTGCATATGTGTGCGTCTCTTCACAGTCCCGCTGTTCCATGAGGTGTATTTTTACCTTTTTGTTTGTTTATCTGATTCTACTGCTTTCATCAGTTACCTGATGTGGAATAGAGTTCCATGTAGTCATGGCTCTATGTAGTACTGTGCGCCTTCCATAGTCTGTTCTGGATTTAGGAATTGTGAAGAGACCTCTGGTGGCATGTCTTGTGGGGGATGCATGGGTGTTTAAACAGACAGCTCGGTACAATCAGCTTGTCACCACAAAACAAGATAATCCCTCCACCTGACGGGTGTGACATATCAATAAACTGATCATCTTCATGGTCGAAACTCGGCCTTGTCTCAGAGTAGTATGTTGTTGGTTGAAGAAATCCCTCTAGTGGTGTGGGAGGCTGTGCTTTGGCAAAGTGGGTGGGTTTATATCCTGCATGGTTGGCCCTGTCTGGGGGTATGGTCAGTCGGGGCCACAGTGTCTCCCGACCCCTCCTGTCTCAGCCTCCCGTAATTATGCTGCAATATTTTATGTGTTGGGGGGCTAGGGTCAGTCTGTTATATCTGGAGTATTTCTCCTGTCTTATCCAGTGTCCTGTGTAAATTTAAGTATGCTCCCTAATTCTCGCTCTCTCTTTCTCTCTTTCTTTCTCTCTCTTTCTCTTCTCTCGGAGGACCTGAGCCCTAGGACCATGCCTCAGGACTACCTGGCCCGATGACTCCTTGCTGTCCCCAGTCCACCTGGTCGTGCTGCTGCTCCAGTTTCAATTGTTCTGCCTGCGGCTATGGAACCCTGACCTGTTCACCGGATGTGCTACCTTGTACAGGACCTGCAGTTTTTCACTCTCTTTCTCTACCGCACCTGCTGTCTGGAACTCTGAATGATCGGCTATGAAAAACCAACTGACATTTACTTCTGAGGTGCTGACCTGTTGCACCCTCTACATCCACTGTGATTATTATTATTTGACCCTGCTGGTCATCTATGAACGTTTGAACATCTTGGCCATGTACTGCTATAATCTTCACCTGGCACAGCCAGAAGAGGACTGCCCACCCCTCAGAGCCTGGTTCCTCTCTAGGTTTCTTCCTAGGTTCTGGCCTTTCTAGGGAGTTTTTCCTAGCCACCGTGCTGGGGACAATCAAAGGCCACTCTAAAATGTGCAGTTTTGTCACAAAACACATGCCACAGATGGCTAAAGTCTTGAGGCAATTGGCATGCTAACTGCAGGAATGTCCACCAGAGTTGCTGTTCATTTCTCAACTACACTGCTCAAAAAAATTAAGGAAACATTTAAACAACACAATGTAACTCCAAGTCAATCACACTTCTGTGAAATCAAACTGTCCACTTAGGAAGCAACACTGATTGACAATAAATTTCACATGCTGTTGTGCAAATGGAATAGACAACAGGTGGAAATTATAGGCAATTAGCAAGACACCCCCAATAAAGGAGTGGTTCTGCAGGTGGTGACCACAGACCACTTCTCAGTTCCTATGCTTCCTGGCTGATGTTTTGGTCACTTTTGAATGCTGGCGGTGCTTTCACTCTAGTGGTAGCATGAGACGGAGTCTACAACCCACACAAGTGTGGGATCAGCCTGTAGTGTGGTTTTCCACTTTAATTTTGAGTGTGACTCCAAATCCAGACCTCCATGGGTTGATAAATTTGATTTCCGTTGATCATTTTTGTGTGATTTTGTTGTCAGCACATTGAACTAAGTAAAGAAAAAAGTATTTATTAAGAATATTTCATTCATTCAGATCTAGGATGTGTTATTTTAGTGTTCCCTTTATTTTTCCAATGTTGTTTTAGAGAATTTGGCAGTACATACAATTGGCCTCACAACCACAGACCACATGTATGGTGTCATGTGGGAGAGCGGTTTGCTGATTTCAACGTTGTGAACAGAGTGCCCCATGGTGGCGGTGGGGTTATGGTATGGGCATGTATAAGCTACGGACAATGAACACAATTGCATTTTATCGATGGCAATTTGAATGCACAGAGAAACCGTGACTAGAGCCTGAGGCCCATTGTCGTACCATTCATCTGCCGCCATCACCTCGTGTTTCAGCATGATAATGCATGACCCCTGTCGCAAGGATCTGTACACAATTCCTGGAAGCTGAAAATGTCCCAGCTCTTCCATGGATTGCACACTCACTAGACATGACACCCATTGAGAATTTTTGCGATGCTCTGGATCGACGTGTACGACAGCGTGTTCCAATTTCAGCCAATATCCAGCAACTTTGCACAGCCATTAAAGAGTAGTGGGACAACATTCCACAAGCCACAATCAACAGCCTAATCAAATCTATGTGAGGAAGACATGTCGGGATGCAAGAGGCAAATGGTGGTCACACCAGATACTGACTGGTTTTCTGATCCACACACCTACTTTTAAAAAAGTTATCTGTGACCAACAGATGGATGTTGGTCATCTGTATTCATGTGAAATCCATAGATTAGGGACTAATGAATTTATTTAAATTAATTGATTAATTGAAATTTTTTGACATTTTGCATGTTGAGTTTATATTTTGTTGGAAAAGGGCTTGTAAAGTAAGCATTTCACAGTAAAGTCTACGCCCGTTGTATTCGGCACGAGACAAAATACTATTTTATTTGAATGAGCAAGAAAATATCAAAAGCATACCGGTCATTGATACAGGACTTGAAACAACACTGAAAGAGCGTCTCCTGTGTCACTGATGAAGAGAATTTTCAATATACTTTCTGTACGTTGTACTGTACGTTCAGTGAACAGTTTTTTTTGTTGTTTTGAATTTTTTTTTTACCCCTTTTTCTCCCCAATTTCGTGGTATCCAATTGTTGTAGTAGCTACTATCTTGTCTCATCGCTACAACTCCCATACGGGCTCGGGAGAGACGAAGGTTGAAAGTCATGCGTCCTCCGATACACAACCCAACCAAGCCGCACTGCTTCTTAACACAGCACGCATCCAACCCGGAAGCCAGTCGCACCAATGTGTCGGAGGAAACACCGTGCACCTGGCCACCTTGGTTAGCGCACACTGCGCCCAGCCCGCCACAGGAGTCGCTGGTGCGTGATGAGACAAGGACACCCCTACCGACCAAGCCCTCCCCTAACCCAGGCGACGCTAGGCCAATTGTGCGTTGCCCCACAGACAGTTTGAACAGTTTTAAACTCTATTGTAAACTATTCTCGCTGCATTGGTATCCTCATAATATCAGGTATAGCTCCTCAGAAACATTACATTGTGTAATTGTTATTCTTTGAACAGGAACATGCCAAGCTGATTATTCACTATCTGCCAATGAATGACATGCACCGTTCTCCTGACAGAGGATACAGAGCTCGAATTTGTCTGTGATTTTACAAAAGAGCAGTAACCATTTAGTCATTTCTATTTCACACTACAGATTCAGCTCAGCCTGAACATCCATTTAATGTACTATGTACTAAAATGCAATGGGCTGGGATGAAGTTTAAAAAAAACCTTTAGAATGGAGACACATTATTTCCAAACATTAAAATTGGTGAAAGCATGAGAACTCCTCTGAAATGTGTTTGCAGTTGAGTTTCTCTGTGTCTGTCTGTATAATAACACAATGCTTAAAAATAGATGCCTTCCTGTGCTTCAGTATTTATCACTGATTTAATGCTTGACTGAATCGTTCTAAGTCAAAAATACAGTGGGAAATCAGTAGCACCCTCATTGAAATGATCACAGTCTGAGAGATAAATAGGTAAGTCAGAAAACCTGCTCTTTCATTCAATGCATACAGCAGCAGCCACTGCACTGGTTTAATCAAAGATCTGGTACAGAGATAATCAGTAGAAGTGAACCTTGCCTGGGTGACATTAATTAACATATATTGAGTTACAGGAGTCAGTCTCACTGAGACGGTATCGGATGAATCGCCGTTTCTGATGTTATCTGGAGGAGGCTGAAACACATCAGAGGGGATATGTGCGCCTTTATCAACCCATTTGTAACACTTCAACATGCCTAGATTTGGACGTTTGATTTTTTTTTTGTCCAATTGAGAGCCAGCAAACAATTTCAAGCCGATTTTCAAGATAATTTTATTCAAATTGCACCGGATGCAAATGTCAATGTTGAATATGATGGTATCCAAGTTTAATCAAATTGATTAGAATTTTTTTGCTGACAGAGAGAGGGAAAACATTTGATGACATGTAAATATATACATGATTTGGAGAGAGAAAAAATCTTTGATTGCTCCTAATTAAACAATTTGGCACTTTTAAATTTGACTTCTGTATAACTACACATCAATGTGTTACAACTTAATTTCCATGTATTTAAACCATTTCCCCTCCATGTGTACTAGGTTGAGTATTAGGTATTAAATGTTAGAATTTCATGACTCAAAACCCCCAGCTTTCTTTAAATTTGAATGTTAAAGCTTTGGGGGAATATCCTGACCATACCAACAGACCTGCAAATACCTTCAGTTTTACCTCATTGATGTGTCTTGTACTGTAGTTGCAGGCTCATATGCATATGTGTAATGGTCTGGGTGTAGCTGGTGCAGAGGAGTCAGGTGCAGGACAGCAGAGATGAGTAACACAAGTAACTTTACTCAAATATTCCAATAACATGTCGTAATACCGAGCCCACAATAACGGACCGGACATACATAAAACAATCACGCACAAAAAACATGGGGAAAACAGAGGGTTAAATAATGAACATGTAATTGGGGAATTGAAACGAGGTGTGTAAAACAAAGACAAAACAAATGGAAAATGAAAAGTGCATCGGCGATGGCTAGTAGGCCGGTGACGTCGACCGCCGAAAGCCGCCCGAACAAGGAGAGGGACCGACTTCGGTGGAAGTCGTGACAGTATGTTTCTAGCACCAGGGATCAATAGGATGTACTGACAATACTGATGAAAGGAAGCATTCAAATCTATCGGGAATCTTGCTATAAGGACTTCAGAGAACAATTGGTGTTGTAACGCCAGGAGAGTGATGGGTGTGGAGTCAGGCGCAGAGAGCAGAAGTTTCACGAGAAAAAATGCTTTAATGTCCACAGTAAACAGAAACGGGTACAAAAATGGGTGAAGCCAAAACACAGGCGCAACACAACCCAAAGACCACTGTTACATAAACCGGACAGCGAAAACCCCAAATTAACAATACACCTCCAACAAACCCGCACAAACACAAGCGGGCTAAATGAACTTAAATAATACCCACCCCAAAACCCCAACAAGGAACAGGTGAAAACAATTAGACAAAAACAAACGAAAAGGAAAAAGGGATCGGTGGCAGCTAGTAGACCGGCGACGACGACTGCCGAGCGCCACCCGAACAGGAAGGGGAGCCACCTTTGGTGATATTCGTGACAGGTGTTTTCCTGAAACATATTGTACGTCGCATTTGTGTTTTTCTCTTCACAAAAAAACCTCAATGATTTTTGATTTCATTCTTACTTATATTTCTGTTGAAAAGTTCATTGTGAACCATCAAATCAAATCATATTTTATTTGCCACAAGCATGAAATGCTTACTTTCAAGAGCTTACAACAATGCAGTTCAATTGTAACTCTCTTAGGCATTAATGAAACTATGTCGTTCATATGTTTTTCGGTATCCCGTATTTCAACTGGCCCTAAAGAGGGGATCAATAGTAAAGACTTCCAGATGTTAAAATCCTACCGTCTTTTACAGTGGTGATTTTAGGATGTCAATCTTGGTAGGGCAAACAAATATGTTTTGGGGCGATGCACGCCAGCAAAGCCCCGACACAACACAATACTAAACAATACATGAATTGCACTATAATGGCGACAAACGGTGCCCAAACTGTTAGGACCTACATAAACCTGTCCCAATAGCAGTCCCAACATCTTACCATTACTACTTTGGCTATCAGCGGAGCCTTGTCTGGCAGCGAAACAGTTCATTCAGCCTCATTTACTGCCTTTAAAAAAAACATAGCTGACATGGCTGACATGCTTAAACAAATGGGGTTTCTACTGACAATGGAGATGTACAAACTACGGCATAAGGGGAAGACGAGCGAATGAGGCAATTCGTAATTTCGATTAAGACGGACGAAGTCAATATAACTACTTGTTCAGCACTTTTGAAATGTACAGCGACAGAATTCAGAACATGGGCCTTCTTACAGTGTTTCCCCTGTACACCAAGTAAGAACTGTAGGATAAATAAAGGGGGCATATATGCAGAAAATGAAAGCTCTTACAATATTCGATGATTACATTTCTCTTAAATAGGTTATAGGCTACATGTGCCTTGTCAGAACAGTAGGCAAAATTAAGAGGGGAAAATAGCCCAAATCATTAGGGTGAGGCACATGGGCTACTAACCGCTTACAACACAACATACACTTAGTATTACTTCCTTAGCTACAGTATACATATCTTCCTGGCATATTACATAATTTATGCAGCAGCATATAATACATTTCTGGACTCACCTTGTTATGCTGTGCTCACTTGAACAGGAAGGTGGCGCGGCGGTCCTTCGAGAGCAAATTATTTTCAAGTCAACTGGGAACTCTAAAAAAATAAGGTTGAATCATGATGACGTCATTGATCTTCAGGTCGTAGCTCTAGAAAGAGGCCGGAGTTCCCGACTTACAACTCCGAGTTGAATGACCGTTCAAAACGTATTTTTCCAGACGGAGCTCGTTTATTTCCTGAGTCAGAGTTTTAACACTTGTTTTGAGCGTGGCAGATATCATGCTGGGTTGACAGCATGGCCAATGTTGAATGTTTATCATTTTAAACTTGGAAAACAGAACCTTAAACCGAGAATTGGGACCTCACAGCCACTCCACTGAACTGCTTTGCAATGCTCTGCAGTTAGCCACTGATTCCTTCCAAACCACTCATTGTTGAATTTGCGATATCCAACTTGCTGTGTAATGTTTATGTCCAATGACCACCGATATGTATCTATAATTTCTCTTCGTTATTTCTCTTCATTTGACAAGGATTAAAAAGGATTTGCAAGTAGCTTGTCGACTTGATTCATGATGACCGCTAGCGAAGACTTTAAAAGCATGATGTTGATATAACAAGATTTGACAGCATTTTATTTGTGGCCAATGACCTTGAGCCTTCTTGGATGGGCACTTCTAATGTAGCTCTATGGCAGCACACAAGGGGCTTGAATTTTCAGTGGCTTAGTGTCCCCGTGACAGAACACTGAGCCAATCACGGCGCAACTCGAGAATGCCAAAGTCACAGCATGTGAGTATTCTACTACTGATGAATGAAGTCATGCATCAGAGCATCATGCATTGCCCAACCCACCAGAGACTGGCCTTAAAGACTTAAAGCTTGAGCTAAGAAAGTAGCCCTTTAAGCGTTTCACCACCTTTGGTTGCAAAGGTCTAATTAGCCATTTTGTTTGTTCTGTCAGGGATGGCAGACCTCTACAAGACAAGGCCATTTCAGAGCTAACCCCACCATTACCGGTGTCAAGCCCAACTGTGCTGCTGGTTCTCTCGCTGACTGTTTGCTTGTTTTCCCCATGGGCCCCCTTCTAAGAGAATAATACAGCAATTATCCGTCGACTGCATGGTGAAAGGTGAAGGGATTTGTATTTACCAGCCACTGAGCGGTTAATGACCAGACAATAAGCTCGAATTGTAAGGATTAGAGAATAGGGACTTGTGTAGAGTCAATGGAATTTCAAACCGTTTTCCAAGACAAACTACCATGGCAATTGTAGATAGACTATGCTATGAGAGCGGGAAATGCATGTGTACAATAAATTAATATATTGGCAAACTTTTCTATGTGGTTGGAATATTCTTGCTGTATAAGATAGAACTAATCTCTATTAATGTACCTCTTGGGATGCCCACAAAACAATATTATGTGGGGTTTGTTCCTATGATCTTTTATAACAGATTATCTTTGCCAAATACAGTATACTGTCCGTAGCAACCCCCACTCTAACTGTTCTAGTTTGTCAAAGCATTCCGTAAATATGACTCATCGATATGTATCTACAGTTAGAAAGTCAAGTTTCACCCAAACCAATGAACTCTCTTCAACCCAAGACTCTATCCGTGTGTTATCTCAACCAACTGTCATCATAGTGAATGGTGGGACATGTTGACTGAGACAGAGAGAGGAAAACACAACAATTACAGTCAGACCGTGGGCAACGGACTGTTGCTGAGGATTAAAAACAATAACAATTTGGGTTTGGTGAACAGAGGAGTGAAACAGGGGAACAGTGGAAAAGGGGCGAGGAGAAAACATTTGAACAAACACTTGAGTGGTGAGAAGAGCACTGATGTGTACAGAAGTCTGAACTTCAGAAAGGTTACATACTGTATCTGCATAGATTATGAAAGCAGAGTCACCGAAAGTGACATATATAACTAACATGTCAGCTGAAGTGATACATAACTACAATGGTTAAATATTTTTTTAAATGACATATTTTAATGAGGTCGTTGAAAAAATACTAATATATATTATATATATATATATATATATATATATTTGCTTTTTAGCTATCACTTTAGCAGCAGACATATCTGTTTTAATTTCACTGTCTTTGGGCGATTTGTTTGTCCTTGGTTGTGACAAATTAGAGGGATGTTGGCTACAGTAGGAGGTCTGTTCTCACAGCATTAATGAGTATAACAACATCAAGTCTAATATCTTACGCTAGACTTCCATGCAGCTCTTTTTTACGTTACATGATGTGTGCTTTGCATTCAAGGGGACGCATCCACCCGATACTAAGGAGAACCGTTTTTGATTGCCAGCCCTATTATATTAATTGTCAGAAATCTTTGTCTTCGACATGCTCCACTGACAGGCTGATGATCCCAGCAATCACCTATAGCTATAATCGAATACAGGTGCAGCACTGGTAATTACACTGAGCACAGTGTGTGTCTGTGTGTGTGTGTGTGTGTGTGTGTGTGTGTGTGTGTGTGTGTGTGTGTGTGTGCGCTTGCGTGCATGCGTGCATGCGTGCGAGCATGGTGAGGAAAGAGAAAGTGTTCCCTAACATCTACAAAACGTTTCTATCATACTCAAATCAAATCAAATTTAACTTGTCACATGCGCCGAGTACAACAGGTGTAGACCTTACAGTGAAATGCTTACTTACAAGCCCTTAACCAACAAGCAGTTTTAAGAAAAATACCTTAAAAAAGCAACAAATAATTAGAGCAGCAGTAAAATAACAATAGCGAAGCTATATACAGGGGGTACCAGTACAGTACAGGGGGTACCAGTCATCCAATGTGCGGGGGCACCAGTTAGTCGAGGTAATTGAGGTCATATGTACATGTAGGTAGAGTTATTAAAGTGACTATGCATAGATAATAACAGAGTAGCAGCAGTGTAAAAGAAGGGGGGGGGCAATGCAAATAGTCCGGGGTAGCCATTTGATTAGATGTTCAGGAGTCTTATGGCTTGGGGGTAGAAGCTGTTTATACGCCTCTTGGACCTAGACTTGGCGCTCCGGTACCGCTTGCCGTGCAGTAGCAGAGAGAACAGCCTAAGACTAGGGTGGCTGGAGTCTTTGACCATTTTTAGGGTCGTCCTCTGACACTGGCTGGTATAGAGGTCCTGGAGGGCAGGAAGATTTGCCCCGGTGATGTATTGGGCCGTACGCACTACCCTCTGTAGTGCCTTGCGGTCGGAGGACAAGTAGTTGACGTACCAGGCAGTGATGCAACCCTTCAGGATGCTCTTCGATGGTGCAGCTGTAGAACATTTTGAGGATCGGAGGATCCGTGCCAAATCTTTTCAGTCTCCTGAGGGGGAATGGGTTTTGTGGTGCCCTCTTCACAACTGTCTTTGTGTGCTTGGACCATATTAGTTTGTTGGTGATGTGGACGCCAAGGAACTTGAAGCTCTCAACCTGTTCCACTACAGCCCTGTCTATGAGAATGGGGGTGTGCTCTGTCCTCCTTTTCCTGTAGTCCACAATCATCTCCTTTTTCTTGATCATGTTGAGGGAATGTTTGTTGTCCTGGCACCACACAGTCATGTCTCTGACCTCTTCCCTATAGGCTGTCTTGTCGTTGTCGGGGATCAGGCCTACCACTGTTGTGTCATCTGAAAACTTAATGATGGTGTTGGAGTGGTACCCGGCCATGCAGTCATGAGTGAACAGAGGGTACAGGAGGGACTGAGCACACACCACTGAGGATCCCCCGTGTTGTGGATCAGCGTGGCAGATATGTTGTTACCTACCCTTACCACCTGGGGGCGGCCCGTCAGGAAGTCCAGGATCCAGTTGCAGAGGGAGGTGTTTAGTCCCAGGGTTCTTAGCTTAGTGATGAGCTTTGAGGGCACTATGGTGTTGAACGCTGAGCTGTAGTCAATGAGTAGCATTCTCACATAAGCTCTTTTCTTACTCCATACTCATTCATATTAGGCTTTTGTGTGGGGTTCAATGTTACCGATCATGTTATTTAATTTCATGTTATTCATTTAAAGCACCAACACTAGACTGATAGACTGGCCAAAGACTTCAGAACCATGGAGAGCAACAACACCAAGCATCTGCCTCCAACAACCACACTTCCACATATAATTTCAGTACCATTGCCTGAAAGCTGATTCACCTCAATGGGATCGACAGCACTAGCGAGAGGAATCATTTAAGAATAACACATCTTTTTTTATGTGGATTAGTTGAGGTAGAGTATCCATGTGAAGCCCACAAAAGCCTAATGAGTGTGGAGGGAAAAAGGAGCTTACTTTTTATTTGCAGCAAAAAAATGAAATCATAAAAGGTGACAATGCCATGGTCCAACTGCTCATGTAATTGAAACAATCAATTGCAATTTCATAAACACAAATGTGTACAAACCGAAGAAAGGAGCAGCTTACTTTGGTTGAGCGATCAAAGCGGCACGCCTATCAATCTCACAGCCTCTCCCTCGGGCCACTCATTGTTCTCTTATTGAACGCTATAGGAAAACATTGCACCGAGTAAGGTTTTATGTGGCCTAAGGGTGGAAGGGTTTGGTTTCGAAGCTCTTGATGTAGGATCAGTTCATCTTTATCCTAACCCAAACCCTTTGAATGGGAAAGCTCAAAACTGCTCCTGATCATAGTGGTGACAAGGCGATTTCTCTTGCTTGGTGTGACACTTTGTCTGAGACTATGGTCTTTTAAAATTGAGCTGGGACAGAGGGACCTAGTACATTTTAGCAAGAATACGGTAATGGGAAGCCATTTCATTGACAATTTCCATGTTCTAAATCTGAAAGGCACATTACTTTTGAATTATTAAAGGGAAAGGGAAAATAATTTGGAAAAGTATGTCTAAATTGTATTCAAAGTAAACCTGGCCCTTTTGACAGTTATATAACCACCAACAGGTTGCCATGAATATAAAAAAAGGGGAGTATTGGAGAGAAATTCAGGATAAACTTAAATGTTGCATATGAACCCAGAAATGTTTCAATGAACCCTTTAGGAAAATGCTTACAGTCTGACTGTTGTTTATCTCGGAGGTAAGGGTTTGACATGGTGGAGACCTTAGAAATCCACTAACATCCACAGTGGTGATCGTAGCATGTAAATATTGGTGGAGCAAAATAAAGTGGGATGCATGCCAGCAAAGCCCAGCACTAAACAATACATTAATTGACAAACGGTGACAAACGGTGCCCACAAACTGATACGGCCTACATAAAGCTGTCCCAACAGCAGTCCCAACATCTTACCACTGCTACTACACCTGGCTATCAGCGGAGCCTTGTCTGGCAGCGAAATAGTTCATTCAGCCTCATTTACTGCCTTTAAAAAAAACATAGTTGACTTGCTTAAACAAATGTGGTCTCTAATGACAATTGAGATTTACAAAGTATGGCATAAGGGGACAAAAAGCGAATAAGAGGCAATCCGTAATTTCGAATAAGACATTAATGAGCGAGCTGTCAATATTTCTTTTACATTTATTTAACTAGGCAAGTCAGTTAAGAACAAATTCTTATTTTCAATGGTGGCCTAGGAACAGTGGGTTAACTGCCTGTTCAGGGGCAGAACAACAGATTTGTACCTTGTCAGCTCAGGGGTTTGAGCTTGCAACCTTCCAGTTACTAGTCCAACGCTCTAACCACTAGGTTACCCTGCCGCCCTAATATAACTACACTGCTCAAAAAATAAAGGGAACACTAAAATAACACATCCTAGATCTGAATGAATGAAATATTCCTATTAAACCATTTTTTCTTTACATAGTTGAATGTGCTGGCTACAAAATCACCCAAAAATTATCAATAGAAATCAAATTTATCAACCCATGGAGGTCTGGATTTGGAGTCAAAATTAAAGTGGAAAACCACACTACAGGCTGATCCAACTTTGATGTAATGTCCTTAAAACAAGTCAAAATGAGGCTGAGTAGTGTGGGTGGCCTCCACGTGCCTGTATGACCTCCCAACAACGCCTGGGCATGCTCCTGATGAGGTGACGGATGGTCTCCTGAGGGATCTCCTCCCCGACCTGGACTAAAGCATCCGCCAACTCCTAGACAGTCTGTGGTGCAACATGGCGTTGGTGGATGGAGCGAGACATGATGAGCACAGGGCGCCAGTGGCGAATTTGCCAATCTTGGTGTTCTCTGGCAAATGCCAAACGTCCTGCATGGTGTTGGGCTGTAAGCACAACCCCCACCTGTGGACGTCGGGCCCTCATACCACCCTCATGGAGTCTGTTTCTGACCGTTTGAGCAGACACATGCACATTTGTGGCCTGCTGGAGGACATTTTGCAGGGCTCTGGCAGTGCTCCTCCTGCTCCTCCTTGCACAAAGGTGGAGGTAGCGGTCCTGCTGCTGGGTTGTTGCCCTCCTATGGCCTCTCCTACGTCTCCCAATGTACTGGCCTGTCTCCTGGTAGCGCCTCCATGCTCTGGACACTACGCTGACAGACACAGCAAACCTTCTTGCCACAGCTCGCATTGATGTGTCATCCTGGATGAGCTGCACTACCTGAGCCACTTGTGTGGGTTGTAGACTACGTCTCATGCTACCACTAGAGTGAAAGCACCGCCAGCATTCAAAAGTGACCAAAACATCAGCCAGGAAGCATAGGAACTGAGAAGTGGTCTGTGGTCACCACCTGCAGAACCACTCCTTTATTGGGGGTAATTGCCTATAATTTCCACCTGTTGTCTATTCCATTTGCACAACAGCATGTGAAATTTATTGTCAATCAGTTTTGCTTCCTAAGTGGACAGTTTAATTTCACAGAAGTGTGATTGACTTGGAGTTACATTGTGTTGTTTAAGTGTTCCCTTTATTTTTTTGAGCAGTGTATTTGTTTAGCACTCTTAAAATGTACAGCGACAGAATTCTGAACATGGGCCGTTCTTACAATGTTCTCCCTGTACACGAAGTCAGAACCGTAGGATAAATAAAGGGGGCATATAAGCAGACTATGAAAGCTCTTACAATATTCAATGTTTACATTTCTCTAAAATAGGTTATAGGCTACATGTGCACCAACAAGTCAGAACAGTAGACAAATTAAGAGGGGAAAATAGACCAAATTATTAGGGTGAGGTGCATGGGCTACTAACAGCTTACTACACAACATACACTTAGTATTACTTTCTTCGCTACAGTATACATATCTCCCTGGCATATTACATAATTTATGCAGCAGCATACAAGACATTTTTGGTCTCACCTTGTTGTGCTGTGCTCACTTGAACAGGAGGTGGCGCGGCGGTCCTTCGTGAGCAAATTTCATCATCAAAGTCTGGCATTCTCAGGATTTAGGGTGCATTAAAAACAATTGGGAACTCGATAAAAACAAGGTTGAATCATGATGACGTCATTGATCTTCAGGTCATAGCTCTAGAAAGAGGCCGGATTTACAATTCTAAGTTGGAAGACCGTTCAAAACGTATTTTCCTAGTCGGTGCTCATTTATTCCTGACTTCCCAGTTGTCTTGAACTCACTGAAGTCAGATTTCTGAGTTAACAGTTGTTTTGAGCGTGGCACAAATCATGCTTCATTAACATCATGGCCAGATTTGGGACCACACAGCCACTCCACTGAAAAGCAGGCTAGTGATGGCTTTGCGATGCTTGCAGTTGCAGCCACTGTCACTGATTCCTTACAAAAGCCTCATATTTGAATTTGCGATTTCCAACTTGTTGTGTAATGTTTATGTCCAATGGCCGATGAGCTACGATACATTTTCTCTTCATTATTTTTCTTCGTGTGACAAGGTTTAAAAAGGATTTGACAGTAGATTATCGACTTGATTCATGATGATGACTGCTAGCTAAGATTTTGAAAGTATGATGTTGACATGATCAGTCCAATCAAAGCGACTGTACATATAACGTGATTTGACATAATTTTATCTGTGGTCAATGACCTTGAGCCTTCTTGGATGGGCACTTCTAATTTAACTCCATGGCCGCACCCAAGGGGATAGAATGTTGTAGCTCTACTCTTAGACTTGGCAGTGACGTAGTGTCCCCATGAGTGACAGAACACTGAGCCAATCACAGTGCAACGCTACGTATTTTCTGCTGGCTTGCCACACCACTACAAAAAGCACTGAGCTAGGCTGAAACACCTGTATTTTAGTGCTGCCTTACTCAAGAAAACAAAAAAGAGACCATGTTTGTATGCAGCTTTATTAACTCAATTATATATTTTATTTTTACATTGTTTGCAAACTGATACGTGACACATATTAATACCACATTTTTTTTGCTAAAAATGTGCCTCTGCCCCACCTGCCCTGAATAACGGGTCGCCACAGAACAGCCATAATATGCTCAGTCA
Organism: Oncorhynchus tshawytscha; assembly: GCF_018296145.1. NCBI lineage: Eukaryota > Metazoa > Chordata > Actinopteri > Salmoniformes > Salmonidae > Oncorhynchus > Oncorhynchus tshawytscha. The sequence continues at coordinate 24,819,127 of NC_056431.1, forward strand.
CTTACTGACCGAAATGACTCTCTTATTCTCGTCTGTATGTGGACAACCCTCTAGTTTCACATTTCTACAGATGATTCCAGGAATTCTGAATAAATTCACTCTCTCTCAGCTTCTCCCCCCCCACCCTCTCTCAATTTCTCTCTCCCCCTCTCTGTTTTGTTCTCTGCGTCACTGTTGGTAAATTAGATGGGAACAGGTAATGAGCAAATTTCATGCCAGGAGCATGTGTAACGATGATAATTAATGTCCATTGTCTTTTGGATCAGCCAAATATTAGACATCAGGCGGAATTATCTGCCTGTATCAAATCACCTTAATCAACATTTTGGGCCACCTGCTAATCACGATAATGCATTCTCTCTCCCTAAATTGGTTGGATCGCATGCATGAATTTGGAACTCATGGAATGAGTAGATGGAAGGTGAAGTGGAACGTTTCAACAAGGGGGAATGACATTTTCTTTCACAAAAAGTATTTCATACTTTACTTTTGTGTAACTTTGAAAAATATACTTTTATTGTTAAATAACTTGCAATGTCTATTGTTTTCTGTGGCGGTTTAAGCCGTCTGAGCTGTAACTTGACATTGGGGTTGATCACGAAAACGGTGATGAGGATTTTCGCGCACAGCCTTTGAACTCTTGCCACTTTTCCTTGCCAGCAAAATCCTCCCAGCATCCGGCTGTGTGACAGCATTGTCAGCCAGCATATGCCTCATGTCTGTTTGAAGGGGACCCCGCCCTGCCAGTCCAATCCTCCAAACCTGCGTGACTCAACCGGCTTATGACGAAACCAGGCAATTGCAACTGCTTTAGGCCCCTGATAAAAGAAGCAATAAGTCAGCCAGAGAATCCGCCACAGTGCTATACAATGGCCAGGAAGATTTACACTGTATTTGTGTAACATCATGGTTATCATGGAGGTGGTATGAGAAATTGATGTATGGTGCAGGGAAGATAACAGCGCTGCATGTGCCGCCACCATCTTATTTGTCTATTCTTTTTACCATCAGAAACTGTGTCTGGAGTCTAGAGGGAGTACATACAGAGCCAGGTCATTCTGAAATGTGTGTCAGACACATCGGATAAAGAAGGGCTTTACAATGGTTATTGGTAAGATGGGAGTAATCATGGAGGATTGTGAGATACAGCAGCCTTATTTTTGAGCTATTGATTTCTGTTCTGCCGATGGCAATGCTAAAACAGCGAAGGAGGCATTTTTAGGCACCTGATCATTTTTTTGTTAAAAATTAATAAAAGTCTACTCCAGTCGTAACCACTTGCGTGGTTTAAATGTATTCTTTGGATTACTGTAAACAAGAGGTACAGTGCCTTGCAAAAGTATTCATCCACCTTGGCGTTTTTCCTATTTTGTTACAACATTACAACCTGGAATTTAAATGGATTTATATTTGGATTTCATGTAATGGACATACACAAAATAGTCCAAAATGGTGAAGTGAAATGTAAAAAGCAACTTTGTTTAAAAATAAATAAATGGGTAGGTGGTGCGTGTGTGTTATGAAGCCCCTAAATAAGGTCTGGTGCAACCAATTACCTTCAGAAATCACATAATTAGTTAAATAAAGTCCACCTGTGTTCAATCTAAGTGTCCCGTGATCTGTCACATGATCTCGGTATATATACACACCTGTTCTGAAAGGCCCCAGAGTCTGCAACACCACTAAGCAAGGGGCACCACCAAGCATGCGACACCATGAAGACCAAGGAGCGCTCCAACCAGATCAGGGACAAAGTTGTGGAGAAGTACAGATCAGGGTTGGGTTAGAAAAGAATATCGGAAACTTTGAACATCCCAAGGAGCACCATTAAATCCATTATTAAAAAATGGAAAGAATATAGCACCACAACAAACCTGCCAAGAGAAGGCTGCCCACCAAAACTCACAGACCAGGCAAGGAGGGCATTAATCAGAGAGGCAACAAGGAGACCAAAGATAACCATGAAGGAGCTGCAAAGCTCCACAGCAGAGATTGGAGCATCTGTCCATAGGACTACTTTAATCTGCACACTCCACAGAGCTGGGCTTTACAGGAGAGTGGCCAGAAAAAAGCCATTGCTTAAAGAAAATAATTAAGCAAACACATTTGGTGTTCACCAACAGGCATATGGGAGACTCCCCAAACATATGGAAGAAGGTACTCTGGTCAGGTAAGACTAAAACTGAGCTTTTTGACCATCAAGGGAAACGCTATATCTGGCGCAACCCCAACACCTCTCATCATCCCCACAGTGAAGCATGGTGGTGGCAGCATCATGCTGTGGGGATGTTTTTCATTGGCAGGGACTGGGAAACTGGTCAGAATTGAAGGAATGATGAATGGCACTAAATACAGGGAAATTCTTGAGGGAAACCTGTTTCAGTCTTCCAGAGATTTGAGACTGGGGCAGAGGTTTTTTTTTTTTTTTTTGGGGGGGATAGTTATGCATGCTCAAGTTCTGTTTTTTTGTCTTCTTGTTTGAAAATATATTTTGCATCTTCAAAGTGGTATGCATGTTGTGTAAATCAAATGGTACAATCCCCCCCAAAAATCTATTTTAATTCCAGGTTGTAAGGCGACAAAATAGGAAAAATGCCAAGGGGGGTGAATACTTTCGCAAGCTACTGTACATGAACATACTGTACATTACTTTGCATTAGCTATCTTTAAATCATGGTGTTCATCACTACCTAATGGCTGTTTTCTTTGTCAGGTCCGGTTTACATGTTGTGCATACTCATTCTGACAAGCATAAATTATCCAGCCTTGTCAAATCTTAGGCTTCCGGCATGGAGAGCTGGGAAACACACTGAGAAGCTTCCCAGCTTTCCCTACTCCCTCCCTGATCCCCCCACATCTTCTGGATCGGTGAGCACGTATAACCCCACACCCTACTCGCCTCTGCCGAATCCCTATCCTCTTCCCCATCCCAGCCCATGTGATGGCTGGAGGAAACCATGCATGTGCCTCCCTGAGCCCCTCTACTATGGTGCCAAACCTACCCTCCGCCACTCATTGGAAATGCAAATCCTCAGGAAATCTACAGCAGTCTTGGGAGAGCTCAGCAAAGGGAAAAATGAGTTGGCAAACTAAGGGTTTCCACCAACCGCAAAGAGATCTGGATATATTTTGATGACTTGTGCATCTTTGTCAAAATGGTGGTTTCATATCAATTGAAGGGTCTGTCAAAGCATTAACAGCAGTGTGATTGTAGCAACCAGTTCTGTATTCCGTCAGTAATCTGATGTCGATTACTGATGTCTCAGTGACCATAAATGAGGGCTATGGGAAGGTTATGAACTGAAGGAGCGGCCATTACTTCTAAACCATGAAGCATCTGTTGACTTACAATGCTAATCAGAGGGAGTTCATCCTTAAGCCCAGTGAAGAGGTCTGTGAGCCGCATGCAGCGAGCCAGCCACTACTCCCATCAATGTCACGACACAACTGAAAAGAGTCACGACCAGTTACAGCACCTCGTTTTTAGGTCTGTGCACTGTGCAGGGCTGTGGGAAACAGTGAATCACTGAGAGAGCTTTGCCTTTTGTCTAACTCTCTTTCTTACCATTGAGTTCCACTGAGAGGAAGAACACTCTTGATATTAACTATTTCAGAGAGGCTATGGTGAATTGCAAATTAGTCCCATTTCAAACCGTTCAGGGCGATGACGTCATGTACTGTTATAAGTCAATTAAAAGGTGCAGTAGAGACACTTGTCTAAATCCCGATGCCCTTACGCTTACTTCAGCCTCAATGTTCCATCAAAATGGATCATATGATTGTTCAAATTTGTCTTTGGACAATTTTTGATACACACACACAGCAAAGTGGCACCTTGTGTATCATTCTCCATGACCATGTAGTCTCCTTGGTTCCCCATTGATGTCAAACAAGGCTCATGTGCTGAAGTAGTACACAGTACTGAATATGCCTCAAGAGTTTTGCAAACCAAGTCTGACAGTTGCTTTCTATACGGTACAGCAAGGACCAATTCTCATGACTGTTTCACTAATGTCAGTGAACGTGAAACCAGAATGGTAATGGAAGAAGAGGCAGCAAAGTGCCATTGACGTTGTTGGGAGGAGTTTGTGATGTAACAGACAGACAAAAGAGCAGTCGAATAGTAGTTCTGGGAGTTTGACGAACAGACAGACTGATAAGAACGCAGCATGACTCATTTGTCATGCTGCTGGGGAAAATAAACATTAAGGGACTGCACACAGCTCAACAGGTCGCGTCTTTTAATTGCAGTGTTTGGTCATGTTTCATCCACTTCAAATCGGTTATGTCTTCATGGTCAGAAGTGAATTTTGTGCATTTAACATTATCATGCGTGAGTGGAACAATAAGCTGGAGTCAAATGTGTTTACTTCTCATTTGGAGGTGATGAAAAATACAATGCCATCCCTAAAACAGGTGTTCACTCGCCTTCCATGTTTTAATAGCTTGTGTTCATTAAATATGAAATGTTGTAATGAAAAACAAGCTTGGTATTTCATTTTCGGTTGAAATAAGCCAATTTGAATTATTGGATCGATTTTGAACAGTGCAGCGCTACATTGCCTTTTCATGCAGCTGTGCCATTGTTAATTAAAATCTCTCGACAAATGATTCAAACTTTAGAAAAATACTTTTGGTAATAGAATTAGATTTTTCTGTCCCACTCATAGATATCGCTTTATGTACACAGAAAACGCTTACAATGGACCAAGCAAACCCTAGTTAATTAGGCCTACTAAATTGTACTTTGTCATGGCCGCTCTGGGACTGAAAAAAAGTAAAAGGTGGAACCGCAAACATGGGAGGGAATTGTAAAGCGACGTGGCACATTTTTGTGACAACTTTAGCCTGTAGTGCTGGCTGCTCCAATGCTCTTTTTTCAAATGACTCCTCTTTACCCCTCTTCATGCACTCTCCCTTTACTTCCGAAGCCATTCTTTCCACCATTAAGCTGACAGATTTACTGTTGTGATTTAATCCAATCCATCGGAAAGGGCACAAGATATACACCAGTGTTGGGACTAAGGTCTGCATTATTCTCCGAAAGCTCGGTCAACAAAAACAATTATACAAATGACCTTTGAACGCATTGCCTGAGTTCCTTCATTAGGTTAAGTGGTTCCCGTTTGAGTTAGTACAGTAAGAGAATGCCCACTTGCCTTTCTCTGACTTGACGTCTTAAAAAATGGACTTTAGGGGGGGAAATGACAATGACGTAGAGCGTAAACACTAAAATCACGCTAAAGCACGTGCCTGACTTGTTCTTCTCCTTTTACCACAGCCATTCTCTCAACATTTCGCCATTGCAGCAATGTCAGGGGACATTTACTTCTTTTCTCTTGTTGTAAGACACCAGAGGGGAATGATAGAATAAGGAGGAGAGTGTGGTGGAGTGAGAGTGGGGTTACGGGGGAAAGTGGTTACTGAATAGACTGTCACTGCTGGGAAAGAGAGAGGGAACGAAATGAGAGAATACAGGTACATCTCCCCAAGGCCTATAATCCTGAGATTACTGTTTGCTCTGGGGCCATGTCTGACTTCACTCTGGCCCGCCTGCGCTTCACTTCTAATCTCCCCGGCCCCAGCTGTCCACCAATTGATTTTAAGATTCTCTAAATCAATTACTCCTCCTGTCCAAGATCTCATTGCCTGTGAGATACACTCACAAATGCATAGGGCCTGTACACGAATACACACACACAAAAAAAATAAGTCCACACACAGACACAGACATAGGCTTCAGTGCACGCACACGGGAACACACACACATCGGTGCACTAACACACACACAAACAGTATACAGCTCATACTCTGAATTATTGTCTGCCTGAATGTCAGTTGAGCTAATTCAACTCGACCTCTTTCCCCCGTAACAGTGTACTGCAAAGCCCCACAGAGTAACTGCAGGTCTCTGTCTGACCCCGCAATTGGATGGATGTCCTCTGCCACCCTTTAGGACCACCATCATCTACATATCTCTGTCTTACTCAACATTCAAACATTACATCATTCAAACATTACATCACACTGTTCCATTGCTGTAATCCCTAAAGATGGCACAATTAAAACGGTCATAACATTGTCATGTGAGACATTCCATGAGTCTCTTCATTGAAAAATGTAATAAATTACCATACTTCTGGCCTCAGCCTCATAAGATTTACCCTCTCTCCTGTATGTTTTTTATTTTGTCTTACAAAATGTTCAATATTCTCCAGTTATTTCTAGTTGAGATGCCCTTTCTCTGTGAGATGTCGAACCCAACACTTGCATTCCACAAACCTGTTGAATTATGGATATGGTCAGGGAATAGCGAGCTACAGTATGTGTTTGAGAGGGAAAAAGCGAGCAAGTCCCTTAAATTGACCGTATTATTTATTCATACATTTTTTTTATTGAGTCACGGGTATTAATAAACAAGCCCACAAATGTATAACTATTAAACTGAGGAAAGAGAAATTGACACGTTGTGGTGCCAAGTAACTTTTCAAGATGAACCTGCCTGCCTCACAGTAAGTAATTATATCGTTCCTAAAAGCTATGGAGGATGGAGAGAGAACTCACTGAAAGCTGGTGCTCCATTTCCTTTTTTCCCAACAATGTTTGTTAGTACCGTCAAGCTGATTCCAGCTGCAGAAATAATTGCAGTTCATTGCCAATTAAACTAATGAGTTCCAAAATACCCCCAAGTGTTCTGTTTGACAAAACTGGAGATGTGTGTATATAGAAGAGGTACATAAAAGTAGAGGGAGAATTCTTAACAATTTTCCCCCAAAATCAGGAACTGTGAGAGGAATGTCACTTTAAACGTTGTTCCAAATTGGATCTCTTTGGAGCTGAGGTACTCCTGGGCCGTCAAGGGTTTTTATAAGAAAGAGGTACAGGGAAATAGTGGAAGAATTCCGGAATATTCCCGGAATGTCAAATTAAAGGCCCTTCAAACAGGGATCCCTTTGGACTTGGGATGCTCCTGGGCTGTCTAGTTGTTTTTTCTTAAGGCCCTGTACGAATTTCCAACCAAAAGAGAGAAGTAGTTCTGTTTGACAGATGTCGTCTCTAGGCCTGGCCCACGGCCTGTCTCTTAGGGGAGCATCATTAATAATGTACCGGGCGTTTGCTAAACCTGTCTGGCAAATGTGCATAAATTGAGCCCGAGGTGCACCGTTGCTGAACAGTCTGCTGTTAGTTTTTTTTTAGGGAGTAAATCACAACAGTTGTACATTTATTATGATAAAGAAGTGATTGAGATACAACCATGTGAAAATAAAAACATTTGATGTACAGGAGCTTGCAGTACTAAGCACATAGTCCATTCGATGTTTATGCCTTATGTCCATGACTGCATGGCGACATGATATCTGAATAAAAGCATCTACTCTGAATCTTCTCAGATTTGTATGACTCAATTTTCCAATGTATGTGCTTTAAAGAACTGGGTTAATCTTCCATTTTTTTCACCCACTTCTAGATTCCAGAAAAAAAGAGCGACAGTGCATGGGGCTGAAAACAAATACAGGATAGATCCTTTGTGCATGTATATCATCACATTCTCAGCGATGTTCCCATTAAACATTGAGCGCTACATCTAGCCTGCGATTCTCCTCGCATTGTACTGTGGCGCCATGCATTATTTATCAATAGCATGTCAATAGACATTTTTTGGACTCTAAGATATACGGGATTTCTGAGCCCTGATGGAACACCGTGGCTCAGTATGTGTGATTCACTGTTTCTCCAACAAGTATTCCATTATTTGGACTTCCTTCCCTTTTAAATTATACCACAGAACCAGAAGAACAAGCCTTGGTCTCAGAAGCAGAGCAGGGCCCGAAATGGAGAGGGATGGCGGCTGAAGTAGCCTCCATGTATACGGGTCTGCCATACACTTGTCAACATAATGTCCTTCAACGTCAGTTGAAGGGAAGGGATCCATGAAGGGTAGAACCAGATTGGTGGATGAGATGTGGGTGAGGAAAGAGCAAGTGGATGTCAGAAATCTTTCACTTTATCTGTAAGCTGTAAGAGCTCTGTAGCAATGATGGCTAGCACAAGCTGTACTGTAAACACTCATTGGTAGCTCATGGTAATACTGAGAAACATTCACAAGGTCTTCATGCTGTTTTTACCGGGAAAATAAATGTTTTTAGCACTTTAGTCTGAGTGTTAAGAATGTAGTTCTTCATCAAAACATTTATTAGCAACATCCTTCAGCCTTTTGGATTGTTGTTAGATACTTGGACCTCGATCACTAGCTTTGGAACAGAAACTGCTATTTCAACATTGGTAAGGAAGGTTAAAGTAATATAACCTTGAAACTCACAACTGAGTTACAGTATTTAGAGACATCTCAGTGAATCGACTGAGCTTTCATCAAAAACATTTGCTCCCAGAGTGTGAAGAAAAGGGAGCTGAATGTCACAGCCCACGAGATACCAAGATACCTTCCACTATCACTGTTGACTTTTTCCTCATGTGGAACCGGCGGACACGCAAAGACATTATCACCTGTTTCAGGCCTGCAGTCTGTTGTATTTGCTGTTCTGCGTGTGTAAGAGCCAAGGACCGGTGTCCTGGCATGGAGGCACGTGGCAGTATCCTTGTTGGTGCCCCAATGTCTAGCGTCATCCAGAGGCCTCTGTGGCACTGAGGTTATTAAAACCATAGCCCCTTTCGTCTGTCAGGTCTGCATGAGTGGCTGGCCTTGTGTTGCTTTGAAGATGCAGCCTGCCTGGAATTCCATCCTATAAATGTGATTTGAGATTTTTTTTAAAAACTAATCCCGCTATCAGCATGTCTGTCAACTACAACAATCCCATCTGCCTTTGCTGATAAGACCATTTCGCACCACGGTCTCTGAATTCACAAGGCATAGCTGATTTCAGATAATGCTCTAAAAAGTGAAATACGATACAATTAGAAACAATGTCATGAAAGATTACATTTGGTTCAATGTTTGGCCTGAATAGAATTTCCAGTCACATAGCAATCTGAAGATAGGATACAAGGACTGCCACTATGTTTAGAACAGGAGCTATTTTTTTCTTCTAATTTTCTTGTTCTTGCTATTTACAGTGGGGAGATCAAGTATTTGATACACTGCAGATTTTGCAGGTTTTCCTACTTACAAAGCATGTAGAGGTCTGTAATTTGTATCATAGGTACACTTCAACTGTGAGAGACGGAATCTAAAACAAAAATCCAGAAAATCACATTGTATGATTTTTAAGTAATTAATTTGCATTTTATTGCATGACATAAGTATTTCATACATCAGAAAAGCAGAACTTAATATTTGGTACAGAAATCTTTGTTTGCAATTACAGAGATCATATGTTTGCTGTAGTTCTTGACCAGGTTTGCACACACTGCAGCAGGGATTTTGGCCCACTCCTCCATACAAACCTTCTCCAGATCCTTCAGGTTTCGGGGCTGTCGCTGGGCAATATGGACGTTCAGGTCTGGAGACTGGCTAGGCCACTCCAGGACCTTGAGATGCTTCTTACGGAGCCAATCATTAGTTGCCCTGGCTGTGTGTTTCGGGTTGTTGTCATGCTGGAAGACCCAGCCACGACCCATCTTCAATGCTCTTTCTGAGAAAAGGAGGTTGTTGGACAAGATCTCGCGATACATGGCCCCATCCATCCTCCCCTCAATACGGTGCAGTCGTCCTGTCGCCTTTGCAGAAAAGCATCCCCAAAGAATGATGTTTCCACCTCCATGCTTCACGGTTGGAATGGTGTTCTTGGGATTGTACTCATCCTTCTTCTGCCTCCAAACACGGCGAGTGGAGATTAGACCAAAAAGCTCTATTTTTGTCTCAACAAACCACATGACCTTCTCCCATTCCTCCTCTGGATCATCCAGATGGTCATTGGCAAACTTCAGACGGGCCAGAACATGCGCTGGCTTGAGCAGGGGGACCTTGCATGCGCTGCAGGATTTTAATCCATGATGGCGTAGTGTGTTACTAATGGTTTTCTTTCAGACTGTGGTCCCAGCTCTCTTCAGGTCATTGACCAGGTCCTGCCGTGTAGTTCTGGGCTGATCCCTCACTTTCCTCATGATCATTGATGCCCCATGAGGTGAGAATATTGCATGGAGCCCCAGACCGAGGGTGATTGACCATCATCTTGAACTTCTTCCATTTTCTAATAATTGCGCCAACAGTTGTTGCCTTCCCACCAAGCTGATTGCCTATTGTCCTGCAGCCCATCCCAGCCTTGTGCAGGTCCACAATTCTATCCCTGATGTCCTTACACAGCTTTCTGGTCTTGACCATTGTGGAGAGTTTGGAGTCTGTTTGATTGAGTGTGTGGGCAGGTGTCTTTTATACAGGTAACGAGTTCAAACAGGTGCACTTAATACAGGTAATGAGTGGAGAACAGGAGGGCTTTTTAAAGAAAAACTAACAGGTCTGTGAGAGCCGGAATTGTTACTGGTTGGTAGGTGATCAAATACTTATGTCATGCAATAAAATGCAAAAAAATGCAAATGAATTACTTAAAAATCATACAATGTGATTTTCTGGATTTTTGATTTAGATTCCGTCTCTTACAGTTGAAGTGTACCTATGATAAAAATGACAGACATGCTTTGTAAGTAGGAAAACCCTGAAAAATCGGCAGTGTATCAAATACTTGTTCTCCCCACTGTATACCTTGGGGTTGAGCCTCAGTAGAACTGAGATGCTGAAAATAAGAGCTTGTATCAGTGCAATCCGCCAAAAGGCAAAGCAAGGTTTTGATTGATGTTCAACATTCTTTATGTCCAATTCATTTTCCAGTCAATGTGATATTTGAGGTATTGTAATTACTTGGGTGTGGTCAACTACAGAACATTTGGTGGAAGCGGTGGGAATACCGAATGTATATATATATATATATATATAAATAAATGGAATATTGTTTAAGCATCTAATTTAAAAGCATATATTTTATAACTTTCAAACCTCAAAATATTTGATATCACATATAGAGTAAAGGTGATGCAGTAATACACATACCATGTTAGCTCAATCTTTTATATTCTGTTAGAGCTCAGATGTGAAACAAACCATTGTCATTACAAAACAGCATGGATATCAAAATATCTGTGTCTGTGAGCCAGCATAGTTTCTGAATTATTAATATTCAACAGCATCGAGCGCAGACATTTAAAAAAGCAGATAATCAAATGAGAAATGAGATTAATAATGAATGAATTTGTCCTAGATTTGTGTGCTCTCAAACCAGTCTGTGGCCAAACAACGTGTTGGAAACACTGAAAGTTTTTGATTTCATCACCATGTGTGTTGTTGAGTACTAGGGGATGCTGAACATTCATTCACATGCAAACGCACATTAATCATTTAAAGTGTCGAATTTGAGTGCACTGACTGACTGGGGACCATATGCTTATTCCCTAGGTATCTGATACAGCTCTAAACATTTATATCCTACCCACCCTGAATAACACATTATAATACACAACTCATACATCATTCATGAATTGAGATATTATGTTTTGAGATGTATTTATAATAAGTAAAATAAGGACAGGTTGTGGGAGTTACCTGTCATTCCTAGCCATGATGGATCTGCAGCAGAGTTTAAACTCCTGCTCTGGATTATCCAGAGTTCAATGCCTACAGTAATTGGTGTTTGACTTAAACATACACTCCTCTACACCCCCACATCCCATGAGGCAACCCACAGTTTGACTCGTACACTCCCCCCATTCTATCATTGCGGTGGTGGACTTCGACATTCTACATTCTACCAGGAACAGAAGCAGTAATGGCCCATTATTTTACAGATCTGTGCACACTGCACTGTTTACCTGAGGCTGCTAATGTTAGAGAGCAGAGGAGACAATGGTGGAGGAGGTTCCCTGCTTGTCTCTGGGAATTCAGTGTAGGATATTCAGTGTCAAAGAGCTAACCTTGAATTCAGTGTAGGGTATTCAGTGTTAAAGAGTTAAGTTAACCTTGAATTCAGTGTAGAATATTCAGCGTTAAAGAGCTAGGTTTGAATTAAGTGTAGGATATTCAGTGTACAAAAAGCAAACACTGACTTCAGTGTAGGGTGTTCAGTGTTACATTTGACATATTTAGCACACACTCTGAGAGCGACATAAAGTATACATTTTGTTACTGGTCCCCTGTGGGAATCGTACCCACAACCCCAGGGTTACACGGGTCATGCTCTACCCCAGTGTTCAAATAGAGCTCGTGTAGGAAGCTCGTCGTTAGAGTAAACACTGAATTCAGTGATACTGTGTTACCAGTGGTTCTGCTCAGTTAGAGATACCCTGCTGACTTACGTGGGATGTTAATATGGAGGTTCCTCCTCATTATGATAAACATGAACCACACAGGCACTGAGCACTGAAGTCAATGTAATTAATTGCCAGCAAAAAATGTTTTAACAACTGCCAAAATTAGCCACTTGCAATGCGTTTCAGATATTGTGCAAAATCCACTTGGCTTTATAAGTGGGGTAATAACTATTGGGCTCTGGGAAAGTGACAGCAAAAGTTGCATCATTCACATACTATGCAAAGAACATCAATAGTCATAATTTCAAAAATAATTAATTTGATGATTATAATACACTTGCATCTCCTCCTTGGAGACCTGAAAAGAGCAGCTATGAGAGAGAGAGAGAGAGAGAGAGAGAACAGTCAGCAACTGGCTGAAAGTGGGCTTTTATCATTTAGTCATTTGAAATGCAAAAAGGGAAGGCTGATGGATGCACACCAAACTCTCCTCTAATTTGCATTGAAAGGCCTGTAGGGTGAGAGTGAAGGCGGAGGGCTGCTTGTTTCATGGCACAGAACTGTCCCCCTTGGGCCACCTCCCACCCCCACATGTTAGAGTACATGTTCAATGGATTTCAAGGCAAATGTGAGTCCAACAGTTGCCTGTTCTACGGTGATGAGGAGAAAAGCAGGGTACCTATTACATGAGACCTATTGGGACTTGGTATGGATTCAAGAGATATGTAATGTAATTAACCTATACTGTTTGAATATAGTATTAGACCCACAGACGATATCCAAGAGTCTGGTTTTCACATGGCTACCCAAGCTATTTCAGCTATTACAAAAGGTACTTGATAATTGATGTATTTTAATTTGAACGTAGTACATTTATTCAATTCATACAGCTTACAGGGACAGGAACTGTACCAGCGCTTTGAAAACAGATCACAGAAGTAATAATTAACGGGACCAAGAACATATTTTGATGTTTCTTTGATGAAACAAAACATAAAACGGTATGGTATCCATTTTCAAAGCGGGATCAAAAACCATTGTTTCAGTAGTTGACTGGAGAGAAGGATTGAGCAGATGATGATGCAGTGTTTGTGTTGTATGCACAATAACCATATTCCCCCCCAGAGAGCTGTCACGACTCCTGCCGAAGTTGGTGCCTCTCCTTGTTTGGGTGGCGTTCGGCAGGCGACGTGACCGGCTTTCTAGCTGCCACCGATCTACGTTTCTTTTTCCATTCGTTTTGTCTTGACTGTACACACCTGGTTTCCATTACGTTATAATTTATTCCCTATTTAACAATCTGGTTCCTACATGGTTTTGTGCATGTTTGTTATTTGTTAAGTGGTTGCTCTTTTGTGTAAAGCTGGAATATTTTCCCTGTATGGAATTAGTTTGTGATTTATTTGAGTAAAGTACAGAAACGAGAGCGTGTCCGACCCTCATCTCCTGTTTGTCGGGGAGAGCACTTGAGTGGGCCAACACCGTATGGGGGAGAGAAGGCACAGCGTTGGTCCACTATGAGCATGTCACCTGTTTTGTTTTCACCCTATCCTACAGACCAGGTTCCCAGAACGCTAAGGCAGCACTGTCCCGGATGTATGACACAGAGGAGTGGTCCACGGAACCCACTCCCATACTTCTGGCTTCTTGCCTGGTGGCACCGGTGGTATGGGAGGTGGATGCGGACATCGAGCGAGCTTTACGTACAGAACCCACTCCCACCCAGTGTCCAGTTGGGCGTCTGTATGTTCCGTCTGATGTCCGCAATCGTTTGATCTGTTGGGCCCACACGTCACCCTCCTCTGGTCATCCTGGCATCGGTCGGACAGTGCGCTGTCTTAGTGGGAAGTACTGGTGGCCCACTTTAGCAAAGGACGTGGGGGTTTATGTTTCCTCCTGCTCGGTGTGCGCCCAGTGCAAGGCACCTAGACAACTGCCCAGAAGTAAATTACAACCCCTACCCGTGGCCGTGGTCACACCTATCGGTGGATTTCCTGACGGATCTTCCTCCATCACAGGGAAACACCACGATCTTGGTCGTTGTGGATCGGTTTTCTAAGTCCTGCCATCTCCTTCCTTTGCCTGGTCTCCCTACTGCTCTACAGACAGTGGAGGCCGTGTTCACCCACGTCTTCCGGCACTACGGGGTGCCTGAGGATATAGTTTCTGATTGGGGTCCCCAGTTCACATCTAGGGTCTGGAGGGCGTTTATGGAACGCCTGGGGGTCTCGGTCAGCCTCACCTCAGGTTTTCACCCCGAGAGTAACAGGCAGGTGGAGAGAGTTAACCAGGATGTGGGATCTGCGATCCTATTGCCAGGACCGGCCGGGGGAGTGGGCAGCTTTCATCCCCTGGGCAGAGATGGCCCAAAACTCCCTCCGCCACTAACCTATGTCCTTTTCAGTGTGTACTCGTTTAATCAGCCGGTCCTAGCACCGTGGCATCAGAGCCAGATCGAGGCACCTGCGATGGACGAATGGTTTCTGGAATTAAACTGGAATTAAAATAGATTTTTGGGGGGTTTGTATCATTTGATTTCCATAACATGCCTACCACTTCGAAGATGCAAAATATTTTTGGGGTTGAAAAAAACAAGAAATAAGACAATTCTGAAAACTTGAGCGTGCATAACTATTCACCCCCCCCCCTTAAGTCAATAATTTATAGAGCCACCTTTTGCAGCAATTACAGCTGCAAGTCTCTTGGGGTGTCTCTATAGCAGTGGCACATCTAGCCACTGGGATTTTTGCCCATTTTTCAAGGCAAAACTGCTCCAGCTCCTTCAAGTTGGATGAGTTCTGCTGGTGTACAGCAATCTTTGAGTCATACCACCAATTCTCAATTGGATTGAGGTCTGGGCTTTGACTAGGCCATTCCAAGACATTTAAATGTATCCCCTTAAACCACTCGAGTGTTGCTTTAGAGGTATGCTTAGGTGATTGTCCTTCTGGAAGGTGAACCTCCGTCCCAGTCTCAAATCTCTGGAAGACTGAAACAGGTTTCCCTTAAGAATTTCCCTGTATTTAGTGCCAGCCACCATTCCTTCAATTCTGACCAGTTTCCCAGCCCCTGCCGATGAAAAACATCCCCACAGCATGATGCTGCCACCACCATGCTTCACTGTGGGTATGCTATTGTCCTGGTGATGAGAGGTGTTTGGTTTGTGCCAGATATAGCGTTTTCCTTGATGGCCAAAAAGCTCAATTTTAGTCTTGTCTGACCAGAGTACCTTCTTCCATATGATTGGGGAGTCTCCCATATGCCTTTTGGCAAACACAAAACATGTTTAATTATTATTTTCTTTAAGCAATGGCTTTTTTTCTGGCCACTCTTCTGTAAAGCCCAGCTCTGTGGAGTGTACAGCTTAAAGTGGTCCTGTGGACAGATACTCCAATCTCTGCTGTGCAGCTTTGCAGCTCCTTCAGGGTTGTCTTTGGTCTCTTTGTTGCCTCTCTGATTAATGCCCTCCTTGCCTTTTGGTGGGCAGCCCTGTCTTGGCAGGTTTGTTGTGGTGCCATATTCTTAAATTTTTTTAATAATGGATTTAATGATGCTCCATGGGATGTTAAACGTTTCTGATATTTTTTTATAACCCATCCATGATCTGTTCTTCTCCACAACTTTGTCCCTGACCTGTTTAGAGTGCTCCTTGGTCTTCATGGTGCCACTTGCTTGATGGTGCCCCTTGCTTAGTGGTGTTGCAGACTCTGGGGCCTTTCAGAACAGGTTTATATATACTGAGATCATGTGACAGATCATGTGCCACTTAGATTGCACACAGGTGGACTTTATTTAACTAATTATATGAATTCGGAAGGTAATTGGATGTACCAGATTGTACCAGAATACATATGCACGCACCACTTTTTCGTTTTTAATTTTCTTGAATTTCACTTCCCCAATTTGGACTATTTTGTGTAGGTCCATTACATGAAATCCAAATAAAAATAAATTTAAATTACAGGTTGTAATGCAACAAAATAGGAAAAATGCCAAGGGGGATGAATACTTTTGCAAAACACTGCAGTCTGCAGAGTTAGCTGCAGAGCTTTTGTTAAAGCCACCATAACCAATGCAACAATGTGCAATACATGTCAGATCTGCAAACAAAATTCAAATTTTATAGCCACAAAATGACCTGTAATAACGACTGCCCCATTGTCCAATGGGATCACCGACACTAACACTTTTCTACAGAACACCAACCGCACACTGTCATTTGACCCTCAACAACCTTACTAACTATGAAGAAGTTTGTGTCTTGGGGTGGGCGGGAGGTGTGTGTGTGGGAGGGGGGGTGTATTGGATCGGTGAGGGTGGGGGGAGTCAGGTGGGGGGGTCAACATGCTGACCGGCACTTTCCCCGACTGTCAAAGTCAATCAGCATCTGGGAAGTTAATGGAGAACACAAAACCTATTTAAAAGCTACATTTAACACTTGGCTGATTCCATTACATTGTGTAATTTCCAGGTGTCACATTTCCCCTCCACACGTCGGTCTTAATGCTCTCCCAAGCAGCCGCTGATTAGTCAGCCTCTGCTGGCTCCCCAAATCCTCTATCCTCCTAGGCCTCCTATCTTCTCACATCCTCCTGGAAGGCAGTCAGAGAGACCGAGCAACACTTTCTTAGTTCCTACACTTTAGTCGGTTTTGACCTCCTGGGCTGTGTGAAATACTGGATACCGGACATTTGCCCTGTGTACAAAATCCATAAAGGTTACTGGTGAGCAGTATTGTAGTCAATTCCTTATGTTCGGTTCTAATTATCAGAATAAGAACTCGACGGACACTATGAAAGCTTAAATCACGTTTATTAATCCCAGAGGATCGAACAACTGTACTGACCAGAAACATGGTTCCACCAGTGGTGGTTTACATAACCCACTTTGGGTGGAGTCTCCTCCTTCTCGCTAAACATTGTATCTTTATTACTAGGCAGGAAACAAAGTGATACGGGCAATAAACTGTTCCTGCTCCCTTAACGTGACCTGACCTCGACCCCCTTCATCACTAATCCACGGCTCTCTCCCCTTATCAGTACTGCCACATGTGATCGTTTTCCCTCCACTCAGCACATTCCAAGCTTAATTGCATCCACTATAACCCTTCATCCTACAGATAACCATTAACTCCTGGTGTAAACCCTTGACTATGGCACCCCTCATATCTCTATTATAACTAATGATTATTGATGTTTCAAGTTCAGCAATCCAAACACATCACTTATCAATTCAGGAAGGCTGAATTGAAATTCTTAAATTCCAATTTTAACTTTCCTCAATTCTCACTAACCCCCTTGAGTCCATGTCTAAGCCCCCCACAGAAATCTAAATAGCATGATAAAAAAATCCCCATAAAAATCTGTCTGTTTAAGCTTTTTGCATGGGCTGTGTCTCAAACAGCATCTATCTCAAAGTCATCAGACTGTTATATAGCCATCACTAGCACATTAGAGGCTGATGCATATGTACATAGACTTGACATCACTGGCCAATTGAACACTAGTCACTTTAATAATGTTTACATATTTTGTATTACTCATCTCTATATACTGTACTGTGTTCTATTATATTCTACTGTATCATAGCCTATGCCGCTCTGACATTGCTTGTCCATATATTTATATATTCTTAATTCCATTCCTTTATATAGATGTGTGTATTGGGTATATGTTGTGAAATTGTTGTTAGATATTACTTGTTAGATAATACTACACTGTCGGAGTTAGAAACACAAGCATTTCGCTACACCTGCAATAACATTTGGTCACATACACGTGTTAAGCAGAACATTTGATTTGAATACACCGCATCCGCCAATGGCGGCATTTCCCATCTGCAGTGAAAGGTGGCCGAGCTACAGCTGTGTTTGTCAGACCATGAGACACCCTGAAAACCTGTCTTCTCATGAAAACGTTGATCTTGAATAACATCAACCCTAAACGTCTGAAAACGTCTCTTGCGAACACGATGGTGTTCTCCGCCTCACAAGACTCTTCTGAAGGTAGCCTGGTGCCAGTTTAAAAAATGTATGGAAATATACGTTCACGGCTTCTAGGAGTAGCGGGTGGAGGAGAGCAGAGTTAGTCAGGCGCAGAGAGCAGAGTTAGTTCAAACGTGGGTCTTTATTCCAGAAACAGAGTAACGGTCATGCCAACCACAAGGGTGCATAAATAACCAAGTCCAACAAACAGGACGAGACCGTCCGGAAAAAGGAGTCCACATAAATCCACACACATGAACAGAAAAACAAGCCCGCACAAAAGCAGGCGGGCATATCCGGTTTAAATAGCCCAAAACAAAACCCAAACAAGAAACAGGTGAAACTAATCAGACAAAACTAACTGAAACAGAAAAGGGGATCAGTGGCAGCTAGTAGGCCGGCGACGCCGAGCAGCACCCGAACAGGATGATGAGTTTACATACACCTTAGCCAAATACATTTAAACTCCATTTTTCACAATTCCTGACATTTAATCCTAGTAAAAATTCCCTGTCTTAGGTCAGTTAGGATCACCACTTTATTTTAAGAATGTGAAATGTCAGAATAATAGTAGAGAGAATTTTTTATTTAATCTTTTATTTCTTTCATCACATTCCCAGTGGGTCAGACATTTACATACACTCAATTAGTATTTGGTAGCATTGCCTTTAAATTGTTTAACTTGAGTCAAACATGTTGGGTAGCCCTCCACAAGATCCCACAATAATTTGGGTGAATTTTGGCCCATTCCTCCTGACAGAGCTGGTGTAACTGAGTCAGGTTTAATATGCTCATGTGAGATACTTATCATTAGAATGTCTCCCTATGGACTATACTGTTGGCAGTTGCACTTTTCCCTTCTCAGCTAGGGAAAAGTCACTTGGGGCCCAGAGAGGGGAGAGGTCAAGCTTGTCTTTTACATGTCTGGTAATATGCAGAATATCAGAAAGGGAGAGGTCAGAATGGAACATTGTCTTCATATGTGAATGTACCTGTTAAACCATGTGAAGGGATGGCGTGATTAAGGGGGAAGCAATTATCTCTTGGCTCCACAATGTCTGTGTACAAGTCACTCCCCTCAGTGAGCTTGTCCAGGAGTGGGGAGAAGAGGGGGTTTACTTGAGATGGAAGAATATAGAGTTGACAATTGAGTTACGCCTTGGATGAGGTAATTTTTTGGTACTATGAAGTACCAGGAACGAGATTAGAACCTCGTTTTAGAGATCAAATTGAACGATAATTTATAGCAAATGCTATCTGGCTATGGGATACTCCTTACTCAAGTAAAAGGCCCTTTGTAAAGAGTTCCTAAGATCTGTGGTTCGTCGTGTAAGTTGAGAGGGGTGTATCTTGGCTATAAAAGATCTTTGTATTCTACTGTAGGGACTCTCAGAATTCATTATAGACACGGAATTGATCTGAGAGTCAAAGGGCTATGGTGAAGCTCATATAATTAAAGATGAAGTTTAAGTATAACGCTGACTGGTGTGTGGTTTGTAACTCTCCTCATTTGGTAATACAGGAAATTGCCACGACATTCTATTTTGTGAAGTGCACCAGTCCCTCCTGCAGCAAAGCAGCCCCAAAACATGATGCTGCCACCCCCATGCTTCATGGTTGGGATGGTATTCTTCGGCTTGCAAGCCTCCCCCTTTTTCCTTCAAACATAATGGCCAAACAGTTACATTTTTGTTTCATCAGACCATGGGACATTTTTCCAAAAAGTACGACCTTCGTCCCCATTGTGACGGCACTGAATTTGCCTGAACCATCTCAGTGCTTCTCCTTCCAATAGGGTGCTTCCCCTTTAATTCCCAATTAAATAGCCAGCATCAGCTACGCAAAAGTGGGGTTGTGATGGAGACGTGAATGAGGATGATCAACTGGAACTGGTCAACCCTCCGTTCCGAAGCTTCTTTACTCCATTTGTTTTGTTGTATTTAAAAGTGTGCTTTGTAGCCTAATCACAAGTTTACCCAGGATTGGATGCACTCATTGCTTCCTTTGGACTACACATCTCAGTTGTTCTTCGTGGCCTTTCTCCGCTGGAGATCTGTTGGCTGATTGGATTGTCTGACCGACTGACCGACTGACTACAACCTTTTTTGTATATGGTATTTCATTTGTTTTGGTGTGATGAATACCGTGATGATTTATGTGGTCAGTTGTAGTTGAAGACTTATTGAGATTTGCTACTCTTTATGGTTGTGTGGTAAAAGAGTTGATATTTTGATTGTATGATTGATGCTGGGTTATATGCTACACTTTTATGAATGGACAAACATTGATGCTGGGTTTTATGCTACACTTTTATGAATGGACAAACATTGCGTGACTAAGGTCACTTGAGTTCCCTGAACTCCTTTACCGGGCTGGACTCTTCTGGACCGAAGTACAGGACTTTTATGGAGGAACCAGAGCCCATTATTTGTTATATTCGTGTGTGTGATCATTTATGCTGGTAATACAACCCAAAGAATAGTTGTTTTGAAGTTATTTCCAATGTTTTAATGGTTTATGAAAAAGTGTATGTCCATCCTGACTTTTACATGAGTCCTTTGGATTGGTGTAGACTTGACAGACCAGACGGGACTCCTTCCCTCCCAAACCAAAAGGAGAAATCAATATTTTCTCTGGTAGGCACAACCTACCTGGCACCCCTATAAACAATAACCTCAAGTCAAAACCGTTACATAAAAAATGGCAACCCAGATGGGACGTCTCAACATTGAAAAATAACCTAAGTAAATATTTTGTGTGGAATTAAAACAATGGATTTTCCCCAAGAAAATGTGCTCATCCATATCATACCTGTCAATGGGAATACACAGGGTCATTCTGACCATTGAGCTGACAATTCAAATCATAATGTGAATGGAGATATTGGAGTTTATTTAGGCCAGAGCCCTGGGAATCTGGATGCTCGGTCTGGACGACTGGCCACAGGAGGTCTAATCAGTTCCTCACTTATTAACATGGAGCTGTGTGGAAGTACAGAGCTAGCCCTCCCTCTGACACACAACCTTCCTCCATTGTCTGGTTTATTTCCAGGAGGTTGTAGCCTTACAATTTCAAGGTGACATCCTTGATATTCGTCGGACTCAACAACATCTCCAAACTCTAATCCAACTTAAATTAAAATGTCTGAGTGAAGAGCAACAACAGAGTGCAAGGGAATTCAGAGTCTCACTGAGCACTCTAACCCACATGCTGACAGAGCTCAGTGAGAGTGGAAGACGGGAAATTACTGGTGCCATGGACAGGCAGTTTGACTACCAATGAAACAAACTCACTGTCACTCTCCAGTGGCGCCTGCAACATCACCACACTCAGGTCCTCAAGGACGTTAATTCTGTTTTTTCTCCTCTGGTTAACACTGTAGACCACTTGCAGACAGAGCTCTCTAATTGTGTTAAAATGTTGGGTGACGTGTCTGTTGACATGGCCTCCATTAGGCACAACTCCTTGCACAGGTGTCCACTTCTGTTCAGACCACTGAGGGCCAAGCTGCCACCCATTGCAGGATGGAACAGCCAAGAGAAAGCCATGCTGCAGCCACCCCTTGCATGATGCAATGAACCATGCATCCTGGTGTTCATTTTTATGGTCTGAAAACTCCCTCACCCTCTACTTCCTCAATCACTCCTAGCTCTTTTGTTCATGGTGATTTGAGTAGACGTCATGTGGGGGCGATGCCCATTAAATTGCTTTCTTGCCCTCAATCCCCTGGCTGACGAAGAACTCCTTGCCACATTAAGGAATGTGTTGCATGGAACAGCTCGAGACTGATGGGATGTAGCATGTCTCACCCCTACCTCCTCGGCTGACTTTGAGGTTTTCCTCTGCATTTCTGTCTGAGGACTACACCGATGAACTGGTAGACAGAGTCAGGAATCGAGTGCAAAGAAGGAAAGAGAGTATCCGTGACTTTGCATACGGTTACCACTCCCTGTGCAGAAGGTGGAAACCTGGCATTGAGGAGGAAGAGGTCATTAAGTTGATCTTGAAGAACATCAACCCTATACTAGCCAGTCAACTCCAAAAAAAGAGTCACCACTGTCGATAAACTGGTTCGACTGGGACAGCAGTTTGAGAAGGACAGAGAATACCAACAGCAATATGAACAGAGAAAGAAACAGACACCCAAACAGTTACCCAAGCCAGACCATCAACAACAGCCAGAGTCTCCAACCAAGACCCCTCCCATGTTCTGTTGGAGATTTAGCCAAAAGGGACATTCTTCAGACATATGTCCAAGTCAGTATCAAGTAAACCCTTCCAAAAACCACAACAGGACAACACACCTAACAGCCTTCACAGGAATGACCATACTACTCCGGGTGCTTTGACCAGAGCTGAAACCCCAGAGTCACTGCCTTCAACCCCCCCATCGACACCCCCTTCCTTTTCTAGTTAATACCGCACAAGCTGGTGTTACCCCTGTTCATAGGCTCATGAAAATCCATCCTGGACACCGAGTCATCCTACACACTGCTCAATGAGAAACTGTGGAACGAGGTTAAAGGTCCACTATACAACTTGAAGCCATGGACAGAAGGTCCACTCTATCTGGCTGATGGTGAGGCTAAACAACCACTTGGATGGAATAAGGTGGAGTTACGCATGTGTAACTGCTCCTATATGATTCCTTCAGTTATTCTACATACCAAGAACCTTGCTTTTCCTGTCGTTTTGCGAATTAATTTAATTCACTTCAGTGGTGTCCAGATTGATATCGCACACAATTGCTACTGGTTTCCACACAATCAGGAGCGAAAAGCATTTCTTCCAATCAGAAGCTATGAAGTTACATGATTGGGGTCCAAATGTGACATTCTTCTCTGCCGTTGCTCCGGTACCACTAACCCTTGGTAATGCTTCTGATGATCTCCTTTTACAGGCTGTGAGAAGAGCACAGCTGGAACAGCCAGAAGGGTTAAGGCTGTTGGAACAGCTGCCGAATATTTCTGATGTATGTAGTTCAAAGCTGGGACGCACAGGGCTCCTGAAGCACAAAATATTCCTTACACAGGAAATACCGATCAAGCAGAAGCCATATTGTTTGTCCCCAGCGAAGCTAATCATCAAAAAGGGACTCATTAATGATATGTTGACACAAGATGTCCTCGTCCAAAGAAACGGCCGGTGGTCTTAGATTTTGTGTGGACTATAGGAAGACCAACAATGTTTCCCAGACTGATGCCTATCCTCTTCCCACCATCCAAGAGATCCTGGAGTCACTGGCTGGTGCTGTTGTGTTCACTACCCTTGACCTCAATAGTGGCTGTTGAGATGGACCAGGAAAGCAAGGACAAGACTGCTTTTGTCTGCGCTGAGGGCTTGTTTCCTTTAAGGTGATGCCTTTTGTATTACAAAATGCACCTGACACTTTCAAAAGACTCCTGGAGTTTGCATTAGGTGAGCTCAAAGGGAAGATCTGTTTCGTCTACCTGGACGATAGAATTATCTACTCCCAGACCAGAGAACAACACTTTCTAGATCTTCAAGCAGTTTTGGACCAGCTTAGAGAAGCTAGTCTGACATTGAACATTAAGAAGAACAACTTCTGCCAAGCTTCATTGGAGTTCCTTGGCCATATTGTGTCTTTTGACGGATCCTGAAAAGACCAAGGCTGTACAAGACTTCCCTGTGCCAACAACACTCAAGGCCCTTCAACGGTTCCTTGGGATGGCTGGATGGTACCATCGGTTTGTGTCGAACTTCTCCCAGGTGGCAGAACCTCTCAACACATTGAAGTAAAAAGGAGCTAAATCCCGATGGACGGCAGAGTACCAGACCTCCTTTGAATCCCTGAAATGACACTATGTCACACCTCCCATTTTGAGTCATTCCAATTTTGACTGCCCTTTTGTTGTTTACACTGATGCAAGTGATATTGGACTTGGCTAGCATTCGACAGTCAGACATTGAATGGAGCAGAATGGAACTACTCCACAACCGAACCAGAGTGCCTTGCATTTGTCTGGGCTTTGGAAAAGTGGAGGTACTACCTGGAGGGAAGACACTTTACTGTGGTCACTCACCATTCCTCCCTTGTGTGGGTGTTCAAGACCAACAAACCAAGTGCGAGACTCATCAGATGGGCTCTACAGTTGCAAGAGTTCACCTTTGCAGTAGAATACAGGAAAGGAAAATAATATCCTGTTCCAGACGCCTTATCCAGAGCTCCTGCTGGTGGTAATGGTGGCCCTCATTTTGCATGTGCTAATGTCCTGTGTAGCAGTTGAGACGGACCCAAAACTGACTTTCCATCTCTGATGAGGATATGGAAGGCCCAACAAGATGATCAAGAAGTACAAGCTTTGTACCAGACTGTCCTGGAAGATGGAGAAAAGATTGTCAATCCTACCACCAAGCTGACCATCATTGAAGACAAAGTCTACCGAGTTGTACAACAACCTCACAGAACACTACCAAATGTACATATCTGAACCTCTACGCCTTCAACTGCTGAAACATTTCCATGAAGACACTGTAGCTGGTCATTTGGACATATTCAAAACCTACAAGCGGTTGCAAGCATTACTGTACTGACCACATCTGAGCATGGATGTGAAGTCACACATTCTAAACTGTCAGTTTTGTCAAATGTACAAACCAGAATGTAGAAAGCCTGCTGGCAGTTGCAGCAAACGGTGGTTACCCGACCTTGGGAAATGTTAGAAGTGGATTTGATGGGCCCATTTCCTAGAAGCTCCAATCAGAATGTGTACATGCTTGTTTTTGTTGATTACTATTCCAAGTGGGTGGAGCTCTTTGCCCAGCGTCAAGCCACAGCGAGGACCGTCTCTAATATCCTCACGAAAGAGATCCTGACTCGCTAGGGAATACCTGATTACATCCTGTCTGACCCAGGTTCCCAATTCATCTCTGATATTTTTGAGGAGACCTGCCAAAGATGGAACCTGAGACAGAAGTTGACCACGGCCTATCACCCACAGACCAACCTCACTGAGAGAGTTAATCGAACCTTGAAGACAATGGTTGCTTCCTATGTAGGGACCCAGCACAAACACTGGGACAAGCACCTTCACGAGTTTTGTGCTGAATTCTGCTGTGCAAGAGTCCACTGGAGACACACCTGCAGAGCTGAACCTAACCCCTCCGAGGACCCTTGGATATGGTGCAACAGCCCAGCAGGTTACTCCAGACTCTGCATGTTATGACCAGGTAGTCCATCTCCATGACTTGAGAACTCTTGTCTCAAAGAACATGATCCAGGCTCGACTCAAGCAGAAGAGAAATTATGATAAGAAGAGACGAGACATGCAGTTCCAGGTCAGTGATCGGGTGTGGCTTCGTGTGGTTTTTCTCATCCTTACTCAAAAGCTCAAAAACAATTATTCTCGGCCAAGCTCGCTCCAAAATGGCAAGGCCCATATAGGATTGTGGAGCAGATGTGCCCTCTGAACTACTGAGTGGTGAAAGAGATGCGTGTTGTCCATGTCTTACACCTTAATTTAAGGATTGTTACCCCTCGGCTGAACAATTGGAGGAGATTGAGCGCCGCAAGGTCCTGGATATCTTTGAAGAGGAAAGTGATGAGACTTATTGGAATTTCAGACCCAGAAGTCTCACACTTTAAGGCCTGTTACCCCTCACCTGAGGAGCGTGAGTGCCACAAAGTCATGAATATTTTTGCAGAGGAAAGTGATTAGAAGACTTTTCTCGGTTTCCAAGACCAAAATGTGCCACCCAGGGCAATGGCCGGCTTTTTCCAGGGGAGGGGGTGTGTGACGGCCCTGTATTTGTATGAACCGTCTCAGTGTTTCTACTTCCAATAGGGTGCCTCCCCTTTAATTCCCAATTAAATTGCCAGCATCAGCTACGCAAAAGAGGGGTTGTGATGGAGACGTGAATGAGGATGTGTTCAACCCTCAGTCCCGACGCTTCTTTACTCTGTTTGTTTTGTAACCTAATCGCAAGTATACCCCGGATCGGATCCACTCTAGTCCAGGATTATGAGGAAAAACATTAAGATCCACAACATTTATTCCATGGGACAAAACTAGGTCCAG
Organism: Oncorhynchus tshawytscha; assembly: GCF_018296145.1. Lineage (NCBI taxonomy): Eukaryota > Metazoa > Chordata > Actinopteri > Salmoniformes > Salmonidae > Oncorhynchus > Oncorhynchus tshawytscha. The sequence continues at coordinate 24,845,404 of NC_056431.1, forward strand.
AGTATGACTGTGACAGTGAGTAGGTACAGAGACATGTTGGACAAACCCACTGAGTCGATGATGGCTCCAAAAGCCTTTGAGTGGGTCTGTGGACTTTTCCATGTTTATATTATCTGCTATGACTACAAGATCCGATAGGAATTCAGGGAACTCGGTGAGGAATGCTGTATATGGCCCAGGAGACCTGTAAACAGTAGCTATAAAAAGTGATTGAGTAGGCTGCATAGATTTCATGACTAGAAGTTCAAAAGACGAAAACGCCATATTATTTTGTAAATTGAAATTTGCTATCGTAAATGTTAGCAACACCTCAGCCTTTGCAGGATGCACGGGGGATATGGTCACTAGTGTATTCAGGAGGCAAGGCCTCATTTAAAACAGTAAATTCATCAGGCTTAAGCCATGTTTCAGTCAGGCCAATCACATCAAGATTATGATCAGTGATTCGTTCATTGACTATAACTGCCTTTGAAGTGAGGGATCTAACATTAAGTAGCCCTATTTTGAGATGTGAGGTATCATGATATCTTTCAATAATGGCAGGAATGGAGGAGGTCTTTATCCTAGTGAGATTGCTAAGGCGAACACCGCCATGTTTAATTTTGCCCAACCTAGGTTCGAGGCACAGACACGGTCTCATTGGGGATAGCTGAGCTGACTACACTGACTGTGCTAGTGGCAGACTCCACTAAGCTGTCAGGCTGGCTAACAGCCTGCTGCCTGGCCTGCACCCTATTTCATTGTGGAGTTAGAGCCCTGTCTATGTTGGTAGATAAGATGAGAGCACCCCTCCAGCTAGACAGGTTAAAACAAACCTTTCGATTGATTTTATTTTACTGTTTTTCCATGTATGAATCTGTTATTCAATGTGTTTGTGTAAAGCCAAATTCCTTAAGGACTAACCAGGTTTCCATTCAACCTTTTAATGCGAGTATAGTACATGTTGGATAAAAAATGTCACGACAGGCCTGACGGAAACAGCACAATTGTCTGTAAACTTTCCAAGTGTCGACAAAGCAAAATAGACTAGACAAGGTGGGATCTTTTTGTGTCTGTAAAGTCACCTGATGATAAGTTGTGTGGTCCTCCCACTATAACTTGGGAAAACATTCAGTTTATTAGGCTACAGATTGAATAAATTGTGGTGAAAGTGCAAGGTGATGATGTCACGTTCATTATAAGGATCGGACCAAGGAGCAGCGTGGTATGCGTACATTCTTATTTATTTAAAGAATGAACACTGAACAAACTAACAAAATAACAAACGAACCATGAAGCTATACAAACGAGTGCTGACAGGCAACTACACAGACAATTTCCCACAACAGAAAGAGGGAAACAGAGCTGCCTAAATATGATCCCCAATCAGAGACAACGATAAACAGCTGTCTCTGATTGGGAACCATATCAGGCCAACAAAGAAATGCAAAACCCCTAGACCTACAACAACCCTAGACATACAACACTAGAGTACCCACCCTAGTCACACCCTGACCTAACCAAAATATATAGAAAACAGAGATATCTAAGGTCAGGGCATGACAGATGAGCTTGATACAACAGTACTTTCCAATAGAGTCTTATTCTGGTAAAATGATGATTTGTTTCTTGGCTCCTGTTTGACAAATAAAAATAATCTTGCAGAATAATCTCATCATGAAGGTAGCCTACCCACACTGTATCTGCAAACTGTTGGCTCGAGTGCACGTGTAGAGCGCACGTGACAAGACCAGAGTGGGCACATTTGCTATATAACGCAACATTTGTTGTAACAAAACATCAGTAGATTTGGAAACCTACTTAACTTGTATTCTTTATTTGGTATGTTTAACAGCTAAAGTTATTTTTATGTGCACTATTTGTAATTAAGGATCCCCCTCTTCCTGGGTTCAAGCAACATTAAGGCAGTTATATACAGTTTAAAATATTACATGACATAACATTTCATAGCACAAGCACTATGTCGTCATGCACAGCCTTTAATATGCAAAAAGTCAATTTGATGGAATCACATCTCTGGTGGGAAAATGCGCAATGTTTTTACACAGATTTTAGAAAAATGTTCATGAAAATGTCGGTAATTGGATGGAAACCTAACTTATGAGACAAAAAAATGGAAGTGGAATTTGAATTTTTGTTTATTCATGGGGAAACACACATCCATGCATTTTTCATCCTGAACTTCGGAAGCAAATTAATTCAAATACATGTCCTAAAGTAATTAGTGAAATGTGTGTTTTTGATTCTGAGGCTGTCCAATACGGACACCATATATACAAGAATATATGATACACGGCTTACAATGCGTAGCCGGTCTTTTCAGCACCACCAAAGGATCTACAACTGTCAGGGCCATGGACATTACCCAGCAAAGCTAGCTGTGGTATGTCTGATGTAGCATGCAGGTCTTAATATGCATACCGTACTGAAAGGTAAGGCTAAGGCAATTCGTCTGAAAGCCAGTACATCCATTGAACATACTCAATGTTGGAGGCGAATCCACAATATTAGAATGGTGTCAACACCCCTCACAGCACAACAATGACCCACTGCTTCAGGGGGAATTTGCACAGTGATTTCTTAAATTGTGCAGTTCTCAATACAGCATGTGTACGTGATTCAGTAAATTGTATTTCTTTTGCAAGCTTGCATTCCACAGTGAAGGTTGGGCTAACTTTACACTCGCTTGTTTCACACTAGTTTTGAAGAAATGGCAACCTCCAAAGCAAATGGACATTGAATGCAAACTACTGTGGTCTACCTTGGCAAATAATTATCCACCATACGAAAGGTTACAACTACTTATGAGTTGTTATGACAGTTTATAGCAAGTTTTATAGTGCACCATAATGTAAGTCTATCATAAAGCCTTATACAGTTGAAGTCGGAAGTTTACATACACTTAGGTTGGAGTCATTAAAACTTGTTTTTCAACCACTCCACAAATTTCTTGTTAACAAACTATAGTTTTGGCAAGTCGGTTAGGACATCTACTTTGTGCATGACACAAGTAATTTTTCCAACAATTGTTTACAGACTTATAATTCACTGTATCACAATTCCAGTGGGTCAGAAGTTTACATACACTAAGTTGACTGTGCCTTTAAACAGCTTGGAAAATTCCAGAAAATTATCTTATGTCTTTAGAAGCTTCTGATAGGCTAATTGACATCATTTGAATCAATTGGAGGTGTACCTGTGGATGTATTTCAAGGACTACCTTGAAACTCAGTGCATCTTTGTTTGACATCATGGGAAAATCGAAAGAAATCAGCCAAGACCTCAGAAAATTATATACCTCCACAAGTCTGGTTCATCCTTGGGAGCAATTTCCAAACGCCTGAAGGTACCATATTCATCTGTACAAACAAAAGTACACAAGTATAAACACCATGGGACCATGCAGCCGTAATACTGCTCAGGAAAGAGAAGCGTTCTGTCTCCTAGAGATGAACGTACTTTGGTGCGAAAAGTGCAAATCAATCCCAGAACAAGAGCAAAGGACCTTATGAAGATGCTGGATGAAACAGGTATAAAATGATCTATATCCACAGTAAAATTAGTCCTATATGGACATAACTTGAAAGGCCGCTCAGCAAGGAAGAAGCCACTGCTCCAAAACCGCCATAAAAAAAGGAAGACTAAAGTTTGCAACTGCACATAGGGACAAAGATTGTGCTTTTTGGAGAAATGTCCTCTGGTCTGATGAAACAAAAATAGAGCTATCATTATGTTTGTGGGGAAAAAGGGGAAGCTTGCAAGCCAAAGAACACCATCCCAACCGTGAAGCACAGGGGGTGGGGGTGCTTTGCTGCAGGAGGGACTAGTGCACTTCACAAAATAGATGGCATCATGAGGTAGGAAAATTATGTGGATATATTGAAGCAACATCTCAAGACATCAGTCAGGAAGTTAAAGGTTGGTCGCAAATGGGTCTTCCAAATGGACAATGACCCCAAGCATACAGTGCCTTGCGAAAGTATTCGGCCCCCTTGAACTTTGCGACCTTTTGCCACATTTCAGGCTTCAAACATAAAGATATATAAAACTGTATTTTTTTGTGAAGAATCAACAACAAGTGGGACACAATCATGAAGTGGAACGACATTTATTGGATATTTCAAACTTTTTTAACAAATCAAAAACTGAAAAATTGGGCGTGCAAAATTATTCAGCCCCTTTACTTTCAGTGCAGCAAACTCTCTCCAGAAGTTCAGTGAGGATCTCTGAATGATCCAATGTTGACCTAAATGACTAATGATGATAAATACAATCCACCTGTGTGTAATCAAGTCTCCGTATAAATGCACCTGCACTGTGATAGTCTCAGAGGTCCGTTAAAAGCGCAGAGAGCATCATGAAGAACAAGGAACACACCAGGCAGGTCCGAGATACTGTTGTGAAGAAGTTTAAAGCCGGATTTGGATACAAAAAGATTTCCCAAGCTTTAAACATCCCAAGGAGCACTGTGCAAGCGATAATATTGAAATGGAAGGAGTATCAGACCACTGCAAATCTACCAAGACCTGGCCGTCCCTCTAAACTTTCAGCTCATACAAGGAGAAGACTGATCAGAGATGCAGCCAAGAGGCCCATGATCACTCTGGATGAACTGCAGAGATCTACAGCTGAGGTGGGACACTCTGTCCATGGGAAAACAATCAGTCGTATATTGCACATATCTGGCTTTTATGGAAGAGTGGCAAGAAGAAAGCCATTTCTTAAAGATATCCATAAAAAGTGTCGTTTAAAGTTTGCCACAAGCCACCTGGGAGACACACCAACATGTGGAAGAAGGTGCTCTGGTCAGATGAAACCAAAATTGAACTTTTTGGCAACAATGCAAAACGTTATGTTTGGCGTAAAAGCAACACAGCTCATCACCTTGAACACACCATCCCCACTGTCAAACATGGTGGTGGCAGCATCATGGTTTGGGCCTGCTTTTCTTCAGCAGGGACAGGGAAGATGGTTAAAATTGATGGGAAGATGGATGGAGCCAAATACAGGACCATTCTGGAAGAAAACCTGATGGAGTCTGCAAAAGACCTGAGACTGGGACGGAGATTTGTCTTCCAACAAGACAATGATCCAAAACATAAAGCAAAATCTACAATGGAATGGTCCAAAAATAAACATATCCAGGTGTTAGAATGGCCAAGTCAAAGTCCAGACCTGAATCCAATCGAGAATCTGTGGAAAGAACTGAAAACTGCTGTTCACAAATGCTCTCCATCCAACCTCACTGAGCTCGAGCTGTTTTGCAAGGAGGAATGGGAAATAATTTCAGTCTCTCGATGTGCAAAACTGATAGAGACATACCCCAAGCGACTTACAGCTGTAATCGCAGCAAAAGGTGGCGCTACAAAGTATTAACTTAAGGGGGCTGAATAATTTTGCAGGCCCAATTTTTCAGTTTTTGATTTGTTAAAAAAGTTTGAAATATCCAATAAATGTCGTTCCACTTCATGATTGTGTCCCACTTGTTGTTGATTCTTCACAAAAAAATACAGTTTTATATCTTTATGTTTGAAGCCTGAAATGTGGCAAAAGGTCGCAAAGTTCAAGGGGGCCGAAGACTTTCGCAAGGCACTGTACTTCCAAAGTTGTGGTAAAATGACGTAAGGACAACAAAGTCTAGGTATTGGAGTGGCCATCATAAAAGCCCTGACCTCAATCCCATAGAAAATTTGTGGGCAGAACTGAAAAAGCGTGTGCGAGCAAGGAGGCCTCCTGCTCTGTCAGGAGGAATGGGCCAAATTTCACCCAACTTATTGTGGGAAGCTTGTGGAAGGCTACCCAAAACGTTTGACCCAGGTTAAAAAATGTAAAGGCAATACTACCAAATACTAATTGAGTGTATGTAAACTTCTGACCCACTGGGATGGATTGAAATAAATAAAAGTTTAAATAAATCATTCTCTGTACTATTATTCTGACATTTCACATAAAAATAAAGTGGTGATCCCAGCTGACCTAAAACAGGGAATTTTTACTAGGAATAAATGTCAGCAATTATGAAAAAGAGTTTAAATGTAGTTGGCTAAGGTGTATGTAAACTTCCGACTTCAACTGTACATGCACTCAGAGGTATTACATGTGTTTGCCTATAGCACACAGCTAAGTGACACCACCATTTCCATAGTGTTGGAGGGGCCTTGTTTAAGACTTCCTCTGACCAGCTGTATGTAACCAATCAAATAATTCAACCACTTAACAATCAGCCATGGATTCCCAGTGAGGGAGATAGTGGTCAAGATAACCTCCAATAGTTTGTCAAAGGAGACGTTGATGTTTAATCAGGGGGGAGGACATTGACTTGTGGTCATCCTCCGACCCAGGAAATCAATGTCGGTTGAAGATGCAATCAAGCGCTTCATTTGATTTGTGACCCGAGGTGCCTCTGTTCACCAGGTCTTGTGGCACATGAGGGAAAAGCCAACCCCAAAAGTTTGTCCCTGTAGACTACCAATCCCTTTGAGAATAGGAAGGCTTGTCATTTTATGCAATCATGCCGAGTTCATCGTCGATGGAGTGTAAGCACTCCCTCGTCATATAAAGGTCACTGGCCTTTTACGGTGCGTTATGTATCGGAGACAGTCGGCTTAATGTAACATCTTACTAGCCAGTCTTTTTATGTACTCAAGGTTAGATCAATGCGATCAAACAGCCTCTCTTTATGAAGAAATGTAGGCATATGGATGGATGAAGCGAGGGTTTTTAAAATGCAATGGACTCGGCCACCAAAATCCTAACAGTCCTCATAATTACATGTGATCGCCTGAAGTTAATAAGAGATTAAAAAGTTAAAAATAAGGGTATAATAGATTCCAGGGCAGTTGATAATTTCTTATTGAGCAAACATGGCCCACAATGCAATATCTAATGTTATCAGAATAAATACACATTAATCCTGGAACAGCCGGTACAGAGATGGAAAGATACAGAAATTACAATAAATAAATGGCTGTGATGCAGGGTTGGTTACACAAAATTAAAATCACTCTATATTACTACAACTATTATCAATGACTTCTTATAACAACACAGCTTCATGATATGTGGCTCTGTCTCTTCCTGACTATAAAGGCTGGAAAGGAGGAGATGAATAGGTACAGAAATGACAATAAGTAAATGACTGGGATACTTTGCATAAAACCTAGAATCCCTCTACCTCAACTTATGCTACCATTGTCAATGACTTCCTATAACAACACAGCCTGTTATGTGGAGCGTTCTCTTCTCTTGCTGACAATAAAAGGCTGGATAATAGAAAAGCAATAGTAGGGAAACACCGGGGGGCGTCAACTGCTTTTACTGCTACTGATCTCCCCCAGTGCAAATTGCAGGTCAAGCAGGTTGATTTGCGGGTTTAACCCTCCCCCCACCCCGAAGTGACTGCTGAATCGGCCACTGTCGGGAGAGTATATTAAAAGCACCCAAAGGGCCACTAATGATTCTCTCTCCATCAATGTGCGGCTTGCCCAGGAAAAGTCCTGTGCCTTAATGAACAATTACGAAGCTAATGATCAATTCATGTGTATGTTAATAAAGAAATTAAACCTGGTCACTTTCAATGTAACCGTAGGGCTCGAGACCATAATTGTTAAGCACTATTGACAGATCAAGTGTGTTATCAAAAAAATTACAGAACAGAATAACAAAGACGCAGGACGTCATCTATCTTGTCTGACTGGGGGTCAGATGCAGTACGGTGTGCGCCAGACAACATCCCTCATGTCTATTATAGCGCAGTGCTATTTTCTGTCCTGCTGACCAACTTGGGGCAATCCGTCAGGAATTCATCATTTATCAATCTCTGAGATATACCCTCTGGCAGGAGAGAGCCGGATTAAGCTTGACGCCTCGGGCTTTGCCCAGAGAGAAGAGGCCTGTGGGGACTCCCCAGGCTGCCTGCGCAGATCTGGCAACACTGGACCCCTTCCACAAAACTTGAGTCATGGAGTATAATAAATTATTACTACAATATTTCCTGATCCTCATCTGCTTCTGTAAACACACTCTCTCTAACGGAAGCGCATCGACCTGCTAACCACGCCGAAAGCATCTGGGAATGTCACAAATGTAGAGATGAGTAGGCAGGAGGCAGTCGCAGGTTTAGAACGACTGAATTTATTAAAGCACTACATATAAACTCAGCAAAAATAGAAACATCCCTTTTTCAGGACCCTGTCTTTCAAAGATAATTCGTAAAAATCCAAATAGCTTCACATATCTACATTGTAAAGGGTTTAAACACTGTTTCCCATGCTTGTTCAATGAACCATAAACAATTAATGAGCATGCACCTGTGAAACGGTCGTTAAGACACTAACAGCTTACAGACGGTAGGCAATTAAGGTCACAGTTATGAAAACTTAGGACACTAAAGAGGCCTTTCTACTGACTCTGAAAAACACCAAAAGAAAGATGCCCAGGGTCCCTGCTCATCTGTGTAAACATGGCTTAGGCATGCTGCAAGGAGGAATGAGGACTGCAGATGTGGCGAGGGCAATAAATTGCAATGTCTGTACTGTGAGACGCCTAAGTCAGTGCTACGGGGAGACAGGATGGCCAGTTGATCATCCTCGCAGTGGCAGACCATGTGTAACAACACCTGCACAGGATCCGAACATCACACCTGTGGGACAGGTATAGGATGGCAATAACAACTGCCCGATGTTGTTACACCAGGAACGCACAATCCCTACGTCAGTGCTCAGACTGTCCGAAATAGGCTGAGAGAGGCTGGACTGAGGGCTCGTAGGCCTGTTGTAAGGCAGGTCCTCACCAGACATCACTGGCAACGATGTTGCCTATGGGCACAAACCCACCGTCACTGGACCAGACAGGACTGGCAAAAAGTGCTCTTCACTGACGAGTCACAGTTTTGTCTCACCAGGGGTAATGGTCGGATTCGCGTTTATCGTTGAAGGAATGAACATTACAACGAGGCCTGTACTCTAGAGTGGGATCGATTTGGAGGTGGAGGGTCTGTAATGGGCTGGGGCGGTGTGTCACAGTATCATCTGACTGAGCTTGTTGTCATTGCAGGCAATCTCAATGCTCTGCGTTATAGGGAAGATGTACCCTTCCTGCAGGCTCATCCTGACATGACAATGCCACCAGCCATACTGCTCATTCTGTGCGTGATTTGCTGCAAGACATGAATGTCAGTGTTCTGCCATGGCCAGCGAAGAGCCCGGATCTCAATCCCATTGAGCCCATCTGGGACCTATTGGATCGGAGTGTGAGGGCTATGGCCATTCCCCCCAGAAAAATCTGGGAACTTGCAGGTGCCTTGGTCGAAGAGTGGGGTAACATCTCACAGCAAGAACTGACAAATCTGGTGCAGTCCATGAGGAGGAGCAGTACTTAATGCAGCTGGTGGCCACACCAGATACTGACTGTTAGTTTTGATTTTGACACCCACTTTATTCAGGGACACATTATTCCATTTAGTCATTTCTGTCTACGGAACTTGTTCAGTTTACGTCTCAGTTGTTGAATCTTGTTATGTTCATACACATATTGACACATGTTAAGTTTGCTGAAAATAAACGCAGTTGACAGTGAGAGGACGTTTGTTTTTTGCTGAGTTCATATAAAAGTAGGAAGAATCCCAAAGTGCAAAATAATAAAGGAAATAGTAGGAAAGTACTGTCACGCCCTGACCTTAGATATCTCTGTTTTCTATATATTTTGGTTAGGTCAGGGTGTGACTAGGGTGGGTAATCTAGGGTTTTGTATGTCTATGTGTAGTTGCCTGTCAGCACTATATTGTATAGCTTCACATTTCGTTTGTTATTTTGTTAGTTTGTTCTATGTTCATTCTTTTATAAAGCCTTGGTCTCCTTCATACGACGAACATGACAGATGTTGGCCCACAGTTGTGTCAAGTTGGCTGGATGTACTCTGGGTGGTAGGTTGTTCTTGATACACACAGGAAACTATTGAGCATGAAAAACCCAGAATCATTGTAGTTCTTGACACATACCGGTGCACCTGGCACCTACTACCATACCCCGTTCAAAGGCACTGAAATATTATGCCTTGTTCATTCACCCTCTGAATGGCACACATTAACAATCCATGTCTCAATTGTCTCAAGGCTTAAAAATAATCATTTAACCTGTCTTCTCCTCGTCATCTACACTGATTGAAGCGGATTTAACAAGTGACATCAATAAGGGATCCTAGCTTTCACCTGGTCAGTCTATGTCATGGAAAGAGCAGGTGTTCTTAATGTTTTGTACACATCTCCCATTTATTTATTTACATGCACGTGGTCTTGTTTGAGACCAGGCAAGGAGCTATACAGTGTATACTGAACACTGAATGTATGAATAAATTAAACTACAAATTGGCAGATTGCCTGGCCAATAACATAATGGAAAGGCCCCCTGATTGTACATAATTATTTCCTTAATTTACAAGAGTTACAGTAACGTCAGTCCATTCTAAACCTTTTTAACAAGGAGTAAATAGTTCATATATAACCGCTGCATAAATACCAGACCTGGGTAATATGCAGTGTGTTGTGTCATTGTTTTTGTTATCTTTTCTGTACACATTCAGTTTTCATAATTTGCACAATCAACTAATTGAATTAGAAAAAATGTAAGTGTTAAAGGCCCAATGCAGCTGTTTTATATCAATATCAAATCATTTCTAGGTAACAATTAAGTACCTTAAGGTAATAGTTTTCCATTAAATTTGGCAAAAATAGCTTTTAAACAAAAAAACTTTCTCAAACAAGAATTTTACCAGGACTGTCTGGGAGTGGTCTGAGTGGGGAGGGGAAAATTGAAGACTGAGGGGGGTTGTTGGTCTATTAACCAATTTACCAGCTGGTGATGTCACCGGGCAAGACCATGTAAACCTGCTGATTAAAAATCCTGTGTTAGATTTTATTTTCTACCATCAGGAAATAACACAATACCACAAATGTTTTCACACTTGTACAGTGTTAGTTAGATCAGCTGTTGTGGAATATGATACAAAACAAATGAAAAACTGAATTTCTACTGCACTGGGCCTTTAAGGTAATAAAGCAGGAAAAGGAACGAGGAGAATAAAACAAGCGCTACAGGCACAAATGTCAAGGAGGGAATTTCAGATATTTTTCTTGACCCAGAAAATTCGGTTTGCCATGCGAGGCATGAATAACAGAAAAATTGTGGAACATGGAAAAATCTGACTTATCATAATTACAGCATAAGTAAATCATGGCAAAGGTGACATGCTGTGCACACAGGTTAGAGAAATGAGATTTGCAAAAGCCTATGTTCTCTGTATTGCAAAAAATAACCATCTCCACATCGACTTTTTGCATGGAATAAGCCCCGGCACACCCCTCACCCCACCTCTGAACTGCATATTAAACACTGAATCCTGCTTTTTAATGAGCCAAAATGACAAAGGCAGGCTTTTTCAATTTTCTATTATGTGTTTTTGAGGTTTGAACACCTTTCACAAACACCCTTCACCTCCAATGTCAACCCCACATCTCTTTTCCTGTCTTCTTCTCTCTAACATGCTGTCTTTCTCACAAGCCTGCTGCCAGTGGCTTTGAGTGCCTACTAAACAGACGCCATGGCCACAAGACCACTCACGCTTACAGAACCTGCATGAGAAGATAACACAAGAGTCTTTCCCTGGCAAGGCTGGCTGCAGAATAGCGTTTTTTTGTTTTGTTTTGCTGTTTAAATGTACCTCTTGTATGGCTTCAGCCACAGGATGAAGCAAGGAGCCGGACAAAGATTTTACTTGCTACAATTAATTTGTCAGCAGAGAGGGTTGAGACCTAAAAAATAAGATGCTGTGTTTGGGAAGCCATTTATCTTTATGAGCCACGTCGTAGAGGGTGGGACATGGTGGGAGGATGCCTGTGCTGCTCCACTGCCTTGCTTGATTAATCTAGCCTGGGCTAAAGCAAGGAAATCATGTTCTGATGCTGATTGGCTTATTTTTAGGCAGTTACGAAACAAGTGTTCTTTTCTTCTCAGGAAGGCCAAGTCTGAATATTTTATGTCTGTTACCACTGATAACCTGAATGACCCTATAAAGTTTTGGAAGGCTATTAAGTCTATGTCTGGAAACAGTAATGTTAATGAATTACCGTCATGTGTTTTGAAGGACTCTGTTGCTATATATGACAAAACTGAAATGCTGAATTGTTTCAATGAGCACTTTGTATCACCTGGCAGGCTGTTTGATTCAGTGTCCTCTGTCTCTGTACAACCCTGTGTGGATGAACCAGTGAGAGCTGGTCAAACTTTTAGCTTTTTGCCATTCTCAGTGCAGGTGGTACATAAAGCCCTGAAATCCTTAGATCAGAGAAAGCCTGCATGTCCTGATCTTTTGTATCCTTGCTTTTTAAATCTAGCAGCTGATGTCATAGCTGAACCATTTACATCTCTGTTCAATCTAACCCTGGAACGTAATGAAATTCTAAAGATCTGGAAATCAGCATTTGTCCTACCACTTAAAAGGGGGAGATCCAACTCTTTTAAATATTTATAGGCCAATCTCAAAGCTGTCACCCCTGGTGAAAATACTTGAAACCCTTGTAAGTGAACAGCTAAAATAGTTTTTATTTACTAACTCTATTTTATCAATGTACCAATCGGGCTTCAGGAAGAAGCATAGCACAATTATAGTAGCCATGAAGGTTTTAAATGATATCACTGAAGACATTGACAAAAAACAGCACTGTGTCTCACCTTTTATTGATATCTCTAAGGCTTTTGATACAGTTGATCATGCTATACTAAGTTAGAGATTGTCGAGTGTAGATCTTTCGGAGCAAGCAGTTGCATGGTTTTCTAACTATCTGTCTGATAGAACTCAGTGCACTCAATTTGATGGGCTTATGTCTGTTAAATTGTCTGTCTTGAATGGTGTGCCCCAAGGCTCTGTACTTGGTCTTCTCTTATTCACTATTTATATAAATGATTCAGACAAAAATGTCCAAAATGCACAACTTCATTTTTATGCTGATGATACTATTATTTACTGTTGTGCCTCATCTCTTACAAAAGCTTTCCAGAACATGCAAACTGCTTTTTATACTGTTCAACATACCTTGTGTCAATTGAAGCTTATCCTCAATACTGAGTAAACTAATGCTGTTTTCAAATGCAAGAAATAGACCTCTGAACCTTTCACCTATTACTACCTGTCAGGGCAAGGAGATTGAGGTTGTAACCTCATATAAATATCTTGGAATTTTAATTGATGACGGCCTCTCTTTTAAATTGCATATTCAACAACTTACAAAAAAATTGAAGCTGAAATTGGGATTTTATTTCAGGAATAAGGCCTGTTTTTCTTTTGAGAAGGAAGGAGACTAGTATCAGCTACGTTTATTCCTTTACTAGACTATGGGGATATTTTATATATGAATGCTTCCGCTCAGTGTTTGAGATCAATTGACACTCTTTACCATGGCACTTTGAGATTTATTTTAAACTGCAAAACCCTTACGCACCACTGCACTTTGTATACCGGGGTTGGCTGGCCTTCTCTAGTCACTCGTAGGCTCAGTCACTGGTATACTTTTATTCACAAAGCCATTTTGGGTTTACTACCTTTTTATTTGTGAATTTTTATTGTTCAGAAATGTGGTGGGTACTCTCTTCGTTTGCTGGACTTTATCCTGCTAACTGTTCCAAATGTCCGAACTGAATTTGGTAAAAGTGCTTTTATGTACTCTGCGCCATCGTCTTGGAACACCTTACAAAATACTTTTAAACTGGAAGAACTTGTCCCAATTGGTGTTTTTGAGGCTGATTCCCTGACCTGTCAATGTTTTTAATTTACTGTTTTATACTCTTGTGAATTCAATGGTTTTTACTAGATTACTTGTAGTTTTTCATGTTGTCTGTCTGTAAAAAAAATTGTAATGACTTGGTGCTGCCTATCTTGGCCAGGGCGCTCTTGAAAAAGCGATTTTAATCTCAATGAGCCCTTCCTGGTTAAATAAAGGTTAAAAAAAAAAAGCTTAGTATTGGCTGTGGATGGGAACTGATAATGGGGCATCTGTAGAGGACTATTAGGGTCGTAATTTTAGATGAAGCACTTTCACCATATGTGATTCACGGATCATCTTTAAGAGCACACTGTGAAATGCTATTTTCATAACACAGATGCGTCACAACGTCCTGTACCAAGAGGAAAATGTATTATGTTTTTTAGACTAATGTGTTTACACGTTGTCTCCAATTGATTTTGTTTGCAATCGTGGCAATTCATATGGTAATCAGATTTTCTCTAATTGGATGGAGGCAGGTATGCTACAGCCATTAAAAGGTATCAGACTGAGACCTACACTACTCTCATGAGATTTCAGATATACTGTTGCGAAAAAAAGATTGCATTTAGAGTCCAGTATAACTGCAGGATGCTGCAAATGCTGCATCCAAAATACCACAGTTGACTGCAGTTACTGCATTTTAATTGCAGGTTCAAAACGGCAATATTTTTTGTAAGGGTAACTTTGAAAACCTGAGAAGGAATTTGCTTGGTCAATCAGCAAGTCACGTTCAGATTTCAGGCCGTTTGGAAATCACGGCTCCACCCCTGCTCCATCCAAATGGTTCAGTGTTTTTTTCTGTCCTTAAATGACAGAACGCTCAATGCTCGCTGGCTGGGATTGTACAGTGAAGCTCTGTCCTCTCATCAACCAGCACTTCAGTTCAAGCAATCATCCATGCCCTTACCTGCGTTTCCCTCCTATCCGTCTCCATGGCAACCACCTCTGCTTGATCAGGCTTCTATTCCCGGAGTGACACTCCAATGACCACTTCATGGATCAATGAAACGCACCCATCTGGATAAGAAAATATAGGAGACGTTGAAATAATGATGACACAGTTGATGTTCGGGTCTGTTTCAAGTCCAGAAAGGTTTCAATTGAAGCCTGAAGTGAAGTTGATGCAAAAAGCCCAGTGGAAATGGGTCAATATGAATGATAAAGATTTTACTGTTTACCAGAGCGGGAAAATCCAGGTCCTTGATTCCAGTGGAAGGGTAAAGGTCAAAGCAGTTTGGCCCTTCCCCAATATGCTTATCGGGAAACACACTGCAAATGGAATTGGCTTTTTTTATGTATTTTTAATGTAATTTTTGATTGTATGGGGTGTTTTATGGTTTGTGCGAGTATTGGTGGAGCGATAGGCCAAGGACTCATATCCATTCACACATCTGCAACAACAAAAATCGAAATGATCATTTCCGGGCCACTGACAGTCTTCAGTACTAGAGTAGTCCCTATGGAGTTATGTGTTGAGTCTTGGGGCCAAGAAGGGAGTGTCAATACACGGTGTCCAAATTAGGACAGCCACAAAGGCCCTCAGGCTTTTGCTGTCTAATGCAATCGTCCCTTCATTGTCAAAGAGAGAATGCAACATCCAACCAACCCTTAGGCATACAGCTGGGTGGCTGGCCTACCAACAGTGACCCTGTGTAGCTAGTAGCTCCCATTGAGAGTTCCCTGACCTCCACAAATTAAACCAGGGCTAAATCCATAATGTTATGACTGATCCATAATTGTTTGGCTTTCCGTTATGTAGCTGCCAATGTGCAGCTAAAATATTTGGACAAATGAACATGGTTACATTTAAGCCCTTTTAACTGCAGTGCCATTCACCTGTCCATTTGATCACATTTGGCATGCAAGCTGTTACTGATAACATAACTTATTTTCAATTTTTCTTTTTTACTTATCTATCTTTTCTTATTAACATGTTTTTCTTCTTACTTCTTAAGCATTGTTGGTTAAGGGCTTGTAAGTAAGCATTTCCCTGTAAGCTCTACACCTGTTGTATTCGGCGCACGTGACGAATAACATTTGATTTGAATAACCCTTTTTGGCTGCTGTTAGCATTAATCAGTCATTTTAATGAACTTGTATACTAGTAGGATGAATAAAACCGACACATAAATGACACCTTTTGGATTCCTATGGAGGAGAGATTAGAATATGACTAGTACTGCTGCTGAACATGGATGAACTCATCAAAAAAAGAAACATCCCTTTTTCAGGACCCTGTCTTTCAAAGATAATTCGTGAAAATTGAAATAACTTCACATATCTACAATGTAAAGGGTTTAAACACTGTTTCCCATGCTTGTTCAATGAACCATAAACAATAAATGAACATGCGCCTGTGGAACGGTCGTTAAGATACTAACAGCTTACAGACGGTAGGCAATTAAGGTCACAGTTATGAAAACTTAGGACACTAAAGAGAGCCTTTCTACTGCATCTGAAAAACACCAAAAGAAAGATGCCCAAGGTCCCTGCTCATCTGCGTGAACGTGTCTTAGGCATGCTGCAAGGAGGCATGAGGACTGCAGATGTGGCCAGGGCAATAAATTGCAATGTCTGTACTGTGAGATGCCTAAGTCAGTGCTACGGGGAGACAGGACGGACATTTGATCTCCTCGCAGTGGCAGACCACTTGTAACAACACCTGCACAGGATCGGTACATCCGAACATCACATCTGCGGGACAGGTACAGGATGGCAACAACTGCCCGAGTTACACCAGGAATGCACAATCCCTACGTCAGTGCTCAGACTGTCCGCAATAGGCTGAGAGAGGCTGGACTGAGGGCTTGTAGGCCTGTTGAAAGGCAGGTCCTCACCAGACATCACCGGCAACAACGTCAAGAGCCCGGATCTCAATCCTATTGAGCACTTCTGGGACCTGTTAGATCAGAGGGTGAGGGCTAGGGCTATTCCCCCCAGAAATGTCCGGGAACTTGCAGGTGCCTTGGTGGAAGAGTGGGGTAACATCTCACAGCAAGAACTGGAAAATCTGGTGCAGTCCATGAGGAGGAGATGCACTGCCGTACTTAATGCAGCTGGTGGCCACACCTGATACTGACTGTTACTTTTGATTTTGACCCCCCTTTGTTCAGGGACACATTATTCCATGTCTGTGGAACTTATTCAGTTTACATCTCAGTTGTTGAATCTTGTTATGTTCATGCAAATATTTACACATGTTAGTGGGACGCTAATCCGCTCCCATTTCGGCAATTTCCAGTGAAATTGCAGAGTGCCAAATTCAAATTAAATTACTATAAATATTAAACTTTCATGAAATTACAAGTGAAATATATCAAAATAAAGCTTAACTTGTTAATAATCTAGCCAAGGTGTCAGATTTCAAAAAGGCTTTACGGCGAAAGCAAACCATGCTATTATCTGAGGACAGCGACCAGCACACAAATGCATAACAAATCATTTTCAACCAGGGAGTTGCGACACGAAAGTCAGAAATAGCAATATAAAAAATTCCTTACCTTTGAAGATCTTCTTCTGTTGGCACTACAAAAGGTCTCAGTTACATTACAAATGGTCCTTTTGTTCAATAATGTCCATCTTTATATCCATAAAAACTCAGTTTAGCTGGTGCACTTCAGTCAATAATCCACTCAGTTTCCCTCCTTCAAAATGCATACAAAATGAATCCCAAATGTTACCAATAAACTTATCCAAACAAGTCAATCAACATTTATAATCAACCCTTAGGTACCCTAATACGCAAATACACTATAAAAATTTAAGACGAAGAATCGTTATTGTCTTTACCGGAGAAAAATACCAAAGAACGCAATCTCAGTCACATGCTTGGAAACACTACAGCCAAAATGGGAGCCTCCTAGAAAAACTAACATTTCTGGCTCATGTTTCCAAAAACCATCCTGAAACTCTTTCTAAAGACTGTTGACATCTAGTGGAAGTCATAGAAACTGCAATCGGGCACGATTTTGCCCTATTATAAAAGTGCCCCCTATACCAAAGAAGTTAAGTTTGCTGAAAATTAACGCAGTTGACAGTGAGAGGACATTTCTTTTTTTGTTGAGTTTATATGCTTTGCTGTTGTCACTGGCATTGTAAGGAGCCCTCATTTGTTGAGTGTTACCTTGTTGATGCTAGCTCAAGGCAGTGGGGTTTCTGGAGACACTGTATGATGGAAGAGATTGTTGTAGACTGATGTGCTAATGAAAACCTGAGACTGACATAAACACTAACGTGTAATAGCGGTGCAGTCTGCTTTACTGTCGTTGTATAAATAAAAACATTAAAACAGGGCTACCCTAGCGTCCCACCGCTGCATTATCAGTCTTGATTAGATGACAGACAGATTGTATTTTGTTTTAAAGGAGCAATGACATGTACATTTTTGACTGACTTTACTTGGAAATAAGCCAAAGATAAGTGTACACAAACAAATAATAGTTGCGAAATATTGAAAATGCAAGAGCCTAAATTCTCATTCTATATACTCAAGGGTAATAGGCCAATGCGAAATGCAGAATGGATTAAGAAATTAACTCGTTTTGATCTCGTTGCAGTTCATTATTTCAAAGAGAATAAGGCATTAAGACATTCTCTCTACGACAAACAAAGTCTGATGAATTTCCATGGTAAACAAAAGTCTAATGGCTGTCTTGCGTGAGAGACTGATATAAACACTAACTTGTAACATCGACGTAGTGTGCTTTACTGTCGTTGTTTGTTGATTCCATATTATTTCCCTTAGAGTTGCATATATTAAAACTGCATGCTACGTGCATCAACCGCTCAGGGAAATTACTACTGTGAGGAGTACAAAAAATAACAGAGCTACCCTAATGACCCTACAGAAAAGGTGACCGTCCAATCAAAAATATAGAAATATTGTACAGTATGTTTTAAGTCTGGTTCCACTACCCTACATACTACTGTGAACATGGCCCCCTTAGACCTAAATACACAGGACAAAAACACACAACAGGATAGGTCTGTGCTGGAGCAGAAACATTGTTCTTACAACAGAGGTAGCTACTGTAGAGTAATAGCGCATGACAGGACCCTTTCCTGATCTGCCTGCGGGCATTGAGTCATGTGTGGTTTTAGTCAAGCTGGCCCTCGGAGGATCTCTCCATTCCAAAGCATATTCTGTCAGCAACCTTCCTCCCCCTACATCCTTCTCATGTCACCTTTCAATCCTCTACCTCGTCTGATCCGCTCGCCCCTAAGCCAAGACCAGAAGTGACAGTGGCCGCTCAGGCTAAGGCCTCGGGCCTTCGTAACGCATCCTCTGCACGCTGGCAGAATGGGCCATCCAACTCCATCCACCCGATCACATGTGACAGTATGAGGACCGCAGACTTTCGGAAAGGCCGTTTGTGCATAAACAGTCTGTGACAGCAACACTGACAAACAATACATACTGCTGCAGAAAGCCAAGCTATTTTTATCAGCCCATACCTAACCAGGTAATAGACGGAGGACAAGACAGCAGACTCCGACCAAAGGAAGTAGCAGCTTCAAAAAATAAAGAAATGAAGGAACATATGGGAAAAAAAACATTCTGACATCACAACAAGTGGATAACACCTTTCTGTTTTAATTTAAAGCCAACATCTTATCTAGATCCACTGCTCTCTGCAGAGCCACTGTCATAAACCAGTGATAAAAAGTTAATGAAAGTCGGACTTCCAGGCATAAAGCCGGAGACACAATTTAGCGGATAATGCCAAGGAGCCTTTTATGAAGGGACATTGTCCCATTCAGGGGAGAACAATGACTGCAATCTTTCACATGGCTGTCCAGTATTATAGGCCCGCTCAGGAGGCTAGAGAGAGGCCAGCCAAAGTTCTGCCAGGAATGGGAAGCCGAAATGAACCAAATATGAACATGAGCACTGAAACGAGGTAGCTATAGGAGACAGGATTACACTGTCATAGTAACTGACTTTCAACAGAAGCGTCCCACCGCTGCAGTATCAGTCTTGATTAGATGACAGACAAATTGTATTTTGTTTTAAAGGAGCAATGACATGTCAACATCACTGCCTTTATGACTGACACAAGTACTTGGAAATAAGCCAAAAATACGCATATATAAACAATTAATAGTTTCTAAATATTGATAAATCAAGAGCCGAAATTCTCATTCTATATACTCGAGGGTAATAGGCCAATGCAAAACTCGGAATGGATTAAGAAATGTTGCAGTTCATTATTTCAAAGAGAATAAGGCATTAAGACATGCTCTCTATGACAAACAAAGTCTGATGAATTTCAATGGTAAACAAAAGTCTAATGGCTGTCTTGTGTGAGAGAGATTATTTTAGCATTTCTGTTCAATGCATAAAAGGCTCAAGTAGCTTAATATTTCCAACTCAAAACAAAGGAATTATTAAGCAACAAATGATGTGCTAGTGAGGAAATAAACAAGACATTAAGACAACAAAAATATAAAGTACTTAATAGTTTTGGTGAAGTACATGGTCTCACTTTATTAAATACTCTTTCATGAACTTTTCATGTTAAATGGAGCAATACGACTGAGAGAGAAAATTCATTAAAAAAATGATGCATTTTGGTCACATTAATCCTTTAGATTAGAGTACGTTCTCCAAATGCTATGTGGTCATAGAGCATTTCATTTGAATTGGCAACAAATGTGTAATTACTAGATAAGTTAAAGGGATCTGTACTTTATAGAAGTCATCAGCATAGCATCCATACCACTGCTGGCTTGCTTCTGAAGCCACGCAGGGTTGGTCCTGGTCAGTCCCTGGATGGGAGACCAGTTGCTGCTAGAAGTGGTGTTGGAGGGTCAGTAGGAGGCACCCTTTTCTCTGGTCAAAAACAAATGCACCAGGGCAGTGATTGGCGACATTGCCCTGTGTTGGGTGCTGTCTTTTGGATGGGACGTTAAACGGGTGTCCTGACACTCTGTGGTCACTAAAGAGCCCATGGCACTTATCGTAAGAGTAGGGGTGTTAACCCTAGTGTCCTGGCTAAATTCCCAATCTGGCCTTCATACCATCATGGCCACCTAATCATCCCCAGTTTACAATTGGCTCATACTATTCCCCATGTCGTTGCTGTAAATGAGAATGTGTTCTCAGTCAACTTACCTTGTAAAATAAAAAAAATAGTACAAGGCAGATTTGCTTCAGAATCTACCAAATCATATGAATGCTAATTAAGTTAATTGAATCCTGCTCAGTGGACATTGTTTTGAGAGCTCTGCAATTTCCTGTAGTTCACTCAGATGTAATATAATCTGCCTAGTTACTGTCCGTTTCTATTTTCAGCATATCTGCTCAGCCAATCACCATTATACTTAATGAAAAAATGGGAGTTCATGGCGACTTAATGAATTGACATTTGACCCCTGGCTTGCTGCAGTCTCTTATCATGATTGGTCGATCCTCAGGTTGGGTTGGAAATTAATTTCTCAGAAATAATTCAGTTGTATTTTCAGCTGCACAGGAAACATTGTGTAATATCAATATGATTATTGATTTCCATGCCTAATTATTTAGCAAATCTATTGACTCAAAAAAGTACCACATACAGTAATGTAACACAAATCCATTGCTTTTATCGCCAACCTTGCATGGTAAAAAGGCCATAAACAAATATAAGTAGATCATGATTTTCATGCATGGAAAAAGAGCAGACTGTCCTAACTCATCTTGACAACAAGGCTCAAATTAGAAATTGCCAGTATTCCAGCTCTGCATATCAAGTTCTGTGTATTTGTGGGTTGCACACACGCACACGCACACACACACAGTTGCCAGGCATCCAACCATATGAAGAATGATGATCAGGGCTAATGACATGAGAGACGGTGTAACCACAGTGATAAACACAGCAGCTTGTGTCTTGTAGGGAAAATGAGAGGATGCAATGATGCATGATAGCAGTAGCAGGGAAGACTACATCACAATATCATCTAACTTTTGCACAAATGTGTGTGTCCTCTGCTGAAGACACACACCCACACACATGCACCCGCACAGGTTATCCATCCATGAATTAATGCAAGTTGTTTCTGCCATGCATCCAACCTTACATTACTACAACTTATTGACTCCTTGTGAAATGGACAGTAGAAAGCTGCTCCTCTAAAGCAGGCTGACAAATTGTGATCTATGGTGAGTAAAACTGCTCACGTGGGCATCCTAGCCCATCCATTTATCACGGTGTAACTGTAATCAACGTTTATCTGGTTCAGATTACGTCTGCGCAGCATCCCATTTCAGCTGTACTAAGTGCCCATGTTGAATTCAAAATACCATCGAATATTGCCTCTATCAGTCCCTCATGGTTCTGTATGTAGGCTTACAGTAAGTTAGTGGAAATGTTTCTTATTTCTATAATCATTATTACTATAAAATTATATCTAGCCATACAGTATCTATCCATATATATATATATATATAAATACAGTAGCCACGTGTACTGCTGGATACTATTCCTACTTAAGTTTTAGCCTTGAAATCTGGACTGAACGTTCCACTCAAGAAAGAAATGTCACTGCCGTCTATATTGCTTTCCATTATGAGCCAAACACGAAGTGAAAAAGGAAACCTGGGGGAGGTAATGATAAAAAAAAAGAAACTCGAGGACTTTGTTTGATGTGATTAGATCTTATCACGTGGCCAATGAGTCAGTTATCGTGCTGCAGCTGCGCTCGAATGAGTAGTGGCCATGAATGAGGGCTGGCCTCCCTGTCTGTCCAGCCTCTGTATTTATCAGTCACACACACACACATGCCTATGCTTGTACATACTCTCACACGCACATACACGCACATACAAACACATTAACACATCACTCGCACACACACACGTACGGACACACACACACACACACACACACACACACACACACACACACACACACACACACACAGTGCAGTGTACACACACATGCTTACACACGCTTACAGTTCATACCCTGCCTGTGTGAGCACAATAGAAACAAATAGTATATTCCCCTTACTTTGGACCGAGTGTATGGATTGAAACGGCAGAAACTTCTTTAAACAAGCCAAGAGCTTCATATACCATACCCATTGTTATGCTAAGATGCATGGATTGGGGTGGCGGGAGGAGTTCCAGATGTGTGAGTGATCATGAATGACAAAGGGATCTGTGTCAAAAAACGGGTGAGAGTGCAGCGGTGACAGTTGGCAGTGGTGCCGTCGAGTGTCGGCGGGTTCCTCTGTAACCGCGTCGCTCCTCCGAGAAGCCTGTCATCCGATACAGAGCCCTGCGTAAGCACCCTTGGCCCCGTCAGAAGACCCCTAATAAGGAGAAGGTCTTATGAATTATAGATCCCTGTATAGTACCCCTCCACGAGCAACACAGCGCTCCTTTATGATACATATTCCCTTTAAATCCAAAGGCTTTGCTCTCTCTCTCTCCCAGTCTCGACTTTCTGAGCACAGCTCTAGCTCTCCGAGGCACGGAGCAATGGATGCCCCAGAATGAGAAACCAATTAGGGGCTGCAAGGTTCCCTCAACCCATTTTCCTCCCCTCCTTCCTTTTACCTTCCTACCCCACATACTAGGCTATTCCATGATACTTTAACTTCTCTCTGCTGGTTGGTGCTAAATCCCTCCTCAAGCTTGTGCCCCATTCCAGATTGAGGCTATACCAGGGCTATCCACTGTGTGTCTTGGGTTCTAGGTGAGGCTACCTCCTGCTCTTCCTGCTCCCATACCCAATAATCAGACCCCATGGATGAGCTCTTCTGACAGACAGATTGGCAACCCACTACCTGCTATTACTCTGTGTTCAATCATGCCTCTAGATTGCTAACTGTGTGAATTCCATTTAAATGCATTAGCATGAGCTAGCTGACATGTGGCAGTCAGTGAGGTTTTGATGGGATTACCCTGATGCCTGATGGTCAGTCTATTCCATTGCCTCATTGTGCATTCAGGAAGCATCACCATCCACAAATCAAGGACAGACCAGGGTCTGTACTGAATAAACTGTGTCCCAAATGGCATCATATTTCCTATATGTAGTGCACTACTTTTGACCAGGGTCCATAGGGAAGTATTGCACTACGTAGTGAATAAGGTGACATTCGGGACACAGCCAAGAAAGCACTCTACATATAAGAGTATCACCTGTCTGATGGTAATAGATATTGACAAGGATGCCCTGGCACACTTGTTTGATAACATTCACAGTCCAATGCTGTTTCAACTGTATTCAGCCCGTGTGTCAGTAGCATCAACAGATTGTCTGTAGACTGTATGAATACACTTTAACAAGAGAGTGATGTAGATACAGTATATGGTCATTGTGACAGTTTGGGTTGCTTCACTGATGTCCTATCCCAAGGAATTCAGGCTGGGCAGGGGGAAATCTTTGCCAAAATACATTTTCTGTAGTTTGTTAGGGAGCTAAATGATTCCGGACCAGTCACCCATGGAATTCACTACGCTAATCTGTACTTTTAAAGCAGACACTAACTTTTTTAAATTAAGAATTGGACATTGAAGAGGCGCACTTGACTCAAAAAGAGCAGACCAGAGAAGATCTTTCCAAAAAATGAAAGACTTAATATAGCAGTTGCTTTTGTTACATTCCCCTGGCTATTTGAATAGGGATTCAATGAAAAAGACTGGAATTCAGTATCAGTTGTGGGCCCACAAATGAGAGTGCAGTGAGATCTGGTATTCATAGACAAACCTACTATACCTTCAGGCTGTACCTCACTTATATATCAGCACACAGAGAGTATCCATTCCATATTTCTCGTGCTGCTCTCTCTCTCTCTCTCTCTCTCTCTCTCTCTCTCTCTCTCTCTCGCTCTCTCTCGCTCTCTCTCCCTCCCTCACCCTCTCTCTCACCGGCAGGTCACAGGGCTGAAAGATAAGCAGGGCTACATTGAAATATTCAAAGGCAGTCGATGCCTAGCCCAGCGTATTAATGCCGGGTCAGTCTCCAGGTCTTCAGGGGTATGGATGAAGATGGATGAGGATGCTGATGATGGTGGATGAGGTGATGGTATAGGCTCAGTGCTATCAGTAGCTTGTCTGTTCCCTGACAGGCAGAGCCCTCTCCTGGCCATTCTGGCTCCCTGTCGCTCAGTTTCTCTGGTAATGACAGAAGGGCTGGACAATTTTTTGTTGGGTGTGCAGGTTGAAATTGGCATACAAAAAAAAGTATTTTGTATGTACACTGCTGTTCAGAAGTTTGGGGTCACTTTGAAATGTCCTTGTTTTTGAAAGAAAAGCACATTTTTGGTCCATTGAAATAACATAAAATTGATCAGAAATACAGTGTAGACATTGTTAATGTTGTAAATAACTATTATAGCTGGAAACGGCTGATTAAATGAAAAATGGAATATCTACATAGTGTGGCAGCTCTGTGGCAGCTTCATTAAATAGCACCCGCAAAACACCAGTCTCAACGTCAACAGTGAAGATGCGACTCTGGGATGCTGGCCTTCTAGGCAGAGTTCCTCTATCCAGTGTCTGTGTTCTTTTGCCCATCTTAATCTTTTCTTTTTATTGGCCAGTCTGAGATATGGCTTTCTCTTTGCAATTTTGCGCTGCTCTTTGCGCTGCTCTGTGAAGGGAGCGTTGTATGAGATCTTCAGTTTCATGGCAATTTCTCACATGGAATAGCCTTCATTTCTCAGAACAATAGACTGACGAGTTTCAGAAGAAAGGTATTTGTTTCTGGTCATTTTGATCCTGTAATCGAGCCCACAAATGCTGATGCTCCAGATACTCAACCAGTCTAAAGAAGGCCAGTTTTAATGCTTCTTTAATCAGGACAACAGCTGTGCTAACATAATTGCAAAATGGTTTTCTAATGATCAATTAGCCTTTCAAAATGATAAACTTGGATTAGCTAACACAACGTGCCATTGGAACACAGGAGTGATGGTTGCTGATAATGGGCCTATGTATGCCTACGTAGATATTTCCAGCTACAATGGTCATTTACAACATTAACTATGTCTACACCGTATTTCTGATCAATTCAATGTTATTTTAATGGACAAAACAATGTGCTTTTCTTTCAAAAACAAGGACAAGTGACCCCAAACTTTTGAACGGTAGTGTATATACAGAGCCTTCGGAAAGTGTTCAGACCTCTTTACTTTTGCCACATTTTTTTACGTTACAGCCTTGTTCTAACATGGATACATTTTTCCCTCATCAATCTACACACAATACCCCATAATGACAAAGCAAAAACTGTTTAGACATTTTTGCAAATGTATTAAAAATATAAGCAGGAAATATTACATTTACGTAAGTATTCAGACCCTTAACTCAGTACTTTGTTGAAGCACCTTTGGCAGTGATTACAGCCTTGAGACTTTTTGGGTATGATGCTACAAGCTTGGCACACCTCTATTGGGGGAGTTTCTCCCATTCTTCTCTGCAGATCCTCTCAAGCTCTGTTAGGTTGGATGGGGAGCGTCGCTGCACAGCTACTTTCAGGTCTCTCCAGAGATGTTCGATCGGGTTCAAATCCGGGCTCTGGCTGGGCCACCCGAATCCACTCCTGCGTTGTCTTGGCTCTGTGCTTAGGATCATTGTCCTGTTGGAAGGAGAACGTTCGCCGCAGGTCCCGAGCACTCCGGAGCAGGATTTCAGCAAGGATCTCTCTGTACTTGCTCTGTTCATCTTTCCCTCGATCCTGACTAATCTCCTAGTCCCTGCCACTGAAAAACATCCCCCCAGCATGACGCTGCCACCACCAGGTTTCTCCCAGAGGTGACACTTAGCATTCAGGCCAATGAGTTCAATCTTGGTTTCATCAGACCAGAGAATCTTGTTTCTTGTGATCTGAGATTCTTTATGTGCCTTTTGGAAAACTCCAAGTGGGCTGTCATGTGCCTTTTACTGAGGAGTGGCTTCCATCTGGCCACTCTACCATAAAGGCATCATTGGTGGAGTGCTGGTGGAGCTCTGTCAGAGTGATCATCGGGTTGACCTCGCTGACCGAGGCCCTTCTTCCCCAATTGCTCGGTTTGGACGGGCAGCAAGCTCAATCCTATCTCGGAGCTCTACGAACAGTTCCTTCGACCTCATGGCTTGGTTTTTGCTCTGACATGCACTGTCGACTGTGGGACCTTATATAGACAGGTGTGTGCCTTTCCAAATCATGTCCACTCAATTGATTTTACCAGAGGTGGACTCCAGTCAAGTTTAAGAAACATCTCGATGATCAATGGAAGTATATGAAAGTATTCAGACCCTTTGCTATGAGACTTGAAATTGAGCTCAGGTGCATCCTGTTTCCATTGATGATCCTTGATATGTTTCTACAACTTGACTGGAGTCCAAATGCGAGGGCTATTGTGAGGGCATAGGCCTATAGGTCTCATGGGTAGTAGCCTACAAGTGAGAAAAAAAATAGGACAATGCATTTACTGTTGGATGATTACATGGCTACTAGCATTGGGCATTATAATAAGAGATAGTAATCTAGTGTTTTGAGTTTCCATTTCCTCAGGTGTTAAACCCCAAATGAATTAGTCTATGATTTTAGTGCTTAATATAAGCACTCCATCACTCTCCTTCTTGGTCAAACAGCCCTTACACAGCCTGGAGGTGTATTGGGTCATTGTCCTGTTGAAAAACAAATGATAGTCCCACTAAGCGCAAACCAAATAGGATGGGGTATCCCTGCAGAATGTTGTGGTAACTCTAATGAACTGATCGTCTGCAGCAAAGGTAACTCTGGGTCTTCCTTTCCTGTGGCGGTCCTCATGAGAGCCAGTTTCATCATAGCGCTTGATGGTTTTTGCAACTACATTTGAAAAAACTGGGCTTGGTCTTCTACCAAATAGGGCTATCTTCAGTATACCACCACTACCTTGTCACCACACAACTGATTGGCTCCAACACATTAAGAAGAAAATAAATTCCGAAATTACAAGGCACACCTGTTAATTGAAATACATTCCAGGTGACTACCTCATAAAACTGTTTGAGAGAATGCCACGAGTGTTCATAGCTGCATAACAAGGCAAAGGGTGGCTACTTTGAAAAATCTCATCTTAACACTTTTTTGGTTACTACATGATTCCATATGTGTTATTTCACAGTTTTGATGTCTTCACTATTATTCTACAATGTAGAAAATAGTTCAAATGTGACTCCTTTCAGGAAATGAGGCGTATGTCAAGGGTCACTACTTCACAGGACATCCGTTTAAACGTAAAACTTTTTGGGCAGAAATGCCTTCTAGAACATGT
This sequence comes from Oncorhynchus tshawytscha, assembly GCF_018296145.1. Lineage (NCBI taxonomy): Eukaryota > Metazoa > Chordata > Actinopteri > Salmoniformes > Salmonidae > Oncorhynchus > Oncorhynchus tshawytscha. Next base: position 24,873,455 of record NC_056431.1, read on the forward strand.
CAACTTTCATGTGCTTTAATGACAAACTTGTATACCATCTGTAAATACAAATACAATTGTTAAATTACGAGCCTAGTTGGTTTAGCCACATAAAAAGACAGCAACCTTCCCGCTAGCCATGATTGGCTGAGATAATGAGTGCGCTGGACATACTGAGATGAGTTCAGATTGGTCTGCCATATAGCACACTTCTGTCCATTTCAGCTGGTTAGTATGTGTAGGTAATCCTGTCTAACGCAACTTTTTTTATGTATCAGGTAGTAAAACTGCATGAGTGTTGTTCTCCACTTTCTGGAGGACTGAGTTTTGAAATCAGTTTCCACTGATTTTTTGGCTTACAGTATGATAGCTAAGGAGATGGAGAAAACACCTGTCTCTGGATTACATCTTCAAACTAAGGGCAACCATGGCATCTGTGACAGGGAGACGCATGCATCCATTATGTATACGGGTAAGATAGTCTAGCTAGCTACATTTTCAGATATTACACGTTTCTAATTTTGACAGAAAGAGGTTTCATTTCAAGTTAAAGTGTACTGTTAGCTAGCTAATGTTAGCTGGCTGACTCGCTTGCTAACATTACGTGTATGATCTTATTATTCGTTTCTCAGAGCCCTTTGCATTACTAGTTGAACATGGTTGGTTTTACTTTTCATGGTTTAGCTAGCTACATGTCTTAACAAAAGGAAGGGCCAGAAGTATACAGAATGGTGTCATCTGCGTAGAGGTGGATCAGGGAATCGCCCGCAGCAAGAGCGACATCATTGATATATACAGAGAAAAGAGTCGGCCCGAGAATCGAACCCTGTGGCACCCCCAAAGAGACTGCCAGAGGTCCGGACAACATTCCCTGCGATTTGACACACTGAACTGCAAAGTAGTTGGTGAACCAGGCGAGGCAGTCATTAGAAAAACCAAGGCTATTGAGTCTGTCGATAAGAATACGGTGATTGACAGAGTCGAAAGCCTTGGCCAGGTCGATGAAGACGACTGCACAGTACTGTCTTTTATCAATGGCGGTTATGATATCGTTTAGTACCTTGAGCGTGGCTGAGGTGCACCTGTGACTGGCTCGGAAGCCGGATTGCACAGCAGAGAAGGTACGGTGGGATTTGAAATGGTCAGTGATCTGTTTATTAACTTGGCTTTCGAAGACTTTATATAGGCAGGGAAGGATGGATATAGGTCTGTACAGTTTGGGTCTAGGGTTTCACCCCCTTTGAAGAGGGGGATGACTGCGGCAGCTTTCCAATCTTTAGCGATCTCGGACGATACGAAAGAGAGGTTGAACAGGCTGGTAATAGGGGTTGCAACAATGGCGGCAGATAGTTTTAGAAAGAGAGGATCCAGATTGTCTAGCCCAGCTGATTTGTACTGGTGCAGGTTTTGCAGCTCTTTTAGAACATCTGCGATCTGGATTTGGGTGAAGGAGAAGCTGGGGAGGCTTGGGCGAGTAGCTGCGGGGGAGGCGGAGCTGTTGGCCGGGGTTGGAGTAGCCAGGAGGAAGGCATGGCCAGCCATTGAGAAAGTCTTATTGAAATTTTCGATGATCATGGATTCATCAGTGGTGACCCTGTTACCTAGCCTCAGTGCAGTGGGCAGCTGGGAGGAGGTGCTCTTGTTCTCCATGGACTTTACAGTGTCCGAAAACCTTTGGGAGTTAGAGCTACAGGATGCGAATTTCTGCTTGAAAAAGCTAGACTTTGCTTTCCTGACTGCGTGTATTGGTTCCTGACTTCCCTGAACTGTTGCATATCGTGGGGACTATTCGATGCTATTGCAGTCCGCCACTGGATGTTTTTGTGCTGGTCAAGGGCAGTCAGGAGTCTGGAGTGAACCAAGAGCTATATCTGTTCTTGGTTCTTCATTTTTAAAATTGCGCATGCTTATCTAAGATGGTGAGGAAATTACATTTAAAGAATGACCAGGCATCGTCGACTGACGGGATGAGGTCAATATCCTTCCAGGATACCTGGGCCAGGTCAATTAGAAAGGCCTGCTTGCAGAAGTGTTTTAGGGAGCGTTTAACAGTGATGAGGGGAGGTCGTTTGACCGCGAGGCCATAGCGGATACAGGCAATGAGGCAGTGATCTCTGAAATCCTGATTGAAAACAGCGGAAGTGTATTTGGAGGGCAAGTTGGGCAGGATAATGTCTATGGGGGTGCCCATGTTTACGGTTTTAGGGTTGTACCTGGTGGGTTCCTTGATGATTTGTGTGAGATTGTGAGCATCTAGCTTAGATTGTAGGACTGCCGGGGTGTTATTATGTATATCCCAGTTTAGGTCACCTAACAGAACAAACTCTGAAGCTAGATGGGGGGCGATCAATTCACAAATGGTTTCCAGGGCACAGCTGGGAGTGGAGGTGGGTCGATAGCAGGCGGCAACAGTGAGAGACTTATTTCTGGAGAGGTTAATTTTTTTAATTAGAAGTTCAAACTGTTTGGGTATAGACCTGGAAAGTATGACAGAACGTTGTATATCAATCGAATATTTAACATTTCTCAAATGTTCATCTTTGTTCAGAACATCACTGTAGCCATCAGGGCAATTATTCTGTTCTCTAGGTTACGAATGGCAACGTTTATTGGCTTCCACTGCAATTACATCATATGTGTCCTCGATTGCAACGGCAGCATAGTGAGCATATATCCTTTTTCCTAGAAGAGCGTGGAACATTCCCTGTTTGTCATTTTCTTTGAAAGACAAGCTTTTACAATAGACAGCTACTGTAACTTTTGAGAGCGTTGCAGCAACAGTGTGCATTACACATTAAAATATAAGTACTGTATATCTAAAAAGAGGCCTCTGAGCATTAGAAGGAACTGTGCCACTTTTAACTTTGCTCTGGCAAATGGGGAACTGGTGATTCCAGAAGTCCTTTGTTTTCTTGATGGCTGAAACCCTCCGCTGCTTCAGCTCTGAGGAGAGTGAGACTTCACAGGGTCCTCTTGAAGCCATAACATCAACCATACTGAGACTCAGAGAGAAAAGTATGATGAAGTTGCCCTGGGAATTCGCTTGTTTTTTTGGGAATAATAAGTAAAAAGCGCGAAAAAAAGCAAGGGTTGTTTTAGAAAAACTCTCCTCTGAGAACCTTTAGCATGCTGCTCCGCCTGCCATTTTGGGAGACACTCCTTGGGGGAGGGCAATTCATGTGAAGAACATACTCTGTGAAAACTTTGCCGCCATTGGGATGGAAAACAAGAACAGGGTGATCTTCCTCTTAAGCCTTCTGGCATTTCTGATAACTCTGACTGGCGATGAATTTAGAAACAGAACCCCCGCAGCTTTGTAGTTACGCAATCAGTGCTGGACATAATTTTTGTCTTCAGTGAGACACCTGAATTGAACAACAGAAACAACGCCGAAAACCGAGTAGACAAAAATATACAGCCATTTCCTAAGGGAACAGATTACTGTATGTTGATGTGGTATATAAAAAGCAATGAATATGTTTTAAAAAAAAATGTTAGCAAGCCCAAGACATCCTGTAACCTATACTCACAACCTATACTCACAATAGATCCATCTGGACAGTTAAATATTTATGGCAGGATTTTCAGGGCTCTACTTATAGAGGTCCACTGAGTGCACAACTCAAGGTCACCGCAGTCACTCTGGTGAGTCACAGACAACCTGGGAGAGGGATATGACAAGGTAATGGGGTCAGGAGCTGAGTGGAACCGTGTTGAATGTCAAACTGAAGGGGAAGGCATCAGAGGCTTGCCTAGGCAACAGAACAGCTCTGCAGAATCAACCTATGAGGCCTGGATAGTTCGCTATTTCTCTCTTTCTCTAGCTTGCTTTTTCTCTTGCTCTCTTTCTCTGCAGAACCTAGGAAGACTAGAGAGTTTGCTACCTCTCTCTCAGGTTCAATCTCTCTGTCTCTTTTTCTCTGTCTCCCTCTCTCTGCAGCAGAACCAAGGGAGAGTTTGCTATCTCTCTCTCTCTCGCTCACTTTGCCCTCTCTCGCTTTCTCCCTCTACTCTCTCTCCCTCTCTCAGCAGAACCTATTGGCCTGGAGTTTGCAACCTCTATCTCTCTCTCTCTCTCCTCTGCATTCCTTGCACAGACACACACAACCCAAAGAAAGTCTGATGTATCTCTACGCACCCTTAAACCTTTAGTCAATTCTGCAAACTTCCTGGAGAATTGGTGTGCAAATAGCTTTAGTGGATAGCATCACTTATCTATTATCTACTATCCAACACAAAGACCATCTCTAATTAATAAGCTAACGAAAGCCGCCTGCAGTGTGAGGCATTTGTTAATGATCAGGTTAATATTGCAACTAGGAAGGATGTGAACTTAAAGTGGATCTCATTAGCATCGCTCAAAGTGCTTTTCTTGGCAAACCATTTGGGACATATTGTACTTTTGCCTGTACATGTTGCCTTGGGTTTTCTTAAATACTGCATGTAAATGAGTTTCAGACTTTGGTAGGCTAGTGTGTGTGTGTGTGTATGTGTGTTCCTGAGTGTGTGTTTGTGTGTCCACATGCATGTCTATGCACATACATGCATCCATTTCTCCACAAGCTGAAATCTGTAGCTACGCAGCACTCCACCACAAGAAATGGCAACTGCAAGACCATTGGTATACAACACAGAACAATAAGTGTATGAGGCTTTTCCCAACAGTACAACAAGGCCATCTAGACCTCTAAAATCCATAGAAATGCTTGTTTCAGATGGTGAAGGACATTACTGATGCACTCACCCTAAAATATACTGGAGGATGACCTGAGAAACAGGTGAACAAGTAGGAGCGAGATAAAAATCTGAGCTACGTAGATAGAGAGAGAGAGAGAGGACAATCAGCAGTTGACTAAATGTGGGCTTTTATAATTCATTCATTTGAAATGCAAAAAGGGTCCTAGACCTCTATCTACCGTGCTCTGTCTGTTCGATCACCTTGAGCACCACAGCCCCCCCTTCCTACCAGTTCCCAAAGGAGATGATAATGATCATGATTGCTGCTACCCCTTCACTCCTCCCAAAAAAGAATCCCCCCTCCTTCCCTGCCACTGCTCTTGTCTCTCCGGTCCTGATCACTCAGTCATACCACTGATTGCTAATATTTAATGACTTCTGCACTGTACTGAATTAGGATGTTTTTTTGGAGACGTGAGAAATTGCTACAGTGACTTCTATTTAGCAAGAATTGATGGGCTGATTAGCCGGTTCTGAAGTCATTGTATGCTTGCCTAGGTCCCAAATGGCAACCTATTCCCTATGGACCCTGGTCAAAAGTAGTGCACTACATAGGGTACAGGGTGCCATTTAGGACACAGTCATTGTGTTGTGTAACAATCACCAGCTATTTTATCATGAGCCCTCGACATCCTGATCACACGCCAGGAAGTAAAGAATGGTTAGGGGGAGGGGGAGGGGGGAGGGGGGCTTAATCAGCTTAATTCAACTCCATCAGACATTCTCCTAGGTATTCGGTGAAATCCACAGTGTATGGAAGTCTAGAGACGAGTGGCAGAGCATGTTGAGAGAGAGAATGACAAAAGAGAAGAGCTTTGGTGGATAGAGATGAAGAGAACGAGTGTCAGAAAGGAGGAGGACTGAGAGCTGATGTTGTCAAAGATACATGTTCATGTTAGAGCAGCCATTTCTGAAATTACAATAGCAAGATCATCACCAAGGGAAGGTTTGTCCCTTTTTAAGTGACTGAGTGAATGAATGACGTAGACTCATCATCACCTATAGCTGGTGTCCTAGTTGCTACCTCCATTTCTGGAATGATCAATTAACGACACTTACCCATTGATTCTTGAAGAATATAACTTACTGTATAAATGCCATGAGCTTAACTGTCATACACCCATCATAACCCAAAATAAGCTTGTTTTACAATGGAAATGGAAACAAACACTGTATAGCCTAAAAACATGGTTAAAACTATCATTTTGATATCATGGATGGTCAGTCCTTGCATCCATAGCTTTGTTTATGAATGTGAGAGTGGTTCAATTTCCCTCAGCTTTTTACCTAAACAGAGCCTGGTTTACAACTTTGTTATTGTTCAATTGAAGGGTTAGAAGCTTCAGAGATCCCTACAATGTTCTCTGTTGCTTAGCAAATTACCTACTTTACATTAGTCACAAAATAGAGTCACCCAAAGCATGACAGCTATCATGTCGGTGTAGAGGTTATATTATGTGAAGGTTCAACGGACCCATCATTTTAAGAACCCCGCTAACCATTTCACACCGGTTACACTCTTTTGACCTCCTCCATTTCCGTAGCAACTAGTATCCAGGTCAACAGCATCAATGTAACAGTGTTGCTTCCATCCCTCTCCTCACCCCAACCTGTCCTTCTGCCCCTGAACAAGGCAGTTAACCCACTGTTCCTAGGCCATTATTGAAAATAAGAATTTGTTCTTTAACTGACTTGCCTAGTTAAATAAAGATAATAAAAAAAACAAATGCAAAAAAACCTGGGCATGAACCAGGAACCCTCTGCAGACATTGACAACAGTCACCCTCGAAGCATCGTTACCCATCGCTCCACAAAAGCCATGGGAAACAACTACTTCAAGCTCTTAGAGCGAGTGATGTCACCAATTGAAATGCTATTAGCACACGCCCCGCTAACTAGCTAGCCATTTCACACCGGTTACATGAGGCAGGAAAAGACAACGCTAATCATTATTATTTAAGCCAAAGACTTACTTACTATGTCTTTCAAAAGACTACACAGCTGTCAAGGGTAGAGTAGAGAAATATTGATTCATATTTAATATCGACAAAGTGACAATTCAAAAGCAAAATAGTTACAGAAGAGCACCACTTCCATGCTGATAGCGGTGGTAATTTACCTTCACACCTGTCATTCGTACTACTCATAAAACAGGTATCAAAAGACTGGAGGATCCCCCGTGATGACATTTGGAAAGTTGATTTACGCCCCTTTGATATTTCAAACGAGCCCAGGTTTAAGCATGTCATCTTTGAACATTCACCGAGTTCATGCAGGATGTCAGAAATCAGACAGTCACTTTAAAGGGGTTGGAATACACTTAGCTTTCATCTAGGGCATTTTTTTGTTGTACCTAAATCCGACACAGCCCAGGCTTGCAAGCTGCCAGAAACTCAAACGTTTGAGGACATTTCTACTATATCTCTTTTATGCTGTGTGTGTAACCATCAGTCTCTCGATCCATAAAACACCACAGGTGTCGTATAAAATACCAATTACCAGTGCACATATCCCCTTATAAAACTGATAGGCCTATGGCAAATCTGATGGCAAATTGAATACATGGTCTCAAACTCTCTCTCATCTCTCTTCTAGAAAGAGTATAATACAGATAATACGTCACTCTAAAGAGTATTGCTCATTCACTATGGATGAATATGGGTATGAATGAATATCTCTTCGTCCTCAGCACCTCACACTATTGGCCTGTCCATCACTATGCAGAGAAAAGACGAATCGGCGAGAAATGGAGAATAACACATCACCAGATATGCCTGGAAGGCCCTTGCCAAAGCCACAGTACTCATAATGAAATATTAATCTGCGGTTCTCCACTAATGATAATGCACTACCAAGCATGAGCTGGTTAGAGTGAGCCAGGCAATTCCCCCATCGCAAAGCTGTTAGAGAGGATAACCCCACTAATACGACTCCACAAATGAGATTTGTATCTGCAAATCACAAAGTGGATAAAGTCTGCTGGTCCACTCGTGCTTATTAATTCTTTACATCCCCAAATCCCTCAGATTGTTGCACTCTGGACCCTTCGTCTCTGTATTACATATAATTTGAGCAAATTAATGAGAAAGGTATAAGGCACGAGTCTGTACAAGGAACTAGACTTGTCTGTCTGTTTGTGCTACGGTCTCTCCCTCTCCCCACCAACCTTTTTTCCAACCCCTCTCACACACATGCACACACACACACACACACACACACATACACACTCACTTCGCCTCTCTGTAAGTCCTAAGACAAAATGGTAACTGATTAGAAGTGAGTGCCCATACAAAAGAGCTGTCCTTATGCAAAGCTCTTGAATTAATTCTAGCTGCATTGCGGTTACATTGCCATGAAGTCAATATGTCTCTTCAGATTCCATCCTCCCAAGCATGCACACAAAGGTATCCACTCCTATGACACTTGCCTTTTGAAATACAAGAAATCAAATCAACGGAGGCAGTCCTATTGATTGACAGAAAGTTCAAAAGGAACGTTTTTTTTTCATTTAACATCAAAAGAAACGTGGCCCTGTCTGCACACACAATCCAAGTCTCTTTCATTTTAAATTAATTTCAGTCTGAGGAAACATTTTATGTTTAAAATATTAAGAAAAGCCTCAACTCAGTGGGAGATGGTATCGGAGCAAATGCAATAGAATCACCGATCCTATCCTTGGAGAAAGCCTTAATGTTGACAGTGATTTAAAACACAGAGGCACCTAGCAGAGTGGAATCCTCTTATCCACTAAGAGAAAGCTAAAAACTCAACTCAGATGTTGCTTCCATCCATAAGCGATAGCGAACAGGATAGAAAACATCATTTCTGGGTGTGTTTAATTAATGGTATTTAAAATGACCTCAACACCAGTTTGTATAATCCAAAGTACCATTTGAAACGTGTTCAAATTACGTACATACAGTTTAGTGGGATGCTCAGTGGGGCATTTGTGTGAGGACAAAACAAGGTCTGGAATCAAATGCTGCTAGGTGTGTTGAAAACCCAGGCTAGTTTGGCAACACTCAAACACTGGACGAATACTCTGCAACATTGTACCACTGATGCCAAGTTCATGAATAAGGGGAAGAGGGTCAAAGAGAAGGAGTATCTCATACTCTCCCCCTCCCTACAGAACCTCCAGGTAGTATACTTTGTCTATTACACTATGTAATGATGTTTTACTCTATAGACTCTATGGTTTGCTTTTGCTTTCCTATCCCTACCGTTAATTCTCATTGTTTTCCAGAATGGACTCCAGTGTGTGGGCTCCAGAGGAGAATAAGGATGGGGCAACCCAGCCAGCAGGCTCCTGGCATGGGCCTCCTGCCCATCAGACTTGACAGAGGGAACAGATGGAGCTCTCCGAATGGGGAGGTCTCACATCCGCTCCAAGCCATTGGAGCCCCGCTCTGGCCCACGCCACGCCAGCCACCCTGATTTCAATACAGCCAGCTGTGCATGGCCCTTGCAATTCCATCAAAGCAATTGGCCCATTCTTTTATTGTCCAAGCCTTAATCCATAATCCCTAGGACAACCTGTGCTTCGTGGAATGTGTATGTGTGTGTGCGTGCGTGTGTGTTACCCACCTAGGGTGATACAATAGCCACAATAAAAAGAGAGCAGATTTGAGTAATAGACAAAGTCGGTGGCTCGTTCCCTATGGATAATGCTGTTGTAATTGTACAAAATGAAATGGATGTTATTAAATGATAAGGGTTGTGCTATTCCCTCTGAAGTGGCCATTTTACTGTGGACCCTCTCCCTCTGGTATTGATTACTATATTTTATACTCTGTGATTTATTCAGCAAAAGCTCCAATTGTATAGCTTTGTAACTAGTGCTAAGCGATTAACCTACATTTCCATTTTTCATTCGGTTATTAAACAATTAATTGACCGACGTCGGTTCAATTACTTGAATTGAATTTAGTTATTTATTTTTTTGTGAGCCCAACACGCCATTTCTCTAGAGAGAAATTAAGTCAAGAACTATGTGGGATGCTGGGTTGAAGGAAGTTGTAGTTTTCATTAAGCAAATATTCAATGTAGTTCAGCTCAAAAACGTGGTAATTAACTACAATGACCATAATCCATTGTGCCCGTTTTTTCCATCCATCTCGGACAGAGACGGATCAGAGAAGAAAAGACGAAGACGAATCAAAATCTGTCCACAATAAGCCCAATGCGTTTCTTTGGGTTTATTTTGAGCCTGAGCTTGTCGTCTGCCTCCCCACTTTGGGCCAACAACTCCCATTGTTGGGGTGGAGACATGATCATCTCGTCATTAAAGTATATACAGATCTCTGGACATATGCACTTTTACTCCTGCTCCGTTAGGTTAGATACATACACAGACCTCATGAGGGATGTAAACAACACAACGACAAGAGGGACAGATGTGAAAGTATGCCTTATGCCTACTTTGAAGAACTAGTAAAATGATTCCATCAGACAGGTCTGCAGCAGAGATAGGCAGGCTAGCTAAATACAATAACTAAAGACAGTATGGGGAGCACATAGGTTAGATGGTTTGGATGGCTGACTGATACTGCCTGAGCAGAGATGAGATGATTATGACGTTTCAGGTAAGACCCAGATGCAGACAACATCGAAGTAACAATAGTTTATTAATCGAACAGGGGCAGGCAAAAGACAGGTCCAGGGCAGGCATAGTTCAGTAACCCAGATAGATGGGGCAAAGGTACAGGACAGCAGGCGGGGTCAGGGTCAGGGCAGGCAGAATGATCAACACGGGGAAAACTAGGAAAGAGGGACAATCGAGAGACAGGAGCAGAGGGAAAAACGCTGGTAGGCTTGACGAAACAAAACGAACTGGCAATAGACAGAGAACACAGGTATAAATACACAGGGGACAAGGAGGAAGATGGGTGACACCTGGAGGGGGTGAAGACAATCACAAAGACAGGTGAAACAGATCAGGGTGTGACAATGATGACTTTAACGAATGAAAAATGTTAAGTAATAAACACAACTGAAATCTTTTATTATTTCATAGTAATTTCCTATTTTTCTTCTGATGTCTACCCAATGTGTCCCGAACAGAGACAATGGAATAATGTTTTGGCAATTGAATGTTCACTATTTTCTGGCTTTGGAATGTCCATTAAAAAGCTCTAAAATCATTGTAATGCCATTATTTCTTAATGCATTTCATGTTTAAAAAATGGATCAAAATCGAAAACAGTATATATAAAAAATATATATATATTTTTTAATCAAACCGAATCTAAACCGATCTCAAAAAGCACTAATCGCTCAGCACTATTTGTGACAGCTACAGTAGTGATTTTGACACACTAAGGGATTTCCTCCTCCTCTTCCGAAGAGGAGAGGCGAAAAGGATCAGAGGACCAATATGCAGCGTGGTAAGTGTCCATGGTTCTTTTAATACGTAAATGTACACATGAACAACTGAATACGAAAACAAGAAATGTGAAAACCCACACAGTCCTATCTGGTGCAAAACACAGAGACAGGAACAATCACCCACAAACACACAGTGAAACCCAGGCTACCTAAGTATGATTCTCAATCAGAGACAACTAATGACACCTGCCTCTGATTGAGAACCATACTAGGCCGAAACATAGAAATACCCAAATCATAGAAAAACAAACGTAGACTGCCCACCCCAACTCACGCCCTGACCATACTAAAATAATGACAAAACAAAGGAAATAAAGGTCAGAACGTGACACACACTTACATTCAATTTTGTAAAAACGGACGACATTTCTGTATGTGAGAACTAGAACCCCTGTATTCAAATGAATAGATTCCACGTTAGTATCCTACTTCTGTCACTGTGTCAAAAGAGCCATTGTAGCTGTAGCAGGCTACTGTAGTACAACTCTAGTAGTACTTCACCTACTATATCAAAAGGTAATATACAGTATTGAGACTAGAGTTTGCTCTCCAACAGAATCACCATTCCCAGTTGACTGAACTCACTGAGTTACTGTGTTGGGCATATGCTTAACGAGTACCAGATGGTAATAATTTTGGCCACTCATTTCCGAGACATGACGCACACATCTCATTCTGAAGAAATGCAACTGTGACTCTTTACATAGAGGAGGAGTACGTCAGTCGGTCTTGGTAAGTATGCCTAGTAAACACTTTAAACACTTTAAATCATTTCCATATATCGCTGCAATCCGCCAATTTTAGTGAGGGTGCATCTGTCTTGACTTGGTAATGCACCTACTGTACTGTAATGACACATTTGGAGGGAGGCAAAGACTGGTGGATTTTTGTAGTCAAAGTGATACAATTGTATTTGGAAGCATTTCATTGTTCAACTCACAGTATTGTTGACAATTACCATTCCCCCTACATTCACAAAAAAAATTGATGAGTCCATCCAGCCCTTCTATTTGAAAAAAAGAAATGTCTGTCTAATGCAGATTAGGCAGTCTTTCCAATATCTCTATTTTCACCTGTCTGTTAAACAACTCCAACTGGTTTGTTTTTTGTCCAAGCAGGAGGCTCTATTCATACTCCCTATTACATGTTTTTTTGTGTAGGTTTTTCCACAGGCATATTCTAATCAATATACATTTGAATGAATCTTGAGGCAGAGGCAGACGGCTCATGTATGTTTCCTTATAGATAATGAAACAAATGAAGTTCGGGTTTTAATTTGTTTGTTTACGATTGCATTTTTCTTTCTGTATCCAGCAGTTTTCAACTAAAGTTGCCACCCTCTAGATCAGTGCAGATTTTACATGGAATTCCTGCTTTCCTTGAAGAAAAGTCTGAAAAGACTGCTAAGGATATGTACTCCTTCAACAGCCTTACTGGACACACACAGTATTTTCACCAGTTTTTTCTTCCAGCTCCTCCCCGGTCCTCTTAGCCTAGCTCACCCTATAGTAAGCCTCTATTCTTTTTCTCTTTGCCGAAATGCCTTAATAGCCTCCATAATCTGCTCAGTTGTTTCTCATTTCTTATTCCTCATCGATTTTCATCATCGTTCACAAATCCCTCCATGAATCACCCTCAGCTGCCCGCTCACACACTCCGGGTGATGTTACAGCACCCAATCGATTGCATGCCCTGAGCACACCAAGAACAGTGCACTCTTACTATTCAATATAGTACAGTATAGCCCATGCATGCTAAACTGTTTTATTGAATTCCATAATTGGACTCACACACTGCATAGTTTCAGATGTGGTGCTTTAGAAATGTGTTTGGTGTGTGTGTATAGGATTTAGGTACAGTAATGTCTCAAGCTGTACCGTCACATTTGATGTTCTACATGTTGTGGTAATTGGTAACCCAAAAACTTATTTCAGGAGTTTTTTTTCATCCAATATGGGAATCTCCATGAGCCCCAGAGAAAGAGCTCCACCATCCTCTCCCATCCAGTACATTAAACATTACAGAGCACTTGCTATCCGCAATCACAACCATTTCCTCTGGATGGACCTCGGTGTCAGTGATGTTTCACAATGATCACAATCTGATGAAACAATGCCTTGGGGGAGTGATAGCCTAGAGGGATTAACAACTTGGAAGATGGAAGCAATGAGAAATGTGGCCTTGATGGAGCCCTGTTTGAATCTAACTATACTGTAAATGACCTCAGGTTCATTCCTCTTGATATTCTTGCAATTGATCCAAGTTTGTTTGTGAATAACTGTCTTTGCTAATCCATTATGTTAAGGTTTCATCAAAGCTATTTGGGAGTTAATGAAATGTAGCCTACACCTTGCTCTAAATATTTGAATAGAAAATAGGACATTTGCAAGGAATCTCTCTTGTAATACACCCGTCTAAAAAGGCTGAGCGAGAATTATTCTTGGGGGTTTAGAAGGCCTTTCACAACATCCCACAGATCACCCGATGATATCTACTCTGTGGCCAGGCTGCAGATTAGGCTAGCTGAGTGCATAGGAATGAGCGGAGCAGGAGTTCACACCATGTTTTCGGCTGTAAAACAGTACTAGAGTACCTGAGAGTGTACCAGTTTAGTAGATTAAGGAGTGCTTTAGCGCCGACGGATTCTCCTGAGACACTGGGCTTAATCAATGCACCCACGCTCTCAGGGATGCTTTACAGGTTATGCAAATGAACGAGGCTCCAATGTGACATTTTGAAAGCCCACGATGGATAACCCCTATTAGCCGAGGCTTTGACAGATCTTAAAAGGTACTTTCCCCTCCCATGATGGAGGTTTATTTTACACTACCACCTCTTTTAAAATGATTTGTGGTGAGAGTGGGGATGACGGTTAGTTGGAATAAGGAATAAAACAAATACCCACCCTCTCGGTTGAAGTGCGGAGACCATCTATGAATTGGAATTGGTGCATGCAGCGCAGCTGTCAAGAAGCATAGCTCTCATAGTCAGCTCTCAACATATACAGTATGTAGGTTTCCCACTGCCTCTGACCAAACAAGCAACCTCTGAAGGCTGAAACCCAGACAATGTTCATCACTTCATCAGTTTTTATAGTGTAGGTATTGTAGTTTGTATTTATGAGATCACACATGTGATTACTGCGACTGCTACATGACATATAATTACTGTTCACTTCTGAGGTCCAGGGCCTATTGCTATGATACAGAGGTAGCCTATTCCTTCAGTTTAGGACGATGGGGGAAAATAACAGCGAGCAGGCTACTGTAACAGCGAGCAAGCTATTTTCTCACCATATAGTGTCAATTTAGGATAGCTGAGACATCAAATATTTACTTTTTCAAAACAGGTTTCATTTGGTGTGTATTATTTCTGAAGTACACGTTGACCTCTCCTCCAAAAACAAAAACTGCACTTCTACATTTAACCAATAAAATGACAGCAACAACATAAAACACCTCAGTATTAGAGGTTAAAAGCTCCTGCCCGATGTAGTCAGGAAAAAGCAGACTGTTGATGGACCTTCTGACAGACACCATCCCTCAATTAAAGGTTGCATGCAAAATCCCTAATGCCTCAATAAAAGTTGAAAAGCTCCAAATGCAACATGAAAGTTGAGAGGAATAATTTTGCACACCCAATTTTTCAGTTTTTGAATTGTTAAAAAAGTTTGAAATATCCAATAAATGTCATTCCACTTCATGATTGTGTCCCACTTGTTGTTGATTCTTCACAAAAAAATACAGTTTTATATCTTTATGTTTGAAGCCTGAAATGTGGCAAAAGGTCGCAAAGTTCAAGGGGGCCGAATACTTTCGCAAGGCACTGTATATCAAAAAATATGACGTGACGCTCCACAAATAATTACATATAGAGGATTGGAAGATTGGAGGACTCTAATTAAAATCAAGAGCCGCCTTATGGGTCTCCCGGTGGCAGCCGGCACAGGTATCTATAGCAACTCATTTTGCATTGTGATGCAGTGACTTAGACAGCTGCACCACTGGAGAGGACCCATCCACAAAGTATAAAAATACAGAGGTGTTGGTAAAGGTATATTGTCCTGCTAATAGTCCATAATGGGCTATTATAATACTGTACATGGTGTCCCAGTCAGGATAACCAAAATATTTATTTATTAAAGACTATCAGAAAGAATGTTTGTACTTGTTTATTTTGATCCAAAGCCATGAGTGAATGAGTCACTCAGCTTTATGTAGGTGCTGCTATATGACTGTGCCATCAACTTGATAATATATAACGATATTTTGGAGGTTCTTTTGTTGTTTTTTTAAACAAAAGTGAGTGACTGTAATCTGACTAAAGACCAAATTAAAATTTGTAAAGGGCAAAACATGTATTTCTGTTTTTAGAGGGAGAGAAACGCTGGGCCAATTGTACAACGCCCTATGGGACTCCCAATCACGGTCAGATGTGATACATAATAGCGTATACTGTTGGAGAACTCAAGGCAATCCCTTTGTGCACCACTCGGGAGCCATGACCAATATGACCAATATATATTGTCCTGCTAATAACAGGGTTAAAAATATATCTGTGAAAATATCCAATGGGCTTTTATATAATTCTAAATTAATAATAATAATAATCATTTAAAAAATAACAATATTTTGGAGGTTATTTTGTTTTCAAATAACGTAAAATGAGCAAGAAAAAGGGCTTTCTTGAAGATGGGGTGAGACAATGTTACTAATTTGTAAATAAAGCCAGTTTGTTATTTAGAATTATTTATTTCTGTTTTTAGAGGTAGAGAAACCAAAAACCTACAGTCATCCCATAGGTCTCCCAGTTGAGGCCAGCACATGTATTGAACCAACATCTGTAACAACACAGCTTGCACAGCTATGTAGTGTCTTAGACCATTGTGCCACTCAGGTACTGTACAACATGACCGGTCGAGAGTGGGCTACACTACTACAGTAAGAGCAAAATAATCATAACAAAATAAAAAACTTAGTGTTACAGTCTTTTAATACTGAAGTCGTGCACAATTATCAGTTCTATTTAGGTTTATGTCGCCCACTCATTGTCAGTTAGAGACACAGTAGACCCAAAAGCATAATCAGTGCTCTAACTCCCACCTTGAGCTAGTCTGGAGCCATGAAGTGGTGACATAGGGTACCGTTCTAAACCACAAATTACCTCTAAGTACCGCAGCATAATCGCAAACTTTTAGTAGAGCACAACCATCCCAGCTCTGCAGACTTTGCTGCAAAGAGACAGAATCATTAGATAATTTGTTTAGGTACTGTCCATATGTAGCTCGCTTGTGGTTGCAGGCTCAGGAATGGCTGAAAATTGCAACATTTACCTGGAGCTGCAAATAGCACTGCTGGGTGATTTAAAACGTCAAAGTCAATCGATCAACAATATAATAACACTCTTAGCAAAAATGCTTATCTTTAATTTACAATATGTAGAATCTATGAGAATAAAAAGGTTCAGAACTTTTGTGAAACATCACAGCACAGTTGAAAAATATATGGAAAATAGAAATCAATACTGGATTGTATTCAGAGATAGATGGGAGGGGTTGAGTGGAGCTGAAGGATTGGACTAAAAACAAACAAAAGAGAACTATTGTAAAATATAATGTGTCTGTAAAATGTATATAGTATGTATAAACTGGAAGTAGAAGAGTTGATTTCCATTAGTTTACACCAATTAGGGGAGGGATGGTAGGGTCAGGGGAAAATAATAAAGGAAAATATAGTATATACAGTTGTGTAAAAAATTATTTAGTCAGCCACCAATTGTGCAAGTTCTCCCACCCAAAATACTTATTTTCCACCATAATTTGCAAATAAATTCATTACAAATCCTACAATGTGATTTTCTGGATTTCTTTTCCTCATTTTGTCTGCCATAGTTGAAGTGTACCTATGATGAAAATTACAGGCCTCTCTCATCTTTTTAAGTGGGAGAACATGCACAATTGGTGGCTGACTAAATACTTTTTTGCCCCACTGTATACAGTACCAGTCAAAAGTTTTATTTTTACTATTTTCTACATTGTAGAATAATGATATAGAGAAGATATCCCTATTTGGTAAAATACCAAGTTCTTATTATGGCAAGAACAACTCAAATAAACAGAAAGAAATTCCAGTCAATCATTACTTTAAGACATGAAGGTCAGTCAATGCAGAAAATTTCAAGAACTTTGAACGTTTCTTCAAGTGCAGTCGCAAAAACCTTGAAGCGCTCTGATGAAACTGACTCTCATGAGGACCACAACATGAAAGGAAGACCCAGAGTTACCTCTGCTGCAGACGATAAGTTCATTAATGTTAACTGGACCTCAGAATGCAGCCCAAAGTGCTTCACAGAGTTCCAGTAACAGACACATCTCAACATCAACTGTTCAGAGACTGCGTGAATCAGGCCTTCATGGTCAAATTGCTGCAAAGAAACCACTACTAAAGGACACCAATAATAAGAGTCTTGCTTGGGCCAAGAAACACGAGCAATGACCGACATTAGACTGGTGGAAATCTATCCTTTGGTCTGTTTTTTCGATCCAACCACCATGTATTTGTGAGACGCATAGTAGGTGAACGGATTATCTCCGCATGTGTGGCTCCCACTGTGAAGCATGGAGGAGGTGGTGTGATGGTGTGGGGGTGCTTTGTTGGTGACACTGTCAGTTATTCATTTAGAATTCAAGGCACACTTAACCAGCATGGCTACCACAGCATTCTGCAGCGATACACAATTGATGGAAGCCACAACATGAACTCATCTGATTGTCTCCATCGTACCATAACATATTTCACTGTGGGACAACAATAAAGTCACGTTGCATCATGTCATAAACATCTGTATCGAAAATGACTGACATTTTATCCTATACTCATCACGGTTTGCTGCTCACTGGTTTATCTTGCCATTATTGTTTTAGCATGTCTTAAAAGCGACCACCAAGGCTTCCAGAGGCTCCCACTCCATGTACCTTACTGTATCTTATTTCTCTAAAGGGGGGTTTCATAGTCTGTTTATGGGTATATACTGTAGGGATGCAGCCATTGAGACGGTTCATAAACTTTCATCGGCCCATTTCCTCCCTAAGTATTCCACTTTAGGTTCACTATCGTATAAGCATCCTTCCAAGGACTCTTTAATCGCACACTGAGTCACCTGGTGTGACAGTTGAAGCAATCATTTTGTTAAAGGGAAACTTCACCACTAGATACTATTTCGGGTGTTTTTCTCCCTACATAATTATGAGTGATGGGGGGGGTTTCAACCATAATTATGCACCATAGCGGTATTTTGGAGATTTTCATGCCGGGAGATTTCAGCCAAAGACGTCATTGGTTGATTGAGCCTGTTATCTGATCTAAAGATTTCTTTATCTTGGCCAGGTCGCAGTCGTAAATGAGAATTTGTGCTCAACTGGCCTACCTGGTTAAATAAAGGTGAAATAAAAATATATATATATATATCTAAAAAAATGTATGGCGTTTTGTAGCAATTATTGGGCCTTTGTGTTTCGCAGATTGCACAATCATGCAGCAAGTATATATGGTAGTCATTGTTCAATAGAGCAATTGTACTTGTCTCAACAATATTCCTGTCTGCCATTTGACCCATTTCACCTGGCTTTTTAAAGACTACAGCCTGAAGAGAGCCCTACTTCCTTATTCCGACACTCGAAGGCAGCCTTTTTAAAATGGGGGTGGTGCTAGTTTCTAAAGGTTCACAGGGAGTCTATCTGAGATGGCTAGCAAAATAATTACAATGGCTGCTTCTGATGATTCCTCTTTCCAAGAAGAGCTGGACAACAAAACAGGATTTTATGTTCTTTTACATACAAACATATGACATATGAGTAAGTGGTTTTGCTGTCGGTAGCTAGCTAGCAATATAGCTAAGCTCTCTTTTCACATGAGGCAGTATTGTTTAGTCTAATAGCATTTTTGTCATTCTCTTACACACAATAACACTTGGTGACCTACAGATCTTTTGGGGAGTTTGTTCTACGTGGAGAGAAGCTAGTCACATGAAACTGAATCCCCTTGCCTACATTTGTTGTTGGGCCATTTGAGCAATTCAACAGGAGATGTGAAATGTCCATAACAACAATCTCCCTTTGTATAAAAGTGACTTTGAAAACCTCACTGCACCACCCAAACAGTTTCCCTTTTTAGAACTGTAGTATTTTGTAGTAGTAGTATATTTTTCTTCTAATGTATACATTGCCTTAACTGTTCCTGCATACTGCTGTGTACAGTAAACTCACCTCGGTCTCCAGAGCAAATAAACTTTGCATTGAATACAAGCCCTGTCTACATATTTGTTACATTGACAGAGAAAATGTAAATGATACACCAACTCCCTGCATCATTTGTTTTAACAGTAAGACTGTAGCTAAGTACTTACAAATGCATTTCATGAAAATCACAATGAATGCATCCAGAAGATGAAGTTGACACTCTTACTTTCTGATGCAGATAGAATCATTTAGTCCCTTGTCAGTACATTTGTACACAGTTTGGTGCCAGGATAACAATCTCTCGTGATCAACAACGTGATCAAGACAAAGGAAATTATTGTGGACTAGAGGAAAAGGAAGGCCGAGCACACCCCGATTCTCATCGACGGAGCTGTGGTGGAGCTTCAAGTTCCTTCACCAACAAACCACATCACCAACAAACTATCCTGGTCCAAACACAGAGGTTTATTTTTTACCTTTATTTTACTACGCAAGTCAGTTAAGAACAAATTCTTATTTTCAATGACAGCCTAAGAACAATGGGTTAACTGCCTGTTCAGGGGCAGAACAACAGATGTGTACCGTGTCAGCTTTCAGTTACAAGTCCAACGCTCTAACCACTAGGCTACCCTGCCGCCCCAGGGTGAAGAGGGCACGACAATGCATTTTTCCCCTCAGGAGACTGAAAATATTTGGCATGGGTCCTCAGATCTTCAAAAAGTTTGACAGCTGCACCATCAAGAGCATTGATTGCATCACTGCCTGGTTGGCAACATCAAGGCACTATGGAGGGTAGTGCGTACGGCCTAGTACATCACGGGGGCCAAGTTTCCTCCTGTCTAGGTCCTCTATACCAGGCGATGTCAGAGGAAGGCCCTAAAAAAATGCAAAAGACTCCAGTAGGGTTGCACATTTTGGGGAATATTCAGAGGTGGAAACAATGAACAACAAAAGAAAGGGAATATTAAATGATCCGCAATAATCCATTGCATCTCCCAACAATGTTTTAAACAGACATCTGTAAAATGATAGTCTAGACACTAAAGCTTTGGTTGTCTTCCTCTCAGGATTCCATGTCTTCTCCCTGTACCTCCTCAATGTCCACCTCTTAAACATCAGACTCTGAGGCCTCATCATCACTGTCACTTTCCAACCTTGTTGAGGATGGCTCGTTGTCATGCTCAAAATGCCTCAAATTTGCACAGGTGGCCACCAATTTTTCCACCCTTGTATTGGTCAGCCTGTTGAGTGTGTGTTCCCAAACAAGGACCAGTTTTGCTCTGAGGCAGCTGATGTTGGTGGGATTTGGATAATGATGGAGGCAACAGGGGAAAGAGCCTCAGATCCAGATATGTTGGCACGATTGCCATATTGCATCCCCATCCCAAAGCTCTTGCTTGAAAGTGTACTTAGCCAGACTGCCAAGCACCTTGCCTTCATCCAGGCCAAGGTGTCGAGACATGGTAGTGATGACACCATAGGCCTTGTTGATCTCTGCACCAGACAGGATGCTCTTGCCAGCATACTTGGGGTCCAACATGTCCAATGTGGCGTGTATGGGCTTCAGGCAGAGGACTTCACGCTTCTTGATGTATTTCAGAACTGCAGTTTCCTCTGCTTGGAGCAACAGTGAAGTGGGCAGGGCAGTACGGATTTCTTCTCTTACATCTGCAAGCAGAGTCTGAACATCAGACAGAATGGCATTGTTTCCCTCAATCCGTGCAATGGCTACTGCAAGAGGTCTCAGGAGTTTCGGGCTGCTCACCACTCTCTTTCTCTTGATGGGGCTGTCCATATCGGCAGACTGTGATATGGTCATTTCTTGGAGAGACTCCTTCCCCTCCAGGAGACTGTCAAACATGATGACAACACCACTACAACGGGTGTTGCTGAGCAGCTTCAATGTGGTGCTCTTATTCTTCTCACTTTGCTTGGTGAGATAGATTGCTGCTATAGCTTGATGAACCTTCACATACCTAACCATTTCATTGTCTCTCCATTGTTTACAGTTCCATGGTGTCCTTGAGGAGCAGATTCAATGCATGAGTAGCACAGCCAATGGGTGTGATGTGAGGGTAGGACTCCTCCACTTTAGACCAAGCAGCCTTCATGTTCGCAGCATTGTCTGTCACCAGTGCAAATACATTCTGTGGTCCAAGGTGATTGATTGACTGCCTTCAGCTCATCTGCAATGTAGAGACCAGTGTGTCTGTTGTCCCTTGTGTCTGTGTTCTTGTAGAATACTGGTTGAGGGGTGGAGATGATGTAGTTAATTATTCCTTGCCCACGAACATTCAACCACCCATCAGAGATGGTTGTAATACAGTCTGCTTTCTCTATGACTTGCTTGACCTTCACTTGAAGTCTGTTGAACTCCAGCTATGGAGTAGATAAAGCATGTCTGGTTGGAGGGGTGTATGCTGGGCGAAGAACATTCAGAAATCTCTTCCAATACACATTGCCTGTGAGCATCAGAGGTGAACCAGTTACATACACAGCTCGAGCAAGACATTCATCAGCATTTCTCTGACTATGTTCCTCCATTGAGTCTAAAAAAACTTCTGATTCCAGGAGGACCATGAGCAGTTGCTATTGATAAGGTGTCTGATTCATCATTTTCACCTCAAATAGAAGTAGTGCGACCTTAGTCAGAGGTTGCTTGTTGTGAGCGTTGAGGGAACTTTATGCAATTGGCCAGATGATTCTGCATCTTTGTTGCATTCTTCACATATGATTTGGCACAGTATTTGCAAATGCACACATCTTTTCCTTCTACATTAGCTGCAATGAAACGTCTCCACACATCAGATAGTGCCCGTGGCATTTTCCTGTACAGATTAGAAGAAAAAAACTAATACAATTCCATGTACAGATAAATAGTAAAGTGTTTGAATTAAACAATTCAAAATAGGACTAGTTTTACTGTGGATATAGATACTTTTGTATCTGTTTCCTCCAACATCTTCACAAGGTCATTTGCTGTTGTTCTGGAATTGAGTTGCACTTTTCGCACAAAAGCAAGGCAAAATAAAATATTTAGGCTTTCGGTATTCAAAAAACGCTGGTGAAGTGGACTACTCGAGGTGATGACAGTGCCTACTATCAATGTACAACACTCGGATGATGAAGTCATATTCAATACATCACATTTGCATGATTTATACACGCATTGCATAACTTATCCCAGGATACCCTCATTCACCATCTTCCCATTGGGATTTGAATTAAGACTTGAGGGCCTGTGTTGTATTTAACTGTGTTCTAAATACCACCTCTCAACTTTATATAAATGTGCAGTATTTGTCATTGGAATTCCACTGGAAAAAAGGCACTGTATATCACTGGGGGAAGAATGTGAAATGGCAAAGGGAGGATGGTTAGAATAAATGACTTGCCGACAACTGTTCTATTCCAACAGTGAGTGCAGAAAACAAGTGTGCCAGCTCCCTCAGTAATTCCAGAGGTACTTTCATTTGTTCTTCCCTTTGTTTTTGAACACAGATGTGGAAAAATATGTTGCTAAATAACCACAACTCCCTCTTAACACCCTGACGAGCTCCTTTTTTCTCCCACCGTTCTCTCTTAAGCAATAGATCATTACCTTAGGGTAATGTCTTCTATTTTTTGTCTTCAGTCTTCTATTTTCAGCATCTCTGTACCTTTGAGTCAGGCCCGTAATTTGAATTGCAAGTGACAAAGTCCCTCTCGGAGGTGTCGGTAAGCAGCATCCCCTCTAGTGTTTATTAACTTTGCGGATTGAATAATTACCTGGGGTCGCTACATAATTGAGTTGACCTTATAAAAATAACAAGAGCGATGGCTCTGATGTCCCCACGTTGGACACCATAGCACACCTTTCTCGGCGCCATATGACCCTCTCTCCCAGAATTTGGACTGGGTTCATCTACCTCATTCTATTACAGCTTCATTACTGGCTTCAGGAATCAATATTTTAGCCTCAACCTGTTCCAACTGCTTTGGGGAGGTAGCATACAGTAGATGTTAGGATATCCTGGAGGGGGAAGAATAGATTTGGTCAAAGAATGAGGGATGAGAGGAGGAGAGAGATCGCTTTCATCTTGGACATCACTGAGATAACTGATAAAGGAAGGAAACCTGGATATGACTCAATCTAGGAATTCATGATTAATGTCTTCCTTACAACTCTGAGGCTGTTCTAATATGGACACCGTTGACAAATTTGGACTGCATTGTAGGCATTCTTTTGATGAACCAATCCACCTATAGTCTGGTTAGATACAAATGTCTGAAAACTCTCATGTTTGTCAGAACCAACGCAGCCGTAAGTTATTGCAATAGCTGAGCGGTATTTGAGAAAAGCCAACATGAGCCCCTAAAAACACTGAGGATGGATTCTAGCTATAGTGTCATTAATTATTTATTTATTTATTTATAGTTTGTTTGTGGTATGGGATGCAATACTCCAAGCTCTGCCTGTTGGATCATCTGGGCTACCGAATAAATTGGAGAATAAGTTGAGAATCAGCTGATCTTCCAGTAATCTTTTGCAAATCGGTCTAGTTCCTTGCAGCTGTAGTTATAAAAAAATATACAAGCGTGGACTTGATTTATGGGTGCCTTGCAGGTGGGTTTTTGGTGCATCTGGTGCACACCAGTCACTAGCAAGGAAGTACATGCTGTTAACGATATGGTATTTAATTGATATTTTACACACCGGAAATGATCACAGAAAGACCATATGTTTTTTTAAATATATTGATAGTATGCCACTCTTGAGTAGTATACTGTATCGAGAGCATATATTGGTCAGAATCAGTCTGTTACTCAGTCTATATGTTGTTGTTTAAATCGGGAACATGAAGGTCAGGGAAATGAACATGTTCCACATGAAAAAAATCCAATACAATGCACACACTTAAACTACAAGACTCATACTGTTACCACAAATCCTCACTCACGGTTCACCACCCGAGGATAAAAAAGCAAAGCAGTGAGGCCAAACATCAAAGCTGTTGGTCCTTCAACATCTCAGAGAGCGAGTAGAGATCCGGAGATATCTGGCATTGTTACCGCCTCTGTTTGTTTGGCTCCGGGCAGAAAGACTGTCAGGGAGAGCTACTATGTAGTGAACAAAAAAACAGGCTGTCCTCTCCGTAACGAGTTGGTCTGCCGGTTGGGGCACACACACACACACACACACACACACACACACACACACACACACACACACACACACACACACACACACACACACACACACACACACACACACACACACACACACACACACACACCTCACTATCTGATACAGGATGGTATAGCAGCATTGCCTCCACATGCACACACACACACACACACACACACACACACACACACACACACACACACACACACACACACATACATACATACAGACTGGATAGTACAGCAGCACTGCCTCCTATACCCTCCAACCATCCACATTCAGGCTCTGAGAGCTGACATGTCTCTGCTAAATTGGGCTGCCAGGAAATACTTTCCTTTGAGAAAAATGTGCAATAGGTTTGTTGTTGGTTTTTGGAGGATTATGGTGATTTAGAGAGAAGTTGTTATAGCATGGATTGTCGATAGTCTAGGACCTTCAAATTCAAATCTGGCAGTTCCACTGCTTTTTTTTCACATTCTTCTCCTCTAATCAGGGACTGATTTAGACCTGGGACACTAGGTGAGTAGTATTCTCAGTAAGATTTGAATACCCCTGGTCTAAGATGCATCAGGTTACAATAAAACTGCTGAATACTACTGCAGCCAATTCAACCAAGAACCTTTAATTTGTTTGGAACTGTATATTCTAGTTTACACAGTATACCATAGTGATTATCACACTTGATGCACATTTCCAATCAACCTCAACACAATATATACGACAACCCAAAAAATGTACAGGGCTGTTGTTCAGATCATGTATGAATGAGTCTAAATGTGCTGCCTTGGTGTTTGTCTTTGCCCATTTGTTGTACAAACACCATGCACAAACACCACAAAGTCTCCCTCAGTCTGTATGCCGTGCAGACAGAAAGCCAAGCGCTTCTTTCAATTATTCTCTCATTTGTTTTGGGCTCCCCCTGGACAGGATGGGGCTGACTGTCAATCCCAGTAGTAATGAGAGGTGATCTCTCCCCAAGGAGGAAGCGTCTCTTTGGGTGTTACGTGCTCTCCCACTCTGCCCCAATAAATATCAAGTGTTTGTGTGGAACGTGGGGGGCTGTGTGGGTGTGTGTGCACTTGTGTGTATGTGCCTATGCCTGTGTGTGTGTGTGTGTTCGTGTGTGTGTGTGTGTATGTGTGTGTGTGTGTGTGTGTGTGTGTGTGTGTGTGTATGACAGGCTGCACAATACCAGTGAAGAAGCTGAAGTGTTAGTCTAGCCTGTAATCACTTTTCCCAGAAAGTCAAAATGGGAATGTGCAGTAGGGCATAGGTAACCATCCACATCTTTCAAATCACTATGATTTGAAATGTCATGACAATATGCATAGACTACGGTAAGCCATACCTATATATACCTATGGTAAGCCATCTGTATGCTATAACACATACCTGCATATATCATCCCATATGTATCACTGGTGTTTCCCATATGTGAAAGAATGGAAAGAGATGCAGAGAAAACGAGGAGAGAACATGTAACAATCCACAACACTCATTATCGGCTTCAACAGAAATAGAATGTAGTTCTGTGAAATGACTGGGAGAGTATAGTCAGCAATCACTTGAACAAGGACAGTTTATGACCCTGGTTTTTCAAATATATGAAAACAGTTTTGGGATGTGTTAAAGTAATCAGTTAAATCACTTGATAATTGCAAATGACTAGATTCCAAAACCACTAGAGGTTTCACATGTCCAGGTTGGAGATGTTACATTGTGAAACACATATAATTAGCTATTGTTCATACAATCCTCCCCTTTGATATTCATATTCTTCTCGGCCCCTCTCACTTGCTGGTGAAAGTCAGGGAACAATAGCACTCCAATCCTCAGAGACGTATTTTTTTTAAATTCTCCAGCACAACCCACCACTACAATGCTCGTTTTTATCAATTATCACCCTTCGGCTAATCACGACATTGTGCATCTCCCAATGGTGCTAACACAAAAGGGTGCCAACACAAAAGGGTGCCAACACAAAAGTCGCTAACACAAACCTGTTTGTGTTCTTCCGCCCAATAGTGTGTGCTTCCCCAGCCAGTTAACACAACAATAACACTACAAAGCACATTTTTATCAATTATTAGTCTTTTCTCATCACTATTGTGACCATCTCCCAATGGCGCTAACACAAAAGTCACTAATCAAAACCTTTTTTCTCTCTCTTCATTCCCACCCCTCAGAGTGTGTGTGCTTCCCGGGCCAAACAGCTGCACATCAGTGGTGTCTGAAGGTCAGGGTACAGCCCGGATACCAGCATGAGATGTCACACCAGGACGTGGCATGGCAGCCATGCACAAAATTGCCTCCACAGATCACAGACCACCACCCCATCTGCTGCGGAGGATGGAGAGGAGAGAGGACTCAATGGTCTATCTAATAGTCCTCTTTGAGGACACACCGGTGGCTTCTGCCAATTTGTAAATAAAGTGTTTACCCCCAGAGACCTCTGTGCATATTATCACGGTAAGTGGTAACTGTATTGGATGCTAGTTGTATTCTGTGTGGGAGTTGCTGCAGTTTATCTGTTGTCATGTGAAGTACCATCATTGATAGATCACCTTAGGGCAGTAGAAAAATGTATTGTTTTTTTTTATATAATTACCCAGGTTTACTTGTCACGGAATGAAGCACAGTCATTGATAGATCATTTATAGATTGATAGATCGCCTCCTACATTGGGAATAGAATGAAAAATTAATCACTCTCATTCTATTTCAACCTAATTTAAATCAAGCAGGCAATTTCTAATAAGTCATGAGGCATGTAAGAGAAAACAAACACACAGCAGTGAACGTCGCTGACTGGCAGAGGGACAAGACGCAGAGAGCGGGCGAGCGATGACAGAAAGCTTCTGTGTCTAAGATCCCCTATGTTGTTGGAATTATAAAAGTGCTGACCTCTGGGAATTTGATAGCTAGGAAGGCTTGCAGTCACACTGCATAGAATAGGTATTATTATTATATACAGCTTCACAGATTGGCTGGGCGGGGTGGGGGGGGGTAGGCTACTATACAGAAAGTCTGCAATGTCAGCAGAACACCTTTCGGGTTTCTAGTTCTGTTTCCGTTCCTTGAGGCTGATGTGGCCTATCTTGGAGGAGTCAATCTTCACTCGCAAAAGAGGAGCCCACCCTCCAGTGGGACATTGTTTATTCATGATCAGATGTATTTTTTGCCTGCCACGGCCTCTGAGGATTCACACCGCATTTATTACAGGAGGGTAATGAAAATTGAAATCATATGGTGGAGCCCCACGTGCATTGTGTGACTGGGATGCAATGCAGAGTGCAACCTCTATCCCAAGATGCTTGCTCCGTGCTCACCTGAACCAACAGCTGCCCCGCCCACCCGTCCACTCCAAACTTTCTCAGGGAGAAGGGGGAAAGTTTTGAGAGGTGAAAATGGTGTCGATAGCTAGGTTTCTATCCAGTTTTATGACATGCATGCAAACATTCTATAATCTGCCTAAAAACAATACATGCATTTTCCCACCAGAGATGTGTTTCCATCGAATTGTTGTGGATAAAAGGCTGTGCGTGATGATGTAATGCAGATAAAAGTTACCTTTGCGGTTAAATTCCCATGTACCGAATAAAAAACAATGGGTTTCATCGCATTTCCAACTCTACTGACAGTTTTGTTGCCAAAACAATTGCATTATAAAGCAAATGTGCCCACTCTGATGTTGGCACGTGCACTCTAGTCAACAGATCGCAGACACAGTGCGGGTAGGCTACCTACATGATGAGATTATTATGGACAAAAGAGGGGGGAATTTTTGGGGGGATTAATGGCAGCCAAGCATCGATCATCATGTCACCATCAAGACCCTCAATATTTATTGGAAAAATGCATCAAGCTTGTCACGTGCACATTCACCACTTTGTGGTCATCATAACCTATTTAATCTGTAGCCTAATACACTGCATGCTTTCCTGAATTGTCGTGGGAGGACCACACAACATATAGCTTGACTCCCAAGTTTACTTTGATATGATGGTTATTATATCAATATTTGCACATAAAAACATTTCCACCCCCATTTCTCGTATCATTAATTTTACTGACACAAAAATATCCCACCTTGTCTAGCGTATTTTGTTTTGTCGACATTTCGAAAGTTTACTGACAAGTTGGCATCAGGCCTTTTTCTAACTACAGACCATTAAAAATAGCATTGCTTAACTTACATACACATTTAGCATGATTTAACATTATTTTCACAACTGAGTGAATCCCTTACCGTGTTGGTGAACACCCATCCAATGTACTGTGCTTATACTAAACAGTAGGGTTTGTAGCCTAGTTTCAGGGGTGGCAATTCTCTAGATAGAGCCACCCAGAAGCACTCTTACTCGCCATTAAGAACTATCCAGCCACTTTCCTAAGAGGACACTCTCTATCCCGCTCTCCTCTTTATCTGCCCTCTCTGATGTGTCTTAGTTCATTCCTTCTTTTCT
This sequence comes from Oncorhynchus tshawytscha, assembly GCF_018296145.1. NCBI lineage: Eukaryota > Metazoa > Chordata > Actinopteri > Salmoniformes > Salmonidae > Oncorhynchus > Oncorhynchus tshawytscha. Next base: position 24,902,426 of record NC_056431.1, read on the forward strand.
TTCCTTCAGTATGTCTGTAATTCATCCATCTACCAGTCTCCTTTCCCTCTGTCTCCCTGACAAGTTGGCCGTTTCAAATGAGTGTTTGTCAAATTAAATTGGATTTGTCACATGCTTTGTAAACAACAGGTGTACACTAACAGTAAAATGCTTATGGGTACTTCCCAACAATGCAGAGTGAAAAAAAAAATTAATAGAAAGATAACAGAAAGAATAAATAAACATTGAGTTACGATAACGTCGCAACACAAACGAGTGCCAGGACACGGTAATTGAGGAAGACAGTGAATTTGAAAAGTATTCAGACTCCTTAACATTTTCTACATTTTGTTACGTTACAGCCTTATTCAAAACAATTATATATGTTTTTATGTTCTCATCAGTCTATACACAATACCCCATAATGGAAAAGCAAAAACAGGATTTTAGAAATGTTTGCAAGTGTATTAAAAATAAAACTGAAATATTACATTTACATAAGTATTCAGATCCTTTACTCTGTTGTACTTTGTTGAAGCACCTTTGGCAGTGATTAAGGTCTCGAGTCTTCTTTGTACAAACTTGGTACACCTGTATTTGGGGAGTTTCTCCCATTCTTCTCTGCACATCCTCTCAAGCTTTGTCAGGTTGTATGGGGAGCTTTGCTGCACAGATATTTTTAGGTGATCGGGTTTGACTCTGGGCTCTGGCTGGGCCACTCAAGGACACCCAGAGACTTGTCGCGAAGCCACTCTTGCTTTGTATTGGCTGTGTGCTTAGGGTAGTTATCTTGTTTGAAGGTGAACCTTCACCCCCAGCCAGTGGTCCTGAGCGCTCTAGAGCAGGTTTTCATCAAGGATCTCTCTGTACTTTGCCTCGTAAATTTTTCCCTCGATCCTGAAATAACATCCCCATGATGCTGCCACCACCATGCTTCACTGTAGGGATGGTGCCAGGTTTCCTCCAGGTTGTAATCGCTGCCATAGAATTTTTTTATTTAAATCAATTTTAAAATAAGGTTGTAACTTAAGAAAATGTGGAAAAAGTCAAAGGGTCAGAATACTTCCCAAATGCACTGTATGTGGTAAACTCCTCAATGATATTGAACAAATCGTGGAACATAATCTAGTCTGTGCTAGCAAAACAGTCCTGTACAGGGTAAGGAGAGAGAGAGAGAGAGAGAGAGAGAGGAGAAGGTAAGGAGAGCGAGTAAGAGAAAAGGGACAGGGGAAGAGAGAGGGGAAGGGAGAGAGCGAGAACATGCTCCTTGGTGGCAAGCCAAATTATTTAAAGTTTACTCATCACGGTCTGTAGGCGTCTGCGACAAGACACAGATATCAAGTCCATGCAGTGTGAACGAAACCCCCACATTCATGGGCCATGGGGCCAGTGGCATATCTCCTACAGCTAACTGATCCAATCACTGATCTTTAAAATGTCCAATGAGTAAGTTGTTTTGCTCCCCAGGATTTATTTTCTTCTTCTTCTTCTTCTTCTTCTTATTCTATCTTACCACTTCACTTGGTCCGGCTCACTGACATGCTTCAGCGAGGCCACTAAGCACATCCTCTCTGCCGGGTCCAGAGTTCACACCACTGACACTGCCAATTCATTAGTGTCCACTGACACACAGCCAACCCCCAAGTCATAATGTCACGAGACATTACATTTCACTTTTTTTTCCATCAAGAGTCTCGAGGACGATTAAAAAGCCTAAAAGCAGCATCTTCTTTTTCAAAAACCACCAAAAGCATCCTCCATTAGCTCGAGAAGGATGCGCTCCACCATGACAGTAAACACGACAAAGTAACTGAACCGTTGCAACCCAGAGACACACACATACACACAGTGACTCATCTAAGCATGACTTGGCTCTCTCTCTCTACACTTCTTTTCAAAATGTTAATGAAATCAGATCTACTTCGTAATTATTCTAAAAGATGCATTATAACTTGATTATGTTACATTTACAGTTCTCACAAATGCGCCAATGTCAACCGTGAATTTGAGCTGAACATGGGTTGTGGGATGGCGCCCCCCCTTACTAATGAGAATGCGATGGAGTACCCCATTTATTTCAGTTTTCCGAGAAGTTACTCAATGTTCTTCCATTATTCCATTTTTTAATCACCACAAGCCCAGTCAATTACAGCTCATTTCATTTAATTTCAACAACTAATCTGGGAATTGGGGTCCAGACTTTATAATGCACACACTTATAGTGTAATTCATTACCACATGGCTGGGAAATGTTACATTAAATCATATCTAATCGTGCTTGTCACATGCGCCGAATACAACAGGTGTAGACCTCACCAGGAAATGCTTACTTAGAAGCCCTTAACCAACAATCCAGTTTATGAAATAGAGTTAAGAAAATATTTTGTAAATAAACTAAAAGTAAAAAATTGCAAAATAATCAAAAATGAACACAAGAAAATTACATAACAATAATGAGGCTATATAAAAGGGGTACCGGTACCGAGTCAATGTACGGGGGTACAGGTTAGTCGAGGTCATTTCTAAAGTGACTATGCATAGATAATTAACAGCGAGGGGGGGGTCAATATAAATAGTCCGGGTGGCCATTTGATTAATTGTTTAGCAGTCTTATGGCTTGGGTTAGAAGCTTTTAAGGAGCCTTTTGGTCCTAGACTTGGCACTCAGGTACCGCTTGCCTTGCAGTAGCAGAGAGAACAGTCTATGAGTTGGGGGACTGGAGTCTGACAATATTTTGGGCCTTCCTCTGACACCACCTAGTATATAGGTCCTGGATGACAGGAAGTTTGGCCCCTTGTGATGTACTGGGCCGTACACACTACCGTCTGTAGCACCTTATGATCAGATGCCGAGCAGTTGCCATACCAGGCAGTGATGCAGCCGGTCAGCATGCTCTCAATGGTGCAGCTGTAAACCTTTTGAGGATCTGAGGACCCATGCCAAATTTTTCCAGTCTCCTGAAGTGGAAAATGTGTTGTTGTGCCCTCTTCACAACTGTCTAAGTGTGTTTGGACCATGATAGTTCGTTGGTGATGTGGACACCAAGGACCTTGAAACTCTCGACCTGTTCGACAATCCTTTTCCTATAGTCCATGATCAGCTCCATTGTCTTGCTCACATTGAGGGAGAGTTTGTTGTCCTGGCACCACACTGCCAGGTCTCTGACATCCTCCCTGTCTCATCGTTGTTGTGTCATCAACAAACTTAATGATGGTGTTGGAGTCGTGCTTGGCCACGCAGTCGTGGGTGAACAAGCAGTACAAGAGGGGACTAAAGCAGTCACCCCTAAAGGGCCCCAGTGTTGAGGATCAGTGTGGCAGAAATGTTGTTACCTACCCTTACCACCTGGTGGCAGCCCGTTAGGAAGTCCAGGATCCAGTTGGAGTGTTGAGTCCCAGCGTGATGAGCTTTGTGGGCAATATGGTGTTTATTGCTGAGCTGTAGTCAATGAACAGCATTCTCACATACAGTTGAAGTTGGAAGTTTACATTCACCTTAGCCAAATACATTTAAACTCAGTTTTTCACAATTCCTGACATTTAATCCTAGTTAAAATTCCCTGTCTTAGGTCAGTTAGGATCACCACTTTATATTAAGAATGTGAAATGTCAGAATAATAGTTGAGAGAATTATTTATTTCACTTTTATTTCTTTCATCACATTCCCAGTCAGAAGTTTACATACACTCAATTAGTATTTGGTAGCATTGCCTTTAAATTGTTTAACTTGGGTTAAACATTTTGGATAGCCTTCCACAAGCTTCCCACAATAAGGTGAATTTTGACCCATTCCTCCTGACAGAGCTGGTGTAACTGAGTCAGGTTTGTAGGCCTCCTTGGTCACACATGCTTTTTCAGTTCTGCCCACAAATGTTCCATGGGACTGAGGTCAGGGCTTTGTGATGGCCACTCCAATACCTTGACTTTGTTGTCCTTAAGCCATTGTGCCACAACTGTGGAAGTATGCTTGGGGTCATTGTCCATTTGGAAGACCCATTTGTGACCAAGCTTTAACTTCCTGACTGATCTCTTGAGATGTTGCTTCAATATATGTACATAATTTTCCTACCTCATGATGCCATCTATTTTGTGAAGTGCACCAGTCCCTCATGCAGCAAAGCACCCCCACAACATGATGTTGCCACCCCGTGCTTCATGGTTGGGATGGTGTTCTTCGGCTTACAAGCCTCCCCCTTTTTCCTCCAAACATAACGATAGTCATTATGGCCAAACAGTTGTATTTTTGTTTCATCAGAACAGAGGACATTTCTCCAAAAAGTACAATATTTGTCCCCATGTGCAGTTGCAAACCGTAGCCTCAGCGGCTCAGGTATAGATAATGGATATAGATAATTTTGTACCTGTTTCCTCCAGCATCTTCACAAGGTCCTTTGGTGTTGTTCTGGGATTGATTTGCACTTTTCACACCAAAGTGTGTTTAATCTCTAGGAGACAAAACGCGTCTCCTTCCTGAGCGGTATGAGGGCTGCGTGGTCCCATGGTGTTTATACTTGCGTACTATTGTTTGTACAGATGAACGTGGCACCTTCGGGCATTTGGAAATTGCTCCCAAGGATGAACCTGACTTGTGGAGGTCTACAATTTATATTCTGAGGTCTTGGCTGATTTCTTTTGATGTTCCCATGATGTCAAGTAAAGAGGCAGTGCGTTTGAAGTTAGGCCTTGAAATACATCCACAGGTACACCTCCAAATGACTCAAATAATATCAATTAGCCCATCAGAAGCTTCTAAAACCATGACATAATTTTCTGGCATTTTCCAAGCTGTTTAAAGACATAGTCAATGTAGTGTATGTAAACTTCTGACCCACTGGAATTGTGATATTGTAACGGTTTTCTTCTGGTGAAAGAGAGTCGGACCAAAATGCAGCGTGGTTATTTTTGTACATCTTTAATAAAGATGAAAATACAACAATCTACAAAACAAGAACCGTGAAAAAACCAAAACAGTCCTATCTTGTGCCACAAACACAAAGACAGGAACAATCACCCACAAACACACAGTGAAACCCAGGCTACCTAAGTATGATTCTCAATCAGAGACAACTAATGACACCTGCCTCTGATTGAGAACCATACTAGGCCGAAACATAGAAATCAAATCATAGAAAAACAAACACAGACTGCCCACGCCAACTCACACCCTGACCATACTAAATAATGACAAAACAAAGGAAATAAAGGTCAGAACGTGACAGATATAGTGAATTATAAGTTAAATAATCTGTCTGTAAACAATTGGTGGAAAAATTACTTGTGTCATGCACAAAGTAGATGTCCTAACCAAATTGCCAAAACTATAGTTTGTTAAGAAGAAATTTGTGGATTGGTATGTAAACTTCAGACTTAAACTGTAGGTATTCCTTTTTTCCGGGTGGGAAAGGGCAGTGTGGAGTGCAATTGTGTAATCTGTGGATATGTTGGGGCGGTATGCGAATTGGAGTGTGTCTAGGGTTTCCGGTTACGACGCATGCTTTGAGAACGCGTTCTGGTAATTCTTCTGGCCCAGCGGCTTTATGTTTAAAGGTCTTGCTCACATCGGCTACGGAGAGCGTGATAACACAGTCGTCTGGGACAGCTGGTGCTCTCATGCATGCTTCAGTGTTGCTTGCCTTCAAGCGAGCATAAAAGGCATCGAGCTCTTCTGATAGGTTTGCGTCACTGGGCAGCTCGCTGCTGGGTTTCCCTTTGTAGTCCGTAATAGTTCTGAAGCCCTGCCACATCCAACGAGTATCAGAGCTGGTGTAGTAAGATTCAATCTCAGTCCTGTATTGATGCTTTGCCTGGTTTGTCAGAGGGCATAGCGTGATTTCTTATAAGCATCCGGATTAGTGTCCTGCTCTATGAAAGCGGCAGCTCTCGCCTTTAGGTCGGTGCGAATGTTGCCTGTAATCCATAGCTTCTGGTTGGGTTATGTACGCGCCAAGTGGGATTTGTAAGACTGGAATTCTTCCCTCTTGAATTATGTGTGTTACACAATGATGGCCTGATGAAATTAGGTCTGGATCAGTTGGCAACTTTTCTAACGTAAAATAATTTAAAATGTATATACAGTCAGGTCTATAATTATTAGCACCCTTGTTGAAGATTAGCAAAACAATACTATAAAATAAATAAATAAAAATACTGAGCTATATTGTAGTCACTTTGAAAATTGAAAGAAAGATTTTGTTGAACAAGTAACAAAAAACATTTTTAAAAAATAGGGATCAAAATTATTGTCACCCCTCGTTTCAATACTCTATTACCCTCCCTTTGCGAGGATAGCAACACTGAGCCTTTTTTCTAGAATGTTTTATGAGATTGGAGACCACATTGGGAGGGATCTTAGACCATTCTTGCATACAGAATCTTTCCAGATCCTTAATATCCTTGTTCTGCTCTGATGGACTGCCCTCTTCAATTCAAACTACAGGTTTTCAATGGGGTTCAAGTCTGGAGACTGAGATGGCAATTGCAAAATGTCGATTTTGTGGCCATTTCTTTGTGGATTTTTATATGTACTTTGGGGTTATTTTCTTGTGGGCAAGTGTCAGCCTCCTGGCAGAGGCAACCAGTTTTTTTGGCTAAATTGATCAAGTTCATGATGCTGTTGACCTTAACAAGGGCCCCAGGACCAGTAGACGCAAAATACTCCCTTAAACATCAAAGATCCAACATTATATTTTACCATGGCCATCTCAGTCTATTACTTGTTAAATAAAATATATTTCCCTGAAGGAAATAGAAGGAAGGACCACAGAAGGACCACACTTATAGATAGATATAAGTGAGGGGGCAGAGAAGGTGTGTGTGTGTGTGTGTGTGGTTTGGAGGGTACCAACCCATGGAGACCTCATTAACTAGAAAACTTTCACCATCTGATGCTCTCTGGCACCAAGATCTCTGTCTACTTAAACGTCAGAGGTGGGTTCATTTAATTTGAAATTCCTATTCTTTTTCGAGGATTTCTCACAAAAACAAGCTTTATCTCTGTAAAATGTCAACAGAGAACTGAGCGTAAACAAAGCTTTTTATATTCAAAGCCTTTTACAGTTAATTCAGCTCGTGTCATGCTAATTAATTTTTTTGTGACCCGCAGAAACAACTTGGAAGACGACGACCACAAATTGTAAAATCCTCAAAAGTTGATACGAGAAACCTGCACCGCTATGACAATATAGCTGAGTGTTTATTATTGGCTGTATTAGGTTACGAAATTCTACTTTTTGCATATAATGGTAATGCTATGTTCGTAGTTTATAACATAAGGATGTGAAATGTATTTATCAAAGTGGGTTTTCACCCACTCTGGAAAGACACCATACTATCTAGCTAACCGTATGATGGCTCGTCGGAGGTCATAACGGGATATCTTAAAAGTGTCCGGATTAGTGTCCCGCTCCCTTATAATACCGGAGTTCCCTGACATGTTTGAAAAATACACAGGACCACCCCACCCCCTCCCCTATTGAAAGTACCATTTGATTAAATAACACAAAAATATTATTAAAAGTACTCGATGTGTCTTGTATCATTTTTATGTTGAGTGCAAGGTTCTCCCTATTCAGACATCAGTATCAACCTGTTTTACAGTCAGAGGACTCCATGACTAAATCATCTCTTTTGTCCTCCATCTGTAGAAAAATAGTTGATGAGTGACATGTATTGAAAGGGTGATATTACTAAACTCTTGTGATGTACTGTCTTATTAGTAATCACCTTTTGTGCCTGATTGGTATGGCAGCGTAGATCAACTCCAGGCCCCTCTCGCCAAAGATGCTGGTCATGAAGGAACATGACTTCGGCTCGTATATCTGACCAAGCTCCCAGTGGTGTAGTGGAGGTATACGCTGGTATGCCCATTTTTTGTGGGCAATGCATACTCTTACTTCTTAATCCCCACAATGTGTATTAATGTATTGTAGTGGAGGTATATGCCGTATCAATTAATAAGGCTGATGGAACAGATCCGAATGTTAAGCTTAAAATGTTGCTAAACTATTACTTATTCATATTTTAAGCTCAGCAATGTGCACAGGGCAGTAGGCCTAAGCACAAATGCTCCAAAATGCAATTTGAAAAAAAAAACACCATTCTAAAATGCACACCGCACAAGCGAGCGGTTTAATGGACAGAGATGTTCATATCCGTTAGTCATTTAGAAAAAGGGAAGACAACTATCATGGGTTGCTAATTTGCAGCAAAAACAGCCAAATATATCCAAATCGGGCTTTAGGAACCACATTGTGAGCCTGTTAAAATACATCAATCATGACGAATATCTACTTTGTTAGTCAGATTTGTTGAAAGTGCGACAATCTGGTGTTGTTCTTCTATCCCCCACGGTCTGCTTTCCATTGACCTCTTAACCTTGTTTTTAGCTATCCAACTGAAGGCACAAACTCTACAGCTGGAAGGGCACCAAACACTCAATTTCCATCTATTTTCATAGCTTTTCTATTGACATTTAATTAGATATAGCCAATGTTCCCTATAAAAACAATTGAGCACTGAACAAATTTCAGGTCTGATGTGTGCAAAATTCTTGGAAACTTCCAGCGTGCATTTCCGTGAACACTGAGGCTGTACACGCTTTGAGTTCCAGTTTTAACAGTGGCCAAGTAAGCTACTGTGGCTATTTGATCATGACCATTATTACAGAGAATCAGACAAATTATGCTACCCTCTGCCTTTTGACAACTTGGCTAATTCAAGCCGGTCTCAAAATACAGCACTGTCCCTTTAAGACAAAAACAAGCTCTTTACCTGACTCACTTTTCAAAGATGGCTAGAAATGCACACATGTTGTGCTCTTGTAGGAAGCAACCCCTCCCCCATTGTTGACTAGAAATGATCCATAACTGGGCTTACTCACTAACTAGAAAAAGGGTATGAACAAAAACAATATATGGCAAGGGTCTATTTACATGTAGGCCTACTGCAGCTCTGATTGTTTATGCTGCATTGGTCTGTGTAGAACAGGTATTCCCAAACTGGGTTACATGCAGTGCCTTTGGGGGTACGCCAAATAAAATGTGATTCACATTAAAAATATATGTTAGATTTTTTTTAAATATATTTTTCTTCACATTTTCAAACCGTCCATTTAGGAAGGCCCACGTCCATAGAGACACATATCAGCTCTATTGGTAGTACTGCTACTACCAGCAGTACTACACCTGCACCTGTCAACGACACAAGTTGTTCTGCTTCCACGAGCACATCCAAAGATAGCATCAGTAATTCTACATTTGTTGTTAGTCCAGCTAGCATGGACACCACTTGTGAATCTGATGCAGCCGAAGATCTACTGTCCCCTTACCCGGGAAAGCACCGAACAACAGACAGGGATGTTGGACCATCAAAGAGGCGCATATATAATGTGAACGACATTGATTTGGGGTTCACTTATATTGGGAGTAGTGCCTTTCCTCAGCCACAGTGTGTTATATGTGCAAAAGTACTATCTCACAACTCGATGAAACATTCACTCTTGCGTAGACATTTAGAAACAAAACATTCCAATTTGAAAAAAAAGCCATGGCGGTTTTTTGAGCAAGAATCAAGATGACTTTTGAGTAGTAAGACATATATAAAAGCAACAGATACCATTAATAAGAAGGGGTTAGAAGCGTCTTATATAGTGAGCTACCGAGTGTCTAGCAAGCCCCATACTATTGTGACGGACTTCATTTTTCCTGCTGCCGCGGATATGGCTGGGACAATTCTGGGGGAAAAGGCCAACAAAAACTATACAGACAATGTCTTCAACAAACAACACTGTTTCACGACACATCAGTGACCTGGCAGGAGATGTTTTGAAACAGTTACTGCTTCGCATACCAGTGAATTCTATGCATGACAGCTGGATCAGTGAAGAGATACTGCAAAGTCCGTGGAGAATAAGAGCACCTCCTCCCAGATGCCTACTGCACTGAAGCTAGGAAACACTGTCACCACCGATAAATCCACGATAATCGATCATTTCAATAAGTATTTCTGTATGGCTGGCTATGCTTTCCTCCCGGCGACCCCAACCCCGGCCAACACCCCCCGCAACTACTTGCCCAAGCCTCCCCAGCTTCTCCTTCACCCAAATCCAGATAGCAGATGTTCTAAAAGAGCTGCAAAACCTGGACCCATACAAATCAGCTGGGCTAGACAATCTGGACCCTCGCTTTCTAAAATGATCCGCCGCCATTGTTGCAACCCTGTTCAACCTCTCTTTCGTATCGTCTGAGATCCCTAAAGATTGGAAAGCTGCCGCGGTCATCCCCCTCTTCAAAGGGGGTGACACTCTAGACCCAAACTGTTACAGACCTATGTCCATCCTGCCCTGCCTTTCTAAAGTCTTCGAAAAGCCAAATTAACAAACAGATCACTGACCATTTCGAATCCCACCGTACGCTCAAGGTACTAAACGATATCATAACCGCCATCGGTAAAAGACAGTACTGTGCAGCAGTCTTCATCAACCTGGCCAAGGCTTTCGACTCTGTCAATCACTATATTCTTATCGGAAGACTCAACCTCCTTGGATTCTCAAATGACTGCCTTGCTTGGTTCACCAACTACTTCTCAGATAGAGTTCAGTGTATCAAATTGGAGGGCCTGTTGTCCAGACCTCTGTTGTCCAGACCTCTGGCTGTACCACAGGGTTCAATTCTTGGGCTGACTCTTTTCTCTGTTTATATCAACGGTGTCACTCTTGCTGCGGGTGATTCCCTGATCCACCTCTACGCCGACAACACCATTCTGTATACATCTGAACCTTCTTTGGACACTGTGTTAACCAACATCCAAATGAGCTTCAATGCCATACAACACTCCTTCCGTGGCCTCCAACTGCTCTTAAATGCTAGTAAAACTAAATGCATGCTTTTCAACCGATCGCTGCCCACATCCGCTTGCTCGACTAGCATCACTACTCTGAACGGTTCTGACTTGGAATATGTGGACAACTACAAATACCTAGGTGTCTGGCTAGACTGTAAATTCTCCTTCCAGACTCATATTAAACATCTCCAATCCAAAATAAAATCTAGAATCGGCTTCCTAGTTCGCAACAGGCTATGAATAGTGGCCAGTCCTCTTCTGGCTGTGCCGGGTGGAGATTGTAACAGAACATGGCCAAGATGAGGTGAGGCCAAGGTGAGTTGGCTTTTCATAGCCGATCATTGAGAGTATCTCTACCGCTCCTGCTGTCTCTAGAGAGTTGAAAACAGCAGGTCTGGGACAGGTAGCATGTCCGGTGAACAGGTTAGGGTTCCATAACCGCAGGAAGAACAGTTGAGACTGGAGCAGCAGCATGGCCAGGTGGACTGGGGACAGCAAGGAGTCATCATGCCAGGTAGTCCTGAGGCATGGTCCTAGGGCTCAGGTCCTCCGAAAGAGAGAAAGAGAGAATTAGAGAGAGCATACTTAAATTCACACAGGTCACCGGATAAGACAGGAGAAGAACTCCAGATATAACAAACTGACCCTAGCCCCCCGACACATAAACTACTGGAGCAGAAATACTGGAGGCTGAGACAGGAGGGGTCAGGAGACACTGTGGCCCCATCCGATGATACCCCGGACAGGGCCAAACAGGAAGGATATAACCCAGCCCACTTTGCCAAAGCACAGCCCCCACACCACTAGAGGGATATCTTCAACCACCAACTTACCATCCTGAGACAAGGCCGAGTATATCCCACAAAGATCTCCGCCATGGCACAACCCAAGGGGGGGGGCGCCAACCCAGACAGGAAGATCACGTCAGTGACTCAACCCACTCAAGTGACGCACCCCTCCCAGGGATGGCATGGAAGAGCACCAGTAAGCCAGTGACTCAGCCCCTGTAATAGGGTTAGAGGCAGAGAATCCCAGTGGAGAGAGGGGAACCGGCCAGGCAGACAAATCAAATCAAATCAAATTTATTTATATAGCCCTTCGTACATCAGATGATATCTCAAAGTGCTGTACAGAAACCCAGCCTAAAACCCCAAACAGCAAGCAATGCAGGTGTAGAAGCACGGTGGCTAGGAAAAACTCCCTAGAAAGGCCAAAACCTAGGAAGAAACCTAGAGAGGAACCAGGCTATGTGGGGTGGCCAGTCCTCTTCTGGCTGTGCCGGGTGGAGATTATAACAGAACATGGCCAAGATGTTCAAATGTTCATAAATGACCAGCATGGTCAAACAATAATAAGGCAGAACAGTTGAAACTGGAGCAGCAGCACGGCCAGGTGGACTGGGGACAGCAAGGAGTCATCATGTCAGGTAGTCCTGGGGCATGGTCCTAGGGCTCAGGTCCTCAGAGAGAGAGAGAGAGAGAGAGAGAGAAAGAGAGAATTAGAGAACGCACACTTAGATTCACACAGGACACCGAATAGGACAGGAGAGGTACTCCAGATATAACAAACTGACCCTAGCCCCCCGACACATTAACTACTGCAACATAAATACTGGAGGCTGAGACAAGGGAAGTCCGTTGCTCCAGAGCCTTTCCGTTCACCTTCACACTCCTGGGCCAGACTACACTCAATCATATGACCCACTGAAGAGATGATTCTTCAGTAAAGACTTAAAGAGTGAGAACGAGTCTGCGTCTCTCACATGGGTAGGCATACCATTCCATAAATATTTAGCTCTATAGGAGAAAGCCCTGCCTCCAGCTGTTTGCTTAGAAATTATAGGGACAATTAGGAGGCCTGCGTCTTGTGACCGTAGCGTACGTGTAGGTACTGTATGTACGGCAGGACCAAATCGGAAAATAGGTAGGTGCAAGCCCATGTAAATGCTTTGTAGGTTAGCAGTAAAACTTTGAAATCAGCCCTTGCTTTAACAGAAAGCCAGTGTAGGCCACCTGTATGCTCTTGTCAGCTGGCCCTCGTTACCTATTCGTCGCCAGACCCACTGGCTCCATAAGTCTTTGCTAGGTAAAGCTCCGCCTTACCTCAGCTCACTGGTCACAATAACAACACCCACCCGTAGCACGCGCTCCAGCAGGTATATCTCACTGGTCATCCCCAAAGCCAACACCTCGTTTGGCCACCTTTCCTTCCAGTTCTCTGCTGCCAATGACTGGAACGATTTGCAAAAATCGCTGAAGTTGGAGACTTATATATCCCTCAAAAATTTTATACATCAGCTATCTGAGCAGCTTACCAATTTCTGCAGCTGTACACAGCCCATCTGTAAATAGCCCATCCAATCTACCTACCTCATCCCCATATTGTTTTTATTTACTTTTTTGCTCTTTTGCACACCAGTATTTCTACTTACACATCATCATCTGCACATCTATCACTCCAGTGTTAATTTGCTAAATTGTAATTACATCGCTACTATGGCCTATTTATTGCCTTACCTCCTCAAGCCATTTGCACACAATGTATATAGACTTTTTTCTATTGGGTTATTGATTGTACGTTTGTTTATTCCATGTGTAACTCTGTGTTGTTGTTTGTGTCGCACTGCTTTGCTTTATCTTGGCCAACAGGAGAGGATATTTTTTAAGTACTGGACAGCTTTGTGACATCAAATGGACTTTGTTGGTCAAGATGTGTTGGTATCTGTACTGATGGCGCAAAAGTCATGACAGGGAGACATAGTGGAGTGGTAACATGTATGCAAGCAGTTGCTCCCGACGCAACTTGGGTACACTGCAGCATCAACCGAGAGGCTCTTGCTGCCAAGGGAATGCCTGACAGCTTGAAATATGTTTTGGACACCACAGTGAAAATGGTTAACTTTGTTAAAGCAAGACCCCTGAACTCTCATGTATTTTCTGCACTCTGCAATCATATGGTCAGCGACCTTGTAATGCCTTTACAACATACAGAAATGCGCTGGTTATCAAGGGGCAAAGTATTGACATGTTTTTTTAAAATTGAGATGAGCTTAGTTTTCTTTACTGACCATCATTTTCACTGGTCTGACCGCTAGAATGATGAGTTTCTCACACGACTGGCCTATCTGGGTGATGTTTTTTCTCAGCTGAATGATCTGAATCTAGGATTACAGGGACTCTCTGCAACTATATTCAATGTGCAGGACAATATTGAGGCTATGATTAAGAAGTTGGAGCTCTTCTCTGTCTGCATTAACAAGTCTTTCCATCATTGTATGATTTTATGTGTGCAAATGAACTCAAGCTTACAGACAATGTCAAATGTGATATAGCGAAGCACCTGAGTGAGTGGGGTGCTCAATTACGTAGGTACTTTCCCGAAACGTAGGACACAAACAACTGGATTCGTTATCCCATTCATGCCCTGCCTCCAGTCCACTTACCGATATCTGAACAAGAGAGCGTCATCGTAATTGCAACAAGCGGCTCTGTGAAAATTGAATTAAATCTGTAGCTACTGCCAGATTTCTGGATTGGCCTGCACTCAGAGTATCCTGCTGTGGCAAATTGCACTGTTAAGACACTGATGCTCTTTGCAACCATGTACCACGAGACTGGATTCTCGGTCCTCACTACATGAAAACTAAATACAGGCTGTGTGTGGGAAATGAAAATATTATTATCTGTGCCCTGATCCTACAAGAGCTCTTTGTCAGTTCACACGAGCAGGGTTGTGACAAAAACTCACACTCATTCTTATGCTAAATAAATGTAACGTATAGTGTGTGTGTGAAAGGCTTACAATTATGTCAAAAAACAAAACATTTGAGAGTGCACTGACCCTGGTGCTAGAGGGGTTACGCAGCTGGAGGTTGAACGTTTGAAGGGTTACGGGACTGTAACAGTTTGGGAACCACTGGTGTCATTCATGTCAATCAGTGGAGGCTCCTCAGAGGAGGAAAGGGAGGACCATCCTCCTCAATGAATTTCATAAAAATAAAAATGGTAAAACATTTAAAAAGTTATCCTTTTTAGATAAAACTATCCTAAATATATTCATGTCAACAAATAATTGATTAAAACACACTGTTTTGCAATGAAGGTCTACATTAGCCTCAACGGCACTCTGTAGGGTAGCATCATGATGTAGCCGGAGGACAGTTAGCTTCCATCCTGCTCTTGGTACATTGACTTCAATACAAAACCTAGGAGGCTCTTGGTTCTCACCCCCTTCCATAGACTTACACAGTAATTATGACAACCTCATGAGGACATCCTCCAGCCTATCAGAGCTCTTGCAGCATGAACTGACATGTCCATCCAATCATAGTATCCGAGAATGAATCTAGTACTGAAAGCATAAAATAGCTAGCACTGCAGTGCATCAAATGTGGTGAGTAGTTGACTCAAAGACAGAGAAAGACAATATTTGAACAGTTTTCAACAAATTAATTTCTTCAAAAATGAAGGAAAAGCAAGAGAGAGAGTAATTTTTTCTTTGCTAGCAAATGCAGCTGGCTAGTTTAGTTACTTAAACACCCGGCTCAAACAGAAGGATGATATGTCAGCTAGCTGGCTATGACTATCCAACACAACACTGGAACTCTTCCATGTCAAGGTAAGCTTTTGGTTTATTAATTTATTGCCACCGGGACATGCCGGTGTAACTGCTTACTGACTATCACTGTAACGTCACTGCATGATTGTAGTGGGTTTACTAATACATTAGTTATATTAGCTAAGTTGACTAGTATGTTACTTTAGCTAATACAGGGACAACGATGTAGGAAGTGTGTAGCGGCTATGACATGGTTTGGCTTGGAAAGGTTTTTTCGCCTGGTCACATACAGCTGATGTGTTGTTCACTGAAGTCCACAAACAAAGGGAAAAGGTAAGAGGAGGAGAGTGCATAGAGGTGAGAAGGAATACAATGAAAATGAACTGTGTTTATGCGTGATTAGGGGTGTATTCATTCCGAAAAATCTTTTGAAAAGCGTTTCACAAACTGAAACAAACAAAACAGGGATAAAAATACTTGAATCTGTCCAATAGAAACTCTTGTTTGCAACTGTTGGACAATTGATTACACCCTAGATAAGCTATATGCAGGCAAGAGTGTTGAAGGCAGTATTGAACGTGTCACTGTCTGTCATTAAATTTCTCTCAACCAGTGTGCACCTACGTTGTAAACTTTCATTCATAGGCTAGGGTTATAGCAACCTCATGATGGGTATAGGGAAAACTAGAGCATCATGTAGTAGCCTAAACCTCTCGATGTTACGTTGAACTGGGTGAATGGAATATGAATGACAGTTATCCAACATGCTGTAAGAGAAATAAGGCCATGCTCATGGAAAAAAAATGAGAAAAAATCATCCTCCCTCATATTAAACAGCCCTGACCGCCACTGGTGTAAACCTACTTCGACCTGTGCACCTACGCTGGGATTATAGCCCCTTTATAACACGTTCCCTCTAAAAGTTTATTCATAGGTTAGGTTGTATCAACCTCATGATGGGTACAGGGAAAATTATACTATCATGTAGTAGCCTAACCTATCAATGTAACATTTAGCTGGGTGAATGAAATATGAATGACAGTCATCCAATCTGCTGTAATAGAAATAAGGCCATGCTCATTAAAAAAATATCCTCCATCTTAAACGGCACCGACCGCCACTGGTGTCAATGCAATAGAATCCTACTCCGATGCGTTCTGCCTACAACAACATCTCTTACATAGTTAGTTTTGTTTCGGTATGTTGCATTGAAAGTGGCTAATATTGGGTTAATTAGATCACAATTGCCACAGTAAAGGGAAACGTTGATAGTGTTAACAGGAAAAACTCCAGGGATTTTCTTTTAACATGACTTAAAAAACGTAAGTCTATGCAACATGAACCAATTAAAAACAGTACTGTAGCAATGAGGTTTGTGCAGTAAACTATAGGCCCAACAAATTTCACCGCATATTGGATTTGCTTGAATTGCCCTGCCAATGCATTGTTGTTCAGGCCAAATTTGAGGTAGGCTATATGATCACACCGGTAATAGATCCATTGTTGGCACAGCTGAGGGATCATACATTTAAATAATTCACTTTTTATTTTACTGGTGCTCTTATTCTTCTCACTTTGCTTGGTGAGGTATATGTTAGGAAAATTATGATTAAATGACTGAAAAATAGTCTTATTTTAAATGAAACTGTAACTAAGTAAACTTATACTCTGTTTTATTATATCTGATTAACAATATGAGTTCATAAGAAGGGATTGTGTGACACTGACAAGGAGTAATTTAAGTTAAGAACACCATTCCAACTAGGAAGAAAGAAATGGGTTGTGGATTAAGTAAACCGATAAGGTAGTTAACCTATGGTTGAACCGACGAACCTGAGCTCTGGTGTGTTTTAGATAAGGCAGTGAGTGCATTCCTAGGTTTTCTGTTAATTAGAACTGTCAGCTAAGTGGTGATCGATAATGGTGAGGAGTCAAAAGTTAATTCAGTTGTGTTGTGTGTCTTGTATCTGTGTTAGTGAGTTGGAATGAACTTTGAATTAACTTTTAAAGTTCCCTTTGTCCCAGTCGAGAGGAGGAGATTCATTTTAGAAGCACTGAAATTATGTCATGTTATTGTATATAAACTGTTGCTCGTGGTAACGTGGCAGTGCGCTCCGAGAATAAATTCTGTTACCTATTATTGATAAGACTGGTCTCCGTCTATTTCATGCAAACAAGAATCTTACAAATTCTCATAAAATAGATTAAGGGAATTCAATTAATGAAAACACATTGGTATAATAACAGTAACAGTATATCACTGCTATAACTTGATGACCCATCACATATCTAACCATTTCCTTGGCTCTCTTGTAGACTGTACACGTTGTTTTCAGTGCCATGATGTCCCTGATGAGCAGATTCAATGCATGAGCAGCACAGCCAATGGGTGTGATGTGAGGGTAGGACTCCTCCATTTTAGACCAAGCAGCCTTCACGTTCGCAGCATTGTCTGTCACCAGTGCAAATACCTTCTGTGGTCCAACGTCATTGATGACTGCCTTAAGCTCATCTGCAATGTAGAGACCGGTGTGTCTGTTGTCCCTTGTGTCTGTGCTCTTGTAGAATACTGGTTGAGAGGTGGAGATGTAGTTAATTATTCCTTGCCCACGAACATTCGACCACCCATCAGAGATGATAGCAATACAGTCTGCTTTCTCCATTTATCTTTCTCTACCTTCACATGAACTCTGTTGAACTCTGCATCCAGCTATTGAGTAGATAAAAAATGTCTGGTTGGTGGGGTTTATGCTCGGCAAAGAACATTCAGAAATCTCTTCCAATACACATTGCCTTTGAGCATCAGAGGTGAACCAGTTGCATACACTGCTCGAGCAAGATATTCATCAGCATTTCTCTGACTACGTTCCTCCATTGAGTCAAACATATTCTGATTCCAGGAGGTCCATGAGCTGTTGCTATCGATAAGGTGTCTGATTCATAATTTTCACCTCGAATAGAAGTACAGGGACTTTTGTCAGAGATTGCTTGTTGTGAGCTCGGAGGGAACTTCATGCACTTGGCTAGATTATTCTGCATGTTTGTTGCATTCTTCACATATGATGTGGCACAGTATTTGCAAATGTACACAGCTTTTCCTTCTACATTAGCTGCAGTGCCCGTGGCATTTTCCTGTAAGGATTAGGGAAAACAATGTTTAAAAAACCCAAATACAATTCCATGTACAGATAAATACTTAAGCAGTTAGATTAAACAACTCCTTTGTAAGATAAATGTTTTTAAATGAAACATGTATGGAAACAGGTGAATTAACACTCTTCAGTTAGCAGGCTCAAACAAGCTAAAACCCACATGGTAGCAAAACTTAACTAGTAGAAATGTTTAACTAGTTAGAAATGATTTAAACACACCTTGCTGTAGGCTACTATTTAATAGTTAACAAAAAATAATGTATGCCATATAAAATATATGTGCTCCTCCTGATTCCTGCTTACAAGCAAAAATTAAAGCAGGAAGCACCAGTGACTTGGTCTATAACAAAAATGGTCAGATGAAGCAGATGGTAAACTACAGGACTGCTTTGCTATCACAGACTGGGACATGTTCCAGGATTCTTCCGATGACATTGAGGAATACACCACATCAGTCACTGGCTTTATCAATAAGTGCATTGAGGACGTCGTCCCCACAGTGACTGTACATACATACCCCAACCAGAAGCCATGGATTACAGGCAACATTCGCAATGAGCTTGTAACGGCATTCAGAGGTGGAAGAAGGATCAGACCAAAGCGCAGGGTGGTAAGTGTTCATGATGATATTTAATTAAAACTCAGAACACTAAACAATAAATGACAACGTGAATTTACAAAACCGAAACAGTACCATGTGGCCCAAACACTCACACGGAAACAAACACCTCAACCAAAAGTGAAACTCAGGCTACCTAAGTATGATTCTCAATCAGGGACAACAATTGACAGCTGCCTCTGATTGAGAACCATACTAGGCCGAACTCAAAAACCAACATAGAAAAACAAACATAGACTGTCCACCCCAACTCCCTGACCATACTAAAACACAGACAAAAACAAAGGAACTAAGGTCAGAACGTGACAGAGCTAAAGGGTAGAGCTGCCACGTTCAAGGTGCGGGACTCGGAAGCTTACAAGAAATCCTGCTATGCCATGCGATGAACCATCAAACAGGCAAAGCTTCAATACAGGGCTAAGATTGAATCATACTACACCGGTTCCGACGCTCATCGGATGTGGCAGGGCTTGCAAACTATTACAGACTACAAAGGGAAGCACAGCCGATGAGCTAAATCACTTCTATGCTCACTTCGAGGCAAGCAACACTGAGGCATGCATGAGAGCATGCTTAAAAATCATACAATGTGATTTTCTGGATTTTTGTTTTAGATTCCGTCTCTCACAGTTGAAGTGTACCTATGATAAAAATTACAGACCTCTACATGCTTTGTAAGTAGGAAAACCTGCAAAATCGGCAGAGTATCAAATACTTGTTCTCCCCATTGTACATTCATGTACATATTACCTAAATTGGCCCGACCAACCAGTGCTCCCGCACATTGGCTAACAGGGCTATCTGCATTGTGTCCCACCACCCACAACCCCTCTTTTTACGCTTCTGCTACTCTCTGTTCATCATATATGCACAGTCACTTTAACGATACCTACATGTACATACTACCTCAATAAGCCTGACTAACAGGTGTCTGTATATACCCTTGCTACTCTTTTTTCAAATGTCTTTCTACTGTTGTTTTATTTCTATACTTACCTACACACACACACACACATACCTTTTTTTTGCAACATTAGTTAGAGCCTGTAAGTAAGCATTTCACTGTAAGGTTTACACTTGTTGTATTCGGCGCACGTGACAAATCAACTTCGATTTGATTTGATTTGTAATCAAAACTTACCAGAAAGCATGTAGTCCTTTGCTCAAACAGTACAGTAGTGTGGGCTCAATAGTGTCTCATTATTGTGCAAGATCTTGAGAATGAGCTGTACATGTGATGGAAGAGTGCACTGCACATGTGATGGAAGAATGCACTGTGCATGCAGAGGGTTGCAATTCCATTGAATTGGGGATAGTTTAACCAGAATATGCCACAAGACCTAGAATTGCCTTATGTGTATCCCACAAAAAAGGTTCACTGTTATAACCTACATTTTTTGATGAATTTAAGGAAAGAATCTGGGAATTTACTGGAAGGTTTCTGACTCTTTGCAACCCTAGATATAGCTATCCATGATCATAATATTGTTGCATGATTTTGCCTAGATCAGAAAGTTTATGTCTCGTCTGTGTATATGATCACAATTCAAAATTGAAACATTGTTTTGGAGGTCAGACAGGCAGACAGTAAGGTTTACAAACCATCACCGTTGGAAATCAAGTGCTAGACTAGAATCAATAGGACACAATGCCTTACTTATAATATTGGTCACTTGGCATTGATAGAATTTTGGTTGAATATTGTGTTTGTTTGTTAGACCAGGGCTTTGGAAAACAAATGTGAACATTTTTTTGCCCAGGGCTAAAGATTAGCCCCGGGTTAACAAATGTTTGTGTGAACACAGGATTAACTAGCGTAGGGCTGGTCTATAGGGCCGGTCTATGGCTAAGAACAATGCAGTGTGAAAAGGCCTAATGCCAATGGGCTACAGTTAGCTGTTGATAGCAAGGTAGCTAGCTAGCTAACGTGAGCGATGCACATCTTCCTCTGACATGCTACACATCACATTAGCTTGATGTATTTAGCTAGTTACAGTATCATCCCCCTTTCATTGGTGGTATGAAAGCTAGCATGGCTCACACATGTTCTTCACAAAGAGGGCAACATATGCTACTGAGCCAGATGTCTATGTGTCAGGGGAGAAGCTCCAGGTGGTATCTGATTTTAAGTACCTTGGCATCATACTTGATTCCAACCTCTCTTTTAAAAAGCATGTGAAAAAGGGAATTCAAATAACCTAATTCAACCTAGCTAATTTCCGATTTAAACGAAATTGTTTGACTACAGAGGTAGCAAAATTGTACTTCAAATCTATGATGCTCCCCCACTTAACATACTGCTTGACTAGTTGGGCCCAAGCTTGCTGTACAACATTAAGACCTATTCAGTCCGTCTAAGACCTATTCAGTCTGTCTAAAAGCAGGCCCTCAAAGTGCTTGATAGGAAGCCTAATAGCCATCATCACTGTTACATCCTCAGAAAGCATGAACTCCTGAGTTGGGAAAATCTTGTGCAATACACCGATGCATGTCTTGTATTCAAGATCCTAAATGGCCTGGCTCCCCCTCCACTCAGTATTTTTGTTAAACAGAAAACCCAAACATATGGCAGCAGATCCACAAGGTCTGCCATGAGAGGTGACTGTATAGTTCCCTTAAGGAAAAGCACCTTTAGTAAATCCGTTTTCTCTGTGAGAGCTTCCCATGTCTGGAATACACTGCCATCAGACACACACAACTGCACCACATATCACACTTTCACAAAATGCTTGAAGACATGGCTAAAGGTCAATCAGATTTGTGAACATGGTCCCTAGCTGTGTGTTGCCACTTTTCATGTCTGTTGTCTGTATCTTGTGAGGTGTGGAAACACTCTGTTGCTTTTATGAATTTTGTCTTGCTGCTTTTTGTTCTATGTTGCTATGTCTGAATGCTACGTCTTGCTTGTCCTATGTTGCTCTGTCTGTATGCTATGTCTTGCTTGTCCTATGTTGCTATTGTCTATATTCTAATTGTTTTCAATAACCTGCCCGGGGACTGTGGTTGAAAATTAGCCGGCTGGCTAAAACCGGCACTTTTACTGAAACATTGATTAATGTGTGCTGTCTCTGTAAAAATAAAATAAACTCAAACTAGCATTATCAAATAATGTTGTATAACTGAAAGTAGCTACAAGTTAGCTAGCTAGTACCAGCTATCTACTTACCTAACATACTCACCAACACCAGTTACAGAAGTGAACGTGTCAGAAGATAACGTGCCGAGGCTCTGCATCTGTCCTCGTGCTCCTAGACCTTAGTGCTGCTTTTGATACCATCGATCACCACATTCTTTTGGAGAGATTGGAAACCCAAATTGGTCTACACGGACAAGTTCTGGCCTGGTTTAGATCTTATCTGTCGGAAAGATATCAGTTTGTCTCTGTGAATGGTTTGTCCTCTGACAAATCAACTGTAAATGTCTGTGTTCCTCAAGGTTCCGTTTTAGGACCACTATTGTTTTCACTATATATTTTACCTCTTGGGGATGTTATTCGAAAACATAATGTTAACTTTCACTGCTATGCGGATGACACACAGCTGTACATTTCAATGAAACATGGTGAAGCCCCAAAATTGCCCTTACTAGAAGCATGTGTTTCAGACATAAGGAAGTGGATGGCTGCAAACTTTCTACTTTTAAACTCGGACAAAACAGAGATGCTTGTTCTATGTCCCAAGAAACAAAGAGATCTTCTGTTGAATCTGACAATTAATCTTAATGGTTGTACAGTCGTCTCAAATAAAACTGTGAAGGACCACGGCATTACTCTGGACCCTGATCTCTCTTTTGAAGAACATATCAAGACCATTTCAAGGACAGCTTTTTTCCATCTACGTAACATTGCAAAAATCAGAAACTTTCTGTCCAAAAATGATGCAGAAAAATTAATCCATGCTTTTGTCACTTCTAGGTTAGACTACTGCAATGCTCTACTTTCCGGCTACCCGGATAAAGCACTAAATAAACTTCAGTTGGTGCTAAATACGGCTGCAAAGAATCCTGACTAGAACCAAAAAATTTGATCATATTACTCCAGTGCTAGCCTCTCTACACTGGCTTCCTGTCAAAGCAAGGGCTGATTTCAAGGTTTTACTGCTAACCTACAAAGCATTACATGCGCTTGCTCCTACCTATCTCTCTGATTTGGTCCTGCCGTACATACCTACACGTACGCTACGGTCACAAGACGCAGGCCTCCTAATTGTCCCTAGAATTTCTAAGCAAACAGCTGGAGGCAGGGCTTTCTCCTATAGAGCTCCATTTTTATGGAACGGTCTGCCTACCCATGTCAGAGACGCAAACTCGGTCTCAACCTTTAAGTCCTTACTGAAGACTTATCTCTTCAGTGGGTCATATGATTGAGTGTAGTCTGGCCCAGGAGTGGGAAGGTGAACGGAAAGGCTCTGGAGCAACGACAGCCTTGCTGTCTCTGCCTGGCCGGTTCCCCTCTTTCCACTAGGATTCTCTGCCTCTAACCCTATTACAGGGGCTGAGTCACTGGCTTACTGGAACTCTCTCATGCCGTCCCTGGAAGGGGTGCGTCACCTGAGTGGGTTGATTCACTGACGTGGTCATCCTGTCTGGGTTGGCGCCCCCCCTTGGGTTGTGCCATGGCGGAGATCTTTGTGGGCTATACTCGGCCCTGTCTCAGGATGGTAAGTTGGTGGTTGAAGATATCCCTCTAGTGGTGTGGGGGCTGTGCTTTGGCAAAGTGGGTGGGGTTATATCCTTCCTGTTTGGCCCTGTCCGGGGGTGTCCTCGGAAGGGTCCACAGTGTCTCCTGACCCCTCCTGTCTCAGCCTCCAGTATTTATGCTGCAGTAGTTTATGTGTCGGGGGCTAGGGTCAGTTTGTTATATCTGGAGTACTTCTCCTGTCCTATTCGGTGTCCTGTGTGAATCTAAGTGTGCGTTCTCTAATTCTCTCCTTCTCTCTCTCGGAGGACCTGAGCCCTAGGACCATGCCCCAGGATTACCTGACATGATGACTCCTTGCTGTCCCCAGTCCACCTGGCCGTGCTGCTGCTCCAGTTTCAACTGTTCTGCCTTCTTATTATTCGAACATGCTGATCATTTATGAACATTTGAACATCTTGGCCATGTTCTGTTATAATCTCCACCCGGCACAGCCAGAAGAGGACTGGCCACCCCACATAGCCTGGTTCCTCTCTAGGTTTCTTCCTAGGTTTTGGCCTTTCTAGGGAGTTTTTCCTAGCCACCATGCTTCTACACCTGCATTGCTTGCTGTTTGGGGTTTTAGGCTGGGTTTCTGTACAGCACTTTGAGATATCAGCTGATGTACGAAGGGCTATATAAATACATTTGATTTGATTTGATTTGAGATACTCTATTCCTGGTCATCGGGCAATATTGCTGAAATGCATTGTAAGTTTGCACCAACTTTATGGAAGTCCATTTTCACTCCTATTTGCTGAGTGAAATGTGCTTGTGTTGCACGTATATGCAGACTTGACAACATTGTCTACATGTTAGCTGGGGGCGGACCACAACGTGTTGTCTCTGGGCAATTAGGCATCATTGGCAAAAGTGGGCATGTAATTCATCCATACCCAACCCTCAATTAAGTCATGACAAACTCACTTACAAAACTCAGTTTTGGACGAGACTGACTTTATGACCAAAATGATCCTATTTACTCTTTGAAGTCAATTTTGAAATTAGATCAAATGTTTCTGGCTCATATCAATGCCGTTTTCAAAAGGATACGTTTTTGGGGAGGAAGTCGCTCTTTGATGTCCATTGTGAAATGGAAATTCATATTTTCACCTTCTTTTCATTCCGAAGGTGCCATATAAAACACCCCTACAAGGCTGAGAGCAGCACAGGGTAAGCCACAGTGCAGATGTGGGGTTAAGTGCCTTACTCCAGGGCACAACAGCATGAGGTGTTACCTGATGGTTACCTGATGGTTACCTGGTTTGCATCCCTGACAGATTTCCCCAGTTCAGACCCAGGGTTTGAACCAGCAACCCTCAGTTTACAGATCAGCTTCTCTAACCTCCAAACTGCCAAGGGTGTAGCGCTTGTTTTAGATCCATCCCTGTATGTCCCAATTTAGACCTCTAATAACTACATTCAATTGTTGAACAGTGCATTAGTCTGAGAAAAATGCATCTGGGTCAGAGGATGTTTGTCCTTGGGTGTCCATCACGGATGATCTATTCTCAGAAGGTTATCAGTTCTCCTCAGCATTACATTATGTACCATTTCTAGGAAAGGGAACTGAAATGCTGCCGATTCAAAAACACACACTAGGTTACATTTGAACCTTTGGAAACAGACAATTTACAAAATGTTTAATGATGGAAGTCATCAACAAAAGTGATCGTGACCTCTGTTTGGAGTAACTGAAAGCTCAATTTGTTATGCTAACATACTTGAACATCCCTCTATATAACATACTATTGACCAAACTTTACTATCCTTCAATATGAAGACAGTTTTAGTGTCCAAGGCAATTATTAAATAACCAAGTGAACTGGAGCGAAAGATTGATACAGCTTGAACAAGATTCAGACTCTTCATCTTCTTGCCTGTCTCAGAATTAAAATGCAAGGTGTGTTTGATATGTCCCGGTAAATAAGCATGTATTGCTTTCAAGCCTCCAGGGACTTGTCTGAATATTTAAAATCTATGGATGAATACACTGATTTAGTAGCTCTGAACATACCCCGTGGCTGTTGACGAGGATTTATGAAAGTCAGATGCTGTTGATAACCATTAATACATCTCAATAAAGGACAGGAGTCTTATTCTGTATGTGTGGAATTTATGAGGAATTTGGGACAATAAAGGGGCACTGCAATAGGTGCTGGTACAGCCTCTTCCTGAACCAATGTTCTGAGCTCCTAGTTTTTGAAGAAGTCTCAGAAAATACTTAGAGACAAAGATATCTGATGATTAGAATGTAATGAACTTGATCAACTAAATTAATGACTTAAAAGGAATCATTTACATAAAGCTGTAATATGTAACATTTTGGGCAACCCGACCAAACTCACATAGACATGTGAGTTATAGATCTGTCTTTGGCATTGAAAGCAAGTCTAAGAAGGGGTAGGTCTGTTTTATGTGTGCTATTTCTATGCTTCCCATTTTTTATTTTTGTTTTTGAGTCTTTTACATATGTTTTTATGTACACCAGCTTCAAATAGCTGAAAATAAAATATTTACGCTTATGGAAAATATATTTCACAGCGGTTTAGAAGATACAGTGATTCTCTACACAATGACTGCTTGTTTTGTCACATAATCTGAAATTGTGACCATCCGGCTCAAATCGGTCTTATGTAGCAACATTTTAAATGGTGTTTAAAAAATCTGCATTGGACAGGATTATCAACACAGACTGACCAGCTCAAATAGACAGAACCCTCTACGCGGCAGACCAATCTGAACTCCTCTCTCAGCATGTCCAGCCCACTCATTATCTCAGCCAATCATCAATTTCATTCGTATTTACAGATAGCAAACAAGTTTGTTATTAAGGCACATGAAAGTTTACATGTTTATGTTCAAATGGCTTTTCTGTGAAGTAGTGACCCGCGACATATACGCGGAGTTTCATATACGCGACACATACACCTAGTTTCCTGAAACAAGTCACAATTAGGCAAACTATTCTAATTTTAGCAACCAGGAAATGACGGAGGGATTTCTGCATAATGTACCTTTACATTTCAAAATTACATATTTCTTTGCTTACCCAGTCTTTTGACAAGGAGAGACAGCAGTCTATTGCTTGGTTTTGTTTAAACTGGCTGCTATCATCAAATGCTAACTTTAGCCAAGTCAAAGCCAAACACCTTTTTCTCAAAATTGGATATTATCCACTCCTTTTCTTTTGATATGAAACTCCTGTTTTGCTGACTGCTCACCGAGCTGCAATCACACCATCAAAAGCTTGATCAAGTTTAAGTTTCCCTGTGCTTCTGGGTTCAAAGCAGCATCCACAATTTTTAAACCCATCTGGCTAGCGTTTCCACCCACTTAGCTTGAAGCTAGCCCGGCCAGAGCTCCTGTGCTACCACCGAAGCATACTCCTGGACTACAATATCGGGACCCACGACCGGTCTATCGATGTCACCGCATGAATAGGCATAAACAGACTCACCCCATCGCGACGCCCCCCCAAAGGGTAACTTTCTAGCCCTTGCTATCTCCTTGCTTGCTAATTCGGCCTGCTAACTGTTAGCTTGTTTAGCCCCGGTCCGCTAACTGCTACCTTGTTTAGCCCCGGTCCGCTAACTACTACCTTGTTTAGCCCCGGCCTACTAACTGTTAGCTTGTTAGCACAGGTCTGCTAACCGTCTGAATCGCCGCGTCCCAAACACTCACTGGACCCATATTTACTTTCAATCTCTTTTCGATTTTTAATTTGTTTATACCTTCCGGTAACCTGCCTCACCCAATGTGATACGGAATCGCTATTAATTTTAATTTTTAGAACACACTCAAGAACGTCCAGAAGCTAACCAGCTAACTAGCTACAAGCTATTTAGTAATTGTTAGCCACTGCTAGCGGCTTTTACCTTTTACCTTCTGCACAGCCAGCCAGTTTTTTAACCTGGATAATACTCGCCAGTCCAGCTTCCCTGCCCCATCCACCGCTGCCCCCTGGACACTGATCACTTGGCTACATAGCTGATGCATGCTGGACTGTCCATTAATCACGGTACTCCATTCTGATTGTTTATGTTTTATCTGTCGGCCCCAGCCGGACTCAGTCTCTGTGTGTAGTTAATCCAACCCTCCCTGCCTAGTCAACGCCATTTTACCTGCTGTTGTTGTGCTAGCTGATTAGCTGTTGTTGTCTCACCTACTGTTTTAGCTACTGTTTTAGCTAGCTCTCCCAATTCAACACCTGTGATTACTGTATGCCTCACTGTATGTCTCTCTCAAATGTCAATATGCCTTGTATACTGTTGTTCAGGTTAATTGTAATTGTTTTAGTTTACAATGGAGCCCCTAGTTCCACTCTTCATACCCCTGATACCTCCTTTGTCCCACCTCCCACACATGCGGTGACCTCACCAATTACAACCAGCATGTCCAGTGATACAACCTCTCTCATCATCAGCTTACCTCCGCTGTACACGCACCCCACCATACCCCTGTCTGCGCATTATGCCCTGAATATATTCTACCATGCCCAGAAATCTGCTCCTTTTATTCTCTGTCCCCAACGCTCTAGGCGACCAGTTTTGATAGCCTTTAGCCGCACCCTCATTCTACTCCTCCTCTGTTCCGTGGGTGATGTGGAGGTAAACCCAGGCCCTGCATGTCCCCAGGCACCCTCATTTGTTGACTTCTGTGATTGAAAAAGCCTTGGTTTCATGCATGTCAACATCAGAAGCCTCCTCCCTAAGTTTGTTTTACTCACTGCTTTAGCACACTCTGCTAACCCTGATGTCCTTGCCGTGTCTGAATCCTGGCTCAGGAAGGCCACCAAAAATTCTGAGATTTCCATACCCAACTATAACATTTTCCGTCAAGATAGAACTGCCAAAGGGGGAGGAGTTGCCGTTTACTGCAGAGATAGCCTGCAAAGTAATGTCATACTTTCCAGGTCCATACCCAAACAGTTCAAACTACTAATTTTGAAAATTACTCTCTCCAGAAATAAGTCTCTCACTGTTGCCACCTGCTACCGACCCCCCTCAGCTCCCAGCTGTGCCCTGGACACCATTTGTGAATTGATCGCCCCCCATCTAGCTTCAGAGTTTATTCTGTTGGGTGACCTAAACTGGGATATGCTTAACACCCCGGCAGTCCTACAATCTAAGCTAGATGCCCTCAATCTCACACAAATCATCAAGGAACCCACCAGGTACAACCCTAAATCTGTAAACAAGGGCACCCTCATAGACGTCATCCTGACCAACTGGCCCTCCAAATACACCTCCGCTGTCTTCAACCAGGATCTCAGCGATCACTGCCTCATTGCCTGTATCCGCTATGGAGCCGCAGTCAAACGACCACCCCTCATCACTGTCAAACGCTCCCTAAAACACTTCTGTGAGCAGGCCTTTCTAATCGACCTGGCCCGGGTATCCTGGAAGGACATTGACCTCATCCCGTCAGTTGAGGATGCCTGGTCATTCTTTAAAAGTAACTTCCTCACCATTTTAGATAAGCATGCTCCGTTCAAAAAATGCAGAACTAAGAACAGATATAGCCCTTGGTTCACTCCAGACCTGACTGCCCTCAACCAGCACAAAAATATCCTGTGGCGGACTGCAATAGCATCGAATAGTCCCCGCGATATGCAACTGTTCAGGGAAGTCAGGAACCAATACACGCAGTCAGTCAGGAAAGCTAAGGCCAGCTTCTTCAGGCAGAAGTTTGCATCCTGTAGCTCCGACTCCAAAAAGTTCTGGGACACTGTGAAGTCCATGGAGAACAAGAGCACCTCCTCCCAGCTGCCCACTGCACTGAGGCTAGGTAACACGGTCACCACCGATAAATCCATGATTATCGAAAACTTCAACAAGCATTTCTCAACAGCTGGCCATGCCTTCCACCTGGCTACTCCAACCTCGGCCAACAGCTCCCCCCCCCCGCGCAGCTACTCGCCCAAGCCTCTCCAGGTTCTCCTTTACCCAAATCCAGATAGCAGATGTTCTGAAAGAGCTGCAAAACCTGGACCTGTACAAATCAGCTGGGCTTGACAATCTGGACCCTCTATTTCTGAAACTATCCGCCGCCATTGTCGCAACCCCGATTACCAGCCTGTTCAACCTCTCTTTCATATCGTCTGAGATCCCCAAGGATTGGAAAGCTGCCGCAGTCATCCCCCTCTTCAAAGGGGAGACACCCTGGACCCAAACTGTTACAGACCTATATCCATCCTGCCCTGCCTATCTAAGGTCTTCGAAAGCCAAGTCAACAAACAGGTCACTGACCATCTCGAATCCCACCGTACCTTCTCCACTGTGCAATCTGGTTTCCGAGCCGGTCACGGGTGCACCTCAGCCACACTCAAGGTACTAAACGATATCATAACCGCCATCGATAAAAGACAGTACTGTGCAGCAGTCTTCATCGACCTTGCCAAGGCTTTCGACTCTGTCAATCACCATATTCTTATCGGCAGACTCAGTAGCCTCGGTTTTTCGGATGACTGCCTTGCCTGGTTCACCAATTACTTTGCAGACAGAGTTCAGTGTGTCAAATCGGAGGGCATGCTGTCCGGTCCTCTGGCAGTCTCTATGGGGGTGCCACAGGGTTCGATCCTCGGGCCGACTCTTTTCTCTGTATATATCAATGATGTTGCTCTTGCTGCGGGCGATTCCCTGATCCACCTCTACGCAGACGACACCATTCTATATACTTCCGGCCCGTCCTTGGACACTGTGCTATCTAACCTCCAAACGAGCTTCAATGCCATACAGCACTACTTCCGTGGCCTCCAACTGCTCTTAAACGCTAGTAAAACCAAATGCATGCTATTCAACCGTTCGCTGCCTGCACCCGCACGCCTGACCAGCATCACCACCCTGGATGGTTCCGACCTTGAATATGTGGACATCTTTAAGTACCTAGGTGTCTGGCTAGACTGTAAACTCTCCTTCCAGACTCATATCAAACATCTCCAATCGAAAATCAAATCAAGAGTCGGCTTTCTATTCCGCAACAAAGCCTCCTTCACTCACGCCGCCAAACTTACCCTAGTAAAACTGACTATCCTACCAATCCTCGACTTCGGCGATGTCATCTACAAAATTGCTTCCAACACTCTACTCAGCAAACTGGATGCAGTTTGTCACAGTGCCATCCGTTTTGTCACTAAAGCACCTTATACCACCCACCACTGCGACTTGTATGCTCTAGTCGGCTGGCCATCGCTACATATTCGTCGCCAGACCCACTGGCTCCAGGTCATCTACAAGTCCATGCTAGGTAAAGCTCCGCCTTATCTCAGTTCACTGGTCACGATGGCAACACCCATCCGTAGCACGCGCTCCAGCAGGTGTATCTCACTGATCATCCCTAAAGCCAACACCTCATTTGGCCGCCTTTCGTTCCAGTTCTCTGCTGCCTGTGACTGGAACGAATTGCAAAAATCGCTGAAGTTGGAGACTTTTATCTCCCTCACCAACTTCAAACATCTGCTATCTGAGCAGCTAACCGATCGCTGCAGCTGTACATAAGTCTATCGGTAAATAGCCCACCCATTTTTACCTACCTCATCCCCATACTGTTTTTATTTATTTACTTTTCTGCTCTTTTGCACACCAATATCTCTACCTGTACATGACCATCTGATCATTTATCACTCCAGTGTTAATCTGCAAAATTGTAATTATTCGCCTACCTCCTCTTGCCTTTTGCACACAATGTATATAGACTTCCCTTTTTTTCTACTGTGTTATTGACTTGTTCATTGTTTACCCCGTGTGTAACTCTGTGTTGTCTGTTCACACTGCTATGCTTTATCTTGGCCAGGTCGCAGTTGCAAATGAGAACTTGTTCTCAACTAGCCTACCTGGTTAAATAAAGGTGAAATAAATCAAATAAAAATGTCACACCTTTTCACACCTCACCTGAACTGAGAAGGATATTGATTAGGATACAAGTGGAAGAGCGAATTCTATGAGGTCAAGAATAGGAAGTCTGTCAAGGGACCTTCAATATCCACAAACCCCTGTTAACCCAAACATCAGCACAACGTGAGGAGGCTTCCGAGGTCAGTGGGGACAACCTTATCTAAATAAATGTCATCATGAGGCAATCTCAAACACCCAGAAGCGTTGGCTTCAGTGCCGTAAGTGATTTTTCCCCTCCTTCCACACATCCATCAGATTGATGGTACTTTTTTTCACTTTCTCATGATTCATCTGTTTTTCTCCATATGCATTGCTGCTTGCCTGGCCAGTGGAAGTGACTCTTCTGCCCACCCTGCCAGACAATTTCTATATTTAGCCCTCTACATTTGGGTTACACCCCTGTGAGGAAACCCATACTCACCTTGCCTGGAGGAGAGCATTGCGATGAACAAAGTCTGAGTGACTCAATAAAACAGGCCATATGACAGGCGTCCCTCGTCCCTCTTTAAACGTATAGTAACTAAGAAACATCAGTTCAATCTTAAATGAATTGAAAAGGTGTCCAAATGATGCTGTCCTAATATGGACCTCGTACATCTAGCCGATTTATCAATTTTGCCATCTGTTGATATAGTGGACTTGAAGACAGAGAACACTAATGTCTTCACCTACTGTATACCCCTTTACAAGTACAGAATGATTCATTTACATGCCATCAACACAAAAAAAATGCCTTGTCTCATACGGTCTCCCATCTAAAATGCCCTAACTGTAGCTACTATTCTCATTTAATATAATTCCCTCCTACTCAAGTCTCTCTCCAGTGCATTCCCCCAATGCTCCCTAATATGACACTGCCACTTGTTACCCTCAACGACACCAGTAACATCAGATTCTTTGAAAGATCACAGGACTTACTGAAATAGAAAGTTGAAAGAGCCTCTGAAATGCATTTAACGCACATTACTCCGAGTATTTCCCGCTTTCGAAATAAGAGTAAAATCAAAATGAATATATAAAATCTTGAATAACAGTGATGGTTTTCGCATCTGCAGCTGCTGGTTTCCAAGTGGCACCCTATTTCCTACTGTAGTGCACTGCGTTTGAACAAAGCCTTATGGGCCCTGGTCAAAAGTGGTGCACTTTAAAGTGAATAAGTGTAACGACCGTTGGTGGAAGAAGGTGAGGACCAAGATGCAGCGTGGTAAGTGTTCATCATTATTTTAATAAACTGAACACTAAATACAACAAGGAACAAAAGAAATACCGAAACAGCTCCGTCAGGTGCAAAACACACTAAACAAGAAAATAAACACCCACAACCAAAATGGGGAAAACAGGCTGCCTAAGTATGGTTCTCAATCAGAGACAACGAACGACACCTGCCTCTGATTGAGAACCATACTCGGCCAAACACATAGAAATATAACAACATAGAAAAATGAACATAGACTACCCACCCCAACTCATGCCCTGACCAACCTAACACAAAGACATTAAAAAAAGGAACTAAGGTCAGAACGTGACAATAAGGTGCCATTTGGGATAGAGCCTTTGTCTAAGAGTCACATCAAGGGCACATCAATGGTTCTTTATCAGGATTTTTTGATGCATCTTTTTATTCTATAGAGAATCGCCTAATTAAATAGTCTATGGCGCTTTAAATGCCTGGAAATTTGCTTACTATCGATTTGTCCTCCGTCTCTCCTGCTGTGATCCAGATGCATTTTTCCTATTGATCCACAGCTTCAGTCTGCATGAGCAGTGTACCGGCACAGTATTTTTAAGTCCCGAGCAATTATCTATTGATTTCTAAAACTAAAAGTTTTGCGATGAAGTACATGTACAGTATGTACACATTCGTTCAGTAGGTGGCCATTTCAATCCTTAGACCAATATTGGCAAAATCGGTCTCACGGGTTCTAATCTCCAAAGTCATTACGAGGAATGCCATTAAATGATTCAACCTTAATAGTTCCTTCATAATCAATGTCATGTTCTCCAAACAAAGTGCAGACTAGATACACTTTCCTCCTAGATGAGACTGCAAGGAAATAGTTAAGCTTCTCTCCAGTCATCATCATTATTCTGACAGCTCTTGATGCATGCTAGTCAACAACTTTTCCAGTATAAAATCAGGGCTTGATTTACATTATTTCTAAATATGGCTCAGACTTCAAGGTACATACAGATCCATTGTGGTTTTGATATGGGAAGAGCTTTGTTGTGAAAAAACAAAAACACAGTGGGTCTATTTCCATCGAGCGACAATTCTCTGCAGTCTTGTGGATGAAAGAAGTTGAATTTGTGAGACAAAGGGGGTGAGCGCAGTACACAGACATCTTACTTGACAGATGGCTGAAAAACACAGGGTGGCAACTAGAAAGAAAAAGCACAAAGATCTTACATGCCGAGGTAACACTTTGGACAAGATGTCCGTCTCTACCAGATGTAACAGTCTAAGCTCTGTCACTTACCGTCTTTGTAGTTCGTGCGTTTGGTGTGTGTTTATTGTATCTCTGGTCTTTGTTTTGTTGTTTCCTCTTCTACTCTGAGAATATATGCTTCGTTCTAGCTCAGCCATTTTGTATCAAATTCAAACCGACATTCAACTGTGAGAGCCATGAGCAGTAATTCTTCACTTCCACCCTCTGCAGTAAGTGAGGCCTTGTACACACCTGCAGTTAAAAAGTTGCAAAAGCTGTTTTGTACTCCATGTTTATGTTTTGCAGTTACCGTAATATAATGATAACGCTTAGCAGCCTGTATTTCCATGTACTTACTTACATGTACTTAGTCCACTTGGATGAGGCCGCAACAATCTTCTGCCTCTGGAGTCTGTCTTTGGCCACAGCTTGTAACCTGTCCAATGAGAGCATCTCTTCCAGCTCAGCCACCACTGTCTGAATCCACATTGATTTTGGCCTGCCTTGGTTGCGCTTTCCGGTGTCCATCTGCAGGGAAATATTTTTATCAATACTTTCTTGGAGTACATGTTTATCTCAGAAGTGGAGATGGAGTCGTCCAAAGTTGACCCATTTTGCATACCCCAGCACATCAGACATGCATGTCTTTATCACTGGAAAAGAAACAGTTGTGTTTGATATTATTTGAAAGCTCAGAAAGGTTGTCAAACAATATTTGATCATTTGATCATTTCAATTTGATAATTTCTTTTAAAAAAGGGTTTTAAATCAAAAATGGACGTTGTTTTTTTAACCTTTAACGTCAATTATTTAAAAAAATGCATAAACTTATTTTCTTATGTTGCAGCTGAGACCCTATTTTACATAATCTGAGGTGTTTGTGTTGTGCCTGCCATTGGTTGAGATACAGCATGCTCTTGGATATAGAGTGGGTGTCATGTTTTGGCTGATAAATGTATTAAATGGGAACAACAAATGGAACAACCCTATGGTCTTATCTCAAATCCTTCTCCATAATGAATGAGCAACCTGGAGAAAGGTCTGTAAACACAATAAATCTAGGAGTGTATTAAGAATTTCTGAAAATATAGAATAACAAACCACTGACGACAAGGGAGATATCTGAACCTAAAAGGACAATGGTAGGAAATGCTCAGCCATGGAATTACTCAAAATGTTCAATCCCACTTCCTCTAATTAATTCAGTAAATCGTTGCAGACTTAGTTTTGCATTAAGTAGTTTAACTTGTTTATATAAGAAAATTCCCTGTGTGTGAATATGTAATACAGTTTTACAGAAACCCTGCTATCATTATTGCTCATGAATAACTACGCATTAAAACTGGGAAATTAATTTACCAAGAAATGCATGTCAGTCATGTTTATTTCCGTTGTCACAAGACTGTTGAATTGCTTTTATCTACCACTTTCAGAACTAAACTACTGATTTTGGGAAGAAGAAATGTTGTTTTCTGCTTTTTTAAATGAATACTACAGTATATGGGGTGGCAGGTAGCCTAGTGGTTAGAGCGTTGGACTAGTAACCGAAAGGTTGCAAGACCAAATCCCCGAGCTGACAAGGTAAAAATATGTTGTTCTGCCCCTCAAACTTTCCAAGGTATGCTGGTTGCCAGTAAAAATGATTACTGTTCTATTGCATATTATAATGAGATACTGTAACTGTACATCCTTCATAGAGATTTTCTCATACTCTCAGAAAAGAAGAGATTGTGTTGAAAGCAATAATTTTCCATGAGTGCTCCCTAGAATGTACCCCAGCCCATGTAAGTAAATGAACCAACGGGGAAAAAGTAATAATCTGACTGTAGAATGAAAGTCTCAACCCAATAAATAAATTATTGGAACATTGAGGAAGATTGGGTCTGTGCCCATATAACCACCAAAGGATGTTTTCTAGTTGTTTGTAGTCCTCAACAGGGCTCATAGGGGGCCCGAGAGGCAGAGAAAAAAATGGATTAACCACAGAAGCCTGCTTTCAATAATCAAAACACAACCGATATAGCATAATTTAGTAACAGGATCAATCATTTCTAAAATTTAACTGTGGATTAAGTTTTATTATAAACACATACAGGTAGTTGCCAAAATAAAGGAAACACCAACATAAAGTGGCTTAATACAGTGTTGGGCCACCACGAGCTTCCAAACCAGCTTCAATGCGCGTTGGCATAGATTCTGCAAGTGGACCTATACCATGCCAGGAAAATGCACCTCACACCATAATATACAGTGCCTTCAGAAAGTATTCACACGCCTTGACTTTTTTCACATTTTGGGATTAAAATGGATTTAATTGTAAAAAAAATTGTTAACGATCAACACAAAATACACTAATGTCAAAGTGGAAGAAAAAGTATATATATATATATATATATATATATATATTGATTAGATAAGTAATCAATCCCCTGAGTCAATACCTTTGGCAGCCATTACAGCTGTGAGTCTTTCTAGGTAAGTCTCTAAGAGCTTTGCACACCTGGATTGTATAAAAATTATTCAAGCTCTGTCAAGTTGGTTGTTGATCGTAGCCAAGACGATTTAAGTTAAAACTGTAACTAGGCCACTTAGGAACATTCAACGTTGTCTTTGTAAGCAACTGCAATGTATATTTGGCCTTGTATATCATAAGGATGTGGTAGCCTACTGGTGATGTTAAACACTTCTCCAATCATTGTTGAGATCAATATTTTGCACAGCGCAAGAGGAGACATAGATCAATGTCATTGGCCTATGTTCAATCAATCACATTTCTCAAATAATTTGTGTTAAAATTACTGCTAAACTTGGAGAGGACTGTTAGGTCTAACTACTAACAAAAAGTGTGCTTCTGACGAAGAGCTACAAAAGTAAGTAAATAGACATATTAGACTGAAAGATATGTTATTTTTGTCAAGCTTGTGAGGCTCTCCATGCTCATTAGTTGCTCATTCAACATATTTGACGCTACTTCACGCAAACCCATTTTAAAAGTCTCCCTTCCTTATGACATATTACACTGTAACAAGTATTGTAATGAATTGTAATAATTCATAATTACACTGTAATAACAACATGTAACTGGTGGTAATTGCAGTCTGTAATTACAGAGGTCTAACAATGAATCCTTGTTACCATGCTTTATACAAATGTTAAAGTTTCCGATAACATTCCAAAGCACCACGTTGGTGCTATCTGGGATCCTTGGGACATCCTTACCCTAAACCTTAACCCTTACCTTAACCATTTTAAATGTCCACTTCAATGGGATGTCCCAATGATCCAGGATTGCATGGACCACACACATACTACAGCCTGCACAAACAAAGTGTTAGCCAATAGAAAACTGACCACCTCATTGACATAACTTTGCAATAAAGGGCTCTCGAATCTGATGCCCTTGCCCAATGCAAAAAATGGTTTCACAGATGGTTCACTCTTATTTTTTTACCCCCTTTTTCTCCTCAATTTTGTGGTATCCATTTGGTAGTTACAGTCTTGTCTCATTGCTGCAACTCCTGTATGGACTCAGGAAAGGCAAAGGTCGAGAGCCGTGCATCCTCCGAAACACAACCAAGCCAAGCCACACTGCTTCTTGACACCATGCCCACTTAATCCAGATGCCTGCCTCACCAACGTGTCAGAGGAAACACTGTGCACCTGGTGACCGTGTCAGCATGCGCTGCACCCAACTTCCCACAGGAGTCATTAGTGCACGATGGGACAAGGACATCCCTGCCTGCCAAACCTTCCCCTAACCCGGAGGACGCTGGGCCAATTGTGCCCCGCCCCAAGGGTCTCCCGGTCGTAGCCAGCTGCGACAGAGCCTGGACTCGAACCTAGAATCTCTAGTTGCACAGCTAGCACTGTGATGCAGTAGCTTAGACAACTGCACCACTAGGGAGGCCCACAGAGTGGGCATTTGACAATGGGTCAATTACTTTTACTTTAACATTAATAAACATTTACTGTATGGTTAAAATAGTCATTCATGCTTGACCAAATTGTAAGTCTATTAAGCTTGGTTGAATAATGGTTTATAAATGCACAAATTATTCCATCATGTAACCTTGAAATATTCTCACTTTTGGATGGGATGCAATGGGGCAATTATTTATTTCTCCCATGTCAAGATCTGTCCATCATGCTCAAAATAAGGATGACCTCACATAGGATGACACTGATGTCATGTGACTATGCAAAGAACGGGGTCAAGAAGAATATCAGTGTGCAAAATCCAGACAATAAAGTTTGCTGTGAAAGAAACACGAATTCTGCTGGACGCTTTAGCATAGGTAGTTAGCTAACTCTAGCTAGCTAGCAAACTTTAGCTGGCATTTTGTTCGGCCTACCAACTAGGCTAGCTAGCTAGTTACTATCTACAGAATATACTTTCCATGCAATTTGTTGAGTTTTGGGGATTAGCTAACACGTTAGGTAGCAAGCTAGTCTTCTAAACTTGGCTAGCTACCTAAAACGGCAATTATGCTATGGCCGCTAGCCACTAGCAAATGTTAGCTCGGCATAATGGCCTTGTCTTTCCTGAACCTTGTTCTCAGGGTATTCGTACCCGTAAGAGACACACCAAGCGTGTTAACATTAGCTAGCTAGCTACTTAGTTCGTTTTGTATGTAGCTAAACACTAGCAAACGTATTAGCTAGGTAGGCCTAGCTATAACCCTAATGTCATTACTGTCCTCTGAGGATCCAAATATGTCAGATCAGCTTTGCAATAAATAACTTCAACCACACCGTCTCTCACCTGTAGAGGGGGGAGGAGGGAACTGGTGGGGGTTGACACCTCACACCATGTTGTAAATTAAGGAGAGAAGATTCAGGTTTCCCTCTCCAAATTCACCAGAGGAATGTTCCTTTGTTTAAGAATACTTTTCCCGCCGAAACTCTAACACTAGATGTGTGATTCATTAAACGTTTTATAAACGGAATACTGTAACTTGAAAAGTATATACACTTCATGTAGGAAGTTTCCATCCTCTTCATTGGGCATGCAAAATGAACAATTATGAAAGTATTTTTGTTAAGGGGGGTATGTGATTTTAGAAACTATAAGAGGAAATTGTTTCTATAACTGTGCACAGTAAGTAGTCATCGCTCCCTTGAGTGAGGTCAGAGAGCATGCCAGCCTGACGTTACCATCCCTTTTGAACAAACTGTATAATATTATGGGTTAAGGTTAACATATTAGACCAGAGAGACGTAGAGCTGCAGCTCACGTTTAAAGTAGTTTGAACTCTGAATCGCAACACGAGGTAGAGACGATAAAGTCACCTCCTGGACAATCACTGGTACGGCTGATTAAGAAAAATTAACTTAAGTGGGACCATGGTCAACTACTCTTTTCAAACCATCGTATTCCGCTACTCTCATCACCCTGCTGGGAATCATCGACGTGGCTGGCTAGCCTATCTTCAAAGAAGCATCTTCCAGAGCGAATGGAAATAGAATAAACTCTGTAGTTCTGTTCAGGACTACAGTACACGAATGCGGAGAACAACAGAGGAACCATTTTGGACAATCAGAGCCTTACAAGTGTTCCCTTTTCCAAGGCGGCCCGGTTAGGAGACATACACGGCGAACCAAGATATTTTCACGTAAATACATTTTTGATTTCTTAATCCAAGAGGGTGGCGGTTCATGTGTGAAGTATAAGTGGGGGTAGTTTCTAAATGTACCAATGTTAGGTGTCTCTGTCTCTCTCTCTCTCTAGCCCTATCCATGTCTTTTGTAACAAGCAGCCATATTGTTGTCAGTCTGCTAGGGACCTGCTTCTAATGTATTAAGTGTGTATGTTTATCCTGTGTTACCATTTAGTTAACTAGTCAATAAATAATGAAACCAATTTGTGTAGTATTGAATCATAAGTAAGGCTTGGGTTTTTGCAGATGCATGGAGGTTACGACTGTTCAGAATGATGATATGATATGAGGTTATGATTAATAAGTTGACTGTATATAGATGTAATAGGTAAAGACCTTGAGTGTTTAATTTGGGAGATGGTAACTCTTTAAAGAACCGCTTTCGTGGTGTCCCAGATCCTAATGAGTTAATTGTTACATGATTCATTTAAATCGGGTAACAATTAAACATATGGTTTATTAGATAGATAACAGTCTTCAGATTAATGAAAGTAAGGTCACGACAATATAGAAATCATGATGATAACGATGGGTAATATAGTGTCTATGTTTAATCATCATATATTCTTCTCTACCACAGATTCCTACAAGGTCTCAGACTCCAGGAAGGGAAATGTGTCTCAGGACTACCTGGCATGATGACTCCTTGCTGTCCCCAGTCCACCTGGCCGTGCTGCTGCTCCAGTTTCAACTGTTCTGCCTGCGGCTATGGAACCCTGACCTGTCCACCGGACGTGCTACCTGTCCCAGACCTGCTGTTTTCAACCGTCTTGAGACAACAGGAGCGGTTGAGATACTCTTAATGATCGGCTATGAAAAGCCATGCTGGTCATTTATGAACATTTGAACATCTTGGCCATGTTCTGTTATAATCTCCATCCGGCACAGCCAGAAGAGGACTGGCCACCCCTCATAGCCTGATTCCTCTCTAGGTTTCTTCCTAGGTTTTGGCCTTTCTAGGGAGTTTTTCCTAGCCACCGTGCTTCTACACCTGCATTGCTTGCTGTTTGGGGTTTTAGGCTGGGTGTCTGTACAGCACTTTGAGATATCAGCTGATGTACGAAGGGCTATATAAATACATTTGATTTGATTTGATGTGGACTGTTGTTGGGAAACAATGATCTAGGCTACTCACCATACTGTAGGCTACAGATTTATGTTATTAACAACCAGTGTACCTTTAATTACATGTAAAACATGTATCTTTCGTCAAAGTTTATGATGAGTATTTCTGTTATATGATGTGGCTCTCTGTAATTACTCCAGATATTTTGGAGGCATTTCTGAACATGGTGCCAATGTAAACCAAGATTTGTGGATATAAATATGCATATTATCGAACAAAACATAAATGTATTGTGTAACATGATGTCATATGAGTGTCATCTGATGAAGATTATCAAAGGTTAGTGATTCATTTTATCTCTAATTCTGCTTTTGTGACTCTATCTTTGGCTGGGAAAAATGGCTGTGTGTTTTTTTGGATTTGGTGGTGATCTAACATAAATATATGATGTGTTTTCGCTGTAAAACATTTAAAAAATCGGACACGATGGGTAGATTAACAAGATGTTTATCTTTCATTTGCTGTATTGGACAATATTTTTGAATTTCCCGCGCTGCCTTTTTAGTGGACTGTTGGGGGGGGGGGTCCGTTAGCGGAACCTTTGTCCTA
This sequence comes from Oncorhynchus tshawytscha, assembly GCF_018296145.1. Classification (NCBI taxonomy): domain Eukaryota; kingdom Metazoa; phylum Chordata; class Actinopteri; order Salmoniformes; family Salmonidae; genus Oncorhynchus; species Oncorhynchus tshawytscha. Next base: position 24,943,899 of record NC_056431.1, read on the forward strand.
GACAGGTTAAGAACAAATTCTTACTTACAATGACGGCCTACCGAAAGGCAAAAGGTCTCCTGCGGGGATGGGGGCTGAGACTTAAAAATAAAAATACATTAATTAAAAATATAGGACAAAACACACATCACGACAAGAGAGACAACATTACATAAAGAGAGACCTAAGACGACAACATAGCATGGCAGCAACACATGACAACACAGCATGGTAGCAACATAACATCACAACGACATGGTAGCAACACAACATGGCAGCAGCACAACATGGTAGCAGCACAAAACAGGGTACAAACATTATTGGGCACAGACAACAAAGGGCAAGAAGGTAGAGACAACAATACATCATGATTGAGTCTTTGAATGAAGAGATTGAGATAAAACTGTCCAGTTTGAGTGTTTGTTGCAGCTCATTCCAGTCCCTAGCTGCAGCAAACTGAAAAGACAACATCAGGATGGGCAATGTACTATATAAATTCACATTAATTAGAAGTAAGTAACCCTCAACATAAAATGAATTTTAACTAGCTAAATCCTGTGTAACACCTAGTAATTACATTGTGCTTATGCAGATATTACATGTAGTCTGTGGTGTACTAGTGAGTTTATCATCTCACTTGGCAAGGAGGTTCAGGTTGTCATAATGGGTAACGTACACATTAATAATAAATTATATTCGTAAACCTTTTGGGGGCAAGTGCTAGCAACATTGAGTGAAGATTTTGAAGAGTGTGCATTCTCGGGTAGGTAATTAGAGTCTATTGATCATCCTACCTTTGTAATCTAAGACACCCAGCACATCTGGCCATGAGAGATTACAACATTGTGACAGTTATTACTGAATTCGATGCAGCTGAGAAGCGGTGCTCCACCACTTCTCACAATGGTGCCACTTATCACAATGGTGCTTGTTTAGTAAGGTAAGATTAGGTCTCGTTTTATAGCCACACCGGTTTAGTAAAGTAAGATTAGGGCTGTTGCGGTGACCGTATTACAGCCACACAGGCAGTCTTGAGTCATGAAGGCCGTCAAATTCCACGTGACCGTTTAGTCACGGTAATGAGGCTTCTCCAAGCTCTGATGCTGTTGATGGTCGTCAGTAGCCTACCAAACTCGCAACTGCCGGGTACTCAGCACTCTATTGTCCCTCTAATCACTCTGACATCAATGCAGATGTCAACGAAAATCTAATCAAACACTTCATGAGAGCACATGAGCTCATGGTGTGCAACAATTACGCAAGAAAACAGAGTGATGGCCTCTTAAAAAGAGCAGGGCCCTATCAGCTTTCTATAGGCTAGGCCTAATATATTTATTTCTCAACTAATATTAGCCTTTCACTTGTGAATGATATATTATCACTTGTGAATGATGCCTAGCATAAGGCAAGAAACAAATCCTTTTTTTCTGACTTACTCTAATCATAGTCGCACACCTCATGTAGCCTAGCCCATAGGCCTACATGTTTTGATAAGGTGTGTATCACAACTAAAGTGGCCAAATACCTTCTTAAAATTAAGCACATTAATCATTTAACAAGAGGTGTAGATCCTAACTGTCATACATAAGCAGCATGTGAGTTTCAAGTTTGGGCAAGATAAGTTTCACCATAAAAATGCACCGTTATAATAAAAGCATTAAATGCATAATTGCATTTGCGGTAATTTATGATAATGGAGTTTTCTCGCTAATGGAACGTTCTCGCCATGTGAGCATTCTTGCACTTATCATGTGAAGAAATAGCCTAATAGTTGATCAACATTTTAAGCTAAGCATTCTGATCTTTTGCAACAGCCACACTGTGTAAAAAACTTTTTTTGATGCTAGTGGTTGTATTCATTTGGGATCTATCATATCCAGTCCCAGACTATGTTTAGAATATTAATTTCTTGCACAGAATAGAATAGGTCAACTTCTGTGCTATGGGAGATAGTAGATTGACATAAACTAGTGCTTTTTCTGTTCGTTAAGCCTACTCATCTTGTTGGCTGATGAAAAGTAAATGCGGACAGTTCTTACAATATCTTCAATATCCACCTCAGAATTGGATAAAAAGAATGCAGCTGCGTCCCCGATGTGTCTGTCTTCACTTGTAGCCTGTGAGAAAGACCCGATCACGTGATGGAGAGGCACGTCGATGATAGGTGCTTCAGAACACGCAGCGCTCAGGCAGAAGGGCACAACGTAGCACTCCGGGCCAAGGGCACAACGTCCACTACCTGCAAATTCTCCTGTCTTATTTGGTGTCCTGTGTAAATTTAATTTAATTTAATGCTCCATCTAATTATCTCTCTCTTCCTCTTTCCCACCCCTCCCGGAAGACCTGAGCCCCAGGACCATGACTACCTGGCCTGCTCCTGGCTGTCCCCAGTCCACCTGCTCGTGCTGCTGCTAAAGTTTCAACATTTCTGCCTGCAGTTATGGAACCCTGACCTGTTCACCGGACATGCTACCTTGTCCCAAACCTGCTGTTTTCGACTCTCTCTCTCTCTACCACACATGCTGTCTCGACCTCTGAATGCTTGGCTATGAAAAACCAAATTACATTTAATCCTGAGATAATGACCTGTTGCACCCTCTACAACCACTCCGATTATTATTTGACGCTGTCGGTCATCTATGAACGTTTGAACATCTTGAAGAACAATCTGTACTCTATAATCTCCACCCAACACAGCCACAAGAAGACTGGCCACCCTTCAAAGCCTGGTTCCACTCTAGGTTTCTTCCTAGGTTCCTGCCTTTTTATGGAGTGTTTCCTAGCCACCGAACTTCTACATCTGCATTGCTTGCTGTGTGGGATTTTAGAATGGGTTTCTGTAAAGGACTTTGTGATATCTGCTGATGTAAAAGGGGCTTTATACATATAGGGCCTTCGGAAAGTATTCAGACCTCTTGACCTTTACCACATGTACAGCCTTATTCTAACATGGATTTAATTTTTTAAATCCTGAGCAATTAGAGCAATTGCTATTAGACTCTAAATCTATCTCAGGTGCATCCTGTTTCCATTGATCATCCTTGAGATGTTTCTACAACTTGATTGGAATCCACCTGTGGTAAATTCAATTGTTTGAACATAATTTGAAAAGGCACACACCTGTCTCTATAAGGTCCCACAGTTGACAGTGCATGTCATACCAAGCCATGAGGTCGAAGGAATTGTCCATAGATTGTGTCGAGGCACAGATCTGGGGAAGGGTGCCCAAATATTTCTGCAGCGTTGAACATCCCCACAGTGGCCACCATCAATAGAAATGGAAGGAGTTTGGAACCACCAAGACTCTTTCTAGAGCTGTCCGTCCAGTCAAACTGAGCAATCGGGGGAGAAGGGCCCCTGATGGTCACTCTGACAGAGCTCCAGAGTTCCTCTGTGGAGATGGGATTACCTTCCAGAAGGACAACCATCTCTGCAGCACTCCACCAATCCAGCATTTATGGTAGAGTGGCCAGAAAAAAGCCACTCCTCAGTAAAAGGCGCATGACAGACCGCTTGGAGTTTGCCAAAACACACCTAAAGACTTTCAGACAATGAGAAACAAGATTATCTGGTATGATGAAACCAAGATTGAACTATTTGGACTGAATGCCAAGCGTCACATCTGGAGTAAACCTGGTACCATCCCTACGGTGAAGCATGGTGGTGGCAGCATCATTCTGTAGGGATGTTTTTCAGCGACAGGGACTGGGAGACTCGTCAGGATCAAACTGAAAGATGAACGGAGCAAATTACAGAGAGATCCTTGATGAAAACCTGCTCCAGAGCACTCAGGAGCTTCCGACTGGGGCAAAGGTACACCTACCAACAGGACAACGACACTAAGAAAACAGCCAAGACAATGCAGGAGTGGCTTCGGGACAAGTCTCTGAAAGTCCTTGAGTGGCCCAGCCAGAGCCCAGATTTAAACCCGATCAAACATCTCTGGAGAGACCTGAAAATAGCTGTGCAGCAACACATCCTATCCAACCTGACAGAGCTTCTGCAGAGAAGAATGGGGAAAACTCCCCAAATACAGGTGTGCCAAGCTTGTAGCATTATACCCAAGAAGACTCCATGCTGTAATCGCTGCCTAAGGTTCTTCAACAAATTACTGAGTAAAGGTCAGTTAGGATCACCACTTTATTTTACAATGTGAAATGTCAGAATAATAGTAGAGATGATTTATTTCAGCTTTATTTATTTCATCACATTCCAAGTGGGTCAGAAGTTTACATACACTCAATTAGCATTTGGTAGCATTGCCTTTAAATTGTTTAACTTGGGTCAAACGGTTCGGATAGCCTTCCACAAGCTTCCCACAATAAGTTGGGTGAATTTTGGCCCATTCCTCCTGACAGAGCTGGTGTAACTGAGTCAGGTTTGTAGGCCTCCTTGCTCGCACACACTTTTCAGCTCTGCCCACACATTTTCTATAGGACTGAGGTCAGGGCTTTGTGATGTTCACTCCAATACCTTGACTTTGTTGTTCTTAAGCCATTTTGCCACAACTTTGGAAGTACTTCCTGGCTGATGTCTTGAGTTGATGCTTCAATATAACCACATAATTTTCCTTCCTCATGAAGCCATCTATTTTGTGAAGTGCACCAGTCCCTCCTGCAGCAAAGCACCCCCTCAACATGATGCTGTCACCCCCGTGCTTCACGGTTGGGATGGTGTTCTTCGACTTGCATGCCTGCGACGTTTTTCCTCCAAAAATTACGATGGTCATTATGGCCAAACAGTTCTATTTTTGTTCCATCAGACCAGAGGACATTTCTAAAAAAAAGTACAATATTTGTCTCCATGTGCAGCTGCGAACCGTAGTCTGTCTTTTTAAATGGTGGTTTGGAGCAGCGGCTTCTTCCTTGCTGAGCCGCCTTTCAGGTTATGTCGATATAGAAATTGTTTTACTGTAGATATAAATACTTTTGTACCTGTTTCCTCCAGCATCTTCACAAGGTCCTTTACTATTGATTTGCACTTTTTGCACCAAAGTACATTCATCTCCAGGAGACAGAACGCGTCTCCTTCCTGAGCGGTATGACGGCTGGGTGGTCCCATGGTGTTTATGCTTGCGTACTATTGTTTGTACAGATGAACGTGGTACCTTCAGGCGTTTGGAAATTGCTCCCAAGGATGAACCAGACTTGTGGAGGTCTACAATTTTTTTTACTGAGTTCTTAGCTTATTTTTTTATATTTTCCCATTTTCTAGCAAAGAGGCACTGAGTTTGAGGGTAGGCCTTGAAATACATCCACAGGTCCACCTCCAATTGACTCAAATGATGTGAATTTGCCTATTAGAAGCTTCTAAAGCCATGACATCATTTTCTGGAATTTTCCAAGCTGTTTAAAGACACAGTAAAATTTGTGTATGTTAACTTCTGACCCACTGGAATTGTGATACAGTGAATTATAAATTAAATAATCTGTCTGTAAACAATTGTTGTATAAATTACTTGTGTCATGCACAAAGTAGATGTCCTAACTGACTTGCCAAAACTATAGTTTGAAAAACAAGAAATTTGTGGAGTGGTTGAGAAATGAGTTTTGATGATTCCAACCTAAGTGTGTGTAAACTTCCGACTTCAACTGTATATCACTCCAGTGTAAATTGCTAAATTGTAATTACTTCGCCAATATTGGCCTATTTATTGCCTCCTTACTTTATTTGCACACACTGTATACAGATTTTTCTTTTGTGTTATTGACTGTACGTTTGTTTATCCCATGTGTAACTCTGTGTTGTTGTTTGTGTCACACTGCTTTGCTTTATCTTGGCCAGGTCGCAGTTGTAAATAAAAACGTATTCTCAACTGGCCTACCTGGTTAAATAATGGTGAAATAAAATAAAAAAATGTATTGGCAAAAGTGGGCATGTAAGTAATCCATACCCGACCCTCAAGTAAATCACGACAAACTCACTTACAAAATTCAATTTTGGACGAGACTGACTTCATGACCATTATTATCCTATTTAAACTTTGTAGTCAATTTTGACAGTGTAATTAATGTTTCTGACTCATATCGATCTGACATAGGCTGTTTAAATCCAGTAAAGTTGCTTCTAAGCGGCAGTTGACCTTTAAAGTTTAGTGGCAAACTACAAGCTGTATTGCTGCCACCTAATGTGCTGTATAAAAACAAAAAGATCCCAAGGGGAAAACATATCCATACAGTCTACCAAAAAATAGACAATAAAATATCCTATTTCTTCTGTTAAAACTTCCTACGGCTGAAATCCCGTTAACGGGATCGATTTGACAACAGCCAATGAAAGTGCAGGACGCCAAATTCAAAACAACAGAAATCTCATAATTAAAATTCCTCAAACATACAAGTATTATACACCATTTTAAAGACAAACTTGTTGTTAATCCCACCTCAGTGTCCGATTTCAAAAAGGCTTTACGACAAAAGCATACCATGCGATTATGTTAGGTCAGCGCCAAGTCACAGAACAACACAGACATTTTTCCAGCCAAAGAGAGGAGTCGCAAAAAGAAGAAATAGAGATAAAATTAATCACTAACCTTTGATGATCTTCATCAGATGACACTCATAGGACTTCATGTTACACAATACATGTATGTTTTGTTCGATAAAATTCATATTTATATCCAAAACTCTCAATTTACATTGGCGTGTTATGTTCAGTAATGTTTTGCTTCCAAAACATCCGGTGATTTTGCAGAGAGCCACATCAATTTACAGAAATACTCATACTCATGTTGATGAAAATACAAGTGTTATACATGGAATTAAAGATATACTTCTCCTTAATGCAACCGCCGTGTTAGATTTTTTAAAAATGTTACGGAAAAAGCACACCATGCAATAATCTGAGTACAGCGCTCAGGCATCAAAACAAGCTGTACAGATACCCGCCATGTTGTGGAGTCAACAGAAGACAGAAGTAGCATGAAATATTCACTTACATTTGATGATCTTCATCGGAATGCACTCACAGGAATCCCAGTTCTACAATAAATGTTTGTTTTGTTCGATAAAGTCCATAATTTATGTTCAAATACCTCCATTTTGTTTGCGTGTTTAGTTCACAAATCCAAATTCAAGAGGCGCAGGCACTTAGTCCAGACGAAAAGTCAAAAAGGTTATATTACAGTTCGTAGAAACAGTTTGTTCAAACGATGTATAGAATCAATCTTTAGGATGTTTTTAACATGATTCTTCAATAATATTCCAACCGGACAATTCCGTTGTATTTAGAAAGGAAAAGGAACGCAGCTAATTCTCACGGCGCGCGCGAGACTGAACTAATGGCATTCTGCCAGACACCTGACTCAAACAGCTCTTATTCGCTCCCCTTTCACAGTAGAAGCCTGAAACAAGGTTCTAAAGACTGTTGACATGTAGTGGAAGCCTTAGGAAGTGCAATCAGACCAAATTTTACACTGTATATTGGATAGGCAAAGACTTGAAAACCTACAAACCTCAGATTTCCCCCTCCTGCTTGGATTTTTTTCTCAGGTTTTTGCCTGCCATATGAGTTCTGTTATACTCACAGACATTATTCAAACAGTTTTAGAAATTTCTGCGTGTTTTCTATCCAAATCTACTAATAATATGCATACCTTAGCTTCTGGGCCTGAGTAGCAGGCAGTTTACTCTGGGCACCTTATTCATCCAAGCTACTCAATACTGCCCTTCAGCCATAAGAAGTTAAAACAAAACCGCCCAAATCTCGACTCAGGCACAGGTGCCTGGTAGGGTGGAACATCTTCCATTGCCAATACCCTTTGCAGATCCTCCACTGATCCTCCGCTGTGAACTCCTGAAGTCCCAAATACTTTTAAGCTGCAGCCACAATGATGTCTAGTTAATAACAGTTGCAATGAATGCTATTCTCTCTCTCTCTTTCTCTCTCTCTCTCTCTCTCTCTCTCTCTCTCTCTCTCTCTCTCTCTCTCTCTCTCTCTCTCTCTCTCAATTTAATTCAATTCAATTCAAGGGCTTTATTGGCATGGGACACATGTGTTAACATTGCCAAAGCAAGTGAGGTAGATAATATATAAAGTGAATATATAAAGTGAAATAAACAATAAAAATGAACAGTAAACATCACACATACAGAAGTTTCAAAACAATAACGACATTACAAATGCCATATTATATATATATACAGTATTTTAACAATGTACAAATGGTAAAGGACACAAGATAAAATAAATATATCTTCAACACTGTCACTTACTTTCTCAACTCTTTTGGTTGCCTCCACATAGAAAATCCGATGGACTGTCCTAACTTTCGCCACCTCAGCTTCTTAACTAACAGGGAACCCCAAGAACTCTGGATCATGATTTCTACCACAATTTCAGAACTGACCTTCACCACAATTGCAGAACAGACCTTCTTCACTCCAACCTTCATTATACATATTTCGTCTGCACACATTTGCAACACTCCAGCACAATAGGTGGTGGTATACACCTTATCAGTTCATTTACAAACTGTCAATACGCTCATAGAAGTAGTAGAAGACAAAATTGACTACTTAAAAATGGACAGTCCTCAATGGTGCTGGCCATGCTGTCACAGAAGCTGCCATTGCAAAGACAGGAGATGAGCTCTCTTGTACATCTCTATGGGGCAAGGAGGATATGAACTGGCCAATGAAATCCTTCCACATTGTGGGGTTTCCAACTCCTACCTGCTACACTAATATGAACACCGTAGAAATGTATTTCGCGAAATCCAGAGATGCTTACAGGTCTGAGTTATGGGAACTTTTCACCAGTACAGAACACACCTTTACTGTAGGTTGTGACTGGGGCCCTGCGAGCATTCAGTGTTGCGCAGGTGATGAATGGCCAACAGTGGATAAAGTACATAGCAATAACCTCCAGGCAACCCACAGCACACCCGAGCACAGGCCGGCCCATTTATCATTCAATTGTCAGAGGATTTTATCAAGTGTGTTTTCTCCTGCGCCTTTTGATTTATTTTACAATTTATTACAGTCACTCCCAGTCAGCATTTGCCAAATGTAATGGCTATTCAGAGGAGAGAGGGCTGAGGAAGCACACACAACAAAGTGCAAACAATGCTATCTGACTAGGGCTGTATCTGAAAATACTAATAGCTGTCAAATCCTTGCTTCCTCCATCCTTGTTTCCCCAATTACTAACCTACCGCTGAAAGCACATTTGAAGAAAGGATCCAAGGTCCCTCTCTCTGACCTTCTCCTCCAATGAGCTTTAAGCAGGAGGTGAGAAATTGAGGAAACAAGGATGGAGGAGTCAAGGATTTGACAGTTGGTATTGTTTTCAGACACAGCCTGGCTATCGTCGCATCGGAGGAATGGATTAATATAAAATTGTGGAAAGGGTTGGGTTGGTTGTGTGAGAGACAAAAAACCCTGCATAGCACTGTGGGGCTAGGAACAGTCCTTAGCACATAAAAAGTGCTCTCCACTATCCAATGCTCTCCACGTGCACGCTCTCGTTTATACACACGGGCCTCTCTCTCGCTGCCTCTAAGTTGTTTCCAAAAAACACATGTTTATTTCCACCAAGCTAGCTAATCGTTAATAATTTCCTTTTTAATTGCTGTGGTTTGCCTGGCCTGTCAATCGGCAGAGGCAGCCCTCCCACAGATCTATCTGGCATTAATGTGGTGTTCAGTCTCATGTGTTCAGTCTTGCAGTAGTTGCTTGTTCCCGGGCAGCCGCTGAGTGCCACTGAGCTCTGCGTGGAGCAGCTCTTAAGAGACATTACTGGGTCTGCCTCTCGGGGGCGTAATATGTATGCTGCTCGTCTTCGGAGGCGGGGGGCCTGGTTCTCTGTCTTTCCCAGCACCGGCATCTCTCTCTGGGGGCTTGGCAGCACCCATGTGGGGGTGAAGTTGATTGATGATGCCCCCCAGTTTAACACGCTGTGGAAACGCTGTGGAAATACTGTGGAAACACAGCGGCAGCCGAGGCCCAAAGCTGCACGGCTCACTGGGAAGATACACAAACTGCAGCTCTCAAGGATGTTTTGCCACCGAAATAAATATGTATGTCAGTATGCTACATGCACGAGGGATGGGCCAGCATCTTTAAGCATAAAGATTATTCCCACTGAAAAATAGGAGATGGCTTTCATGTCAAGGGATAGGAAGATGGAAATATGTCCAACTGCACTCAGTGGTGGAAAAGGTGCCAAATTGTGATACTTGAGTAAAAGTATAGATACCTTATTAGAAATTTACTCAAGTAAAAGTGAAAGTCACCCAGTAAAATACTACTTGAGTATAAGTCTAAAAGTATTTTGTTTTAAATATACTTAAGTATCAAAAGTAAATGTAATTGCTAAAATATACTTAAATATGAAAAGTAGAAGTAAAAGTATAAATAATTTCTAATTTCTTATATTAAGTAAAGCAGACAGCACTATTTTCTTGTTTTAAAAATGTATGGATAGCCAGGGGCACACTCCAACACTCAGACATTATTTACAAAAGATGCATTTGTGTATTAAGGGGTCCGCCAGACCATAGGCAGTAGGGGTGACCATGTCTTCACTTGATACGTGTGTGAATTTCACAATTTTCCTGGCCTACTAAGCATTCAAAAGGTAACGAGTACTTTGGGTTGTCAGGAAAAATGCAGTAAAAAGTACAATATTTCCTTTAGGAATGTAGTGAAGTAAAAGTAAAAGTTGTCAAAAATATAAATAGTTAAGTACAAATATATATTTTTTAAATTACTTAAGTAGTGCTTTCCACCACTGTTTATTTCACATAACTTGACTGTATGCCTGAGCATTTCATTCTTAATAGGAACAGAGTTTGAAACCATTACTTTATCACTCAGTGTTCATACAATAATGTTTTGTACCGTGTCCAAACAATTTGCATGTCAGTTTATCACTTATTCATTTCATGGGTAGTGTGGAAGGAACCGCCATTTTTCTTTCCCTCGTTAGATAACATTAATTCATCTTATCAGGGCTCATACGAATGTAGATATGGGTAAGTTAAATGTTACAAAGTCATTTTAATGTGGATGAGAGAAGGAGGGTAAAGGAGGAAGATATTTGTCAGTCTGGTGAAGTGGAAGAAAGTTCCGTTCCATTGGATTTGGATGTTTCCTGTTGCCATGACACCCAGATCCTGTCCTTTTCACATTGATTTGTTTGTGTGTGTGTGTGTGTGTGTGTGTGTGTGTGAGCGGATGGGAAATAATTATCAGACGCAGGAAATTAGGTTCTAGGAGAGGAGCAGTCAGAAATAGGGTAGTAACCAGCGATATTGATTGAGGGAAATGAATCAGGTTTGGTCTTCATTTGTCACAATGGGCCCAGGCTGCAGCTGGTTAAATGGCCACAGACCCACTCACCAGCATCAAGTGAATTCCTATCAAAGAGACATCAAATGCATGTGTAATGAATGCTTTTCGAGTCCATCTGTATCTCAATCTGCTTTCATACATTTGATGCCCGTGTCAAATAGCTAGTTAGTTAGTTGTGTGATGTGCGCTAGTAGCAACCCTGAAGTCTAGAAGTGCTGCCACCCCAGAAACCCTTTGGTTTCTCTGGGTCAGTGGTATTGAAGTGTTGTGGAGAGGGTCCCAGGTTCTAACTCAAGTTGGGACATGGCTGGAACCTACACTATGACGTACTGTATGTCTGTGTCATGTCCATATGTAAAGCTGACCAAGAAACATCCCCTAAACTTTGCACTATGTCATGTGGTATGGAAATGTAAAGTAATAACAAGGTAAACCTGGGGTGTATTTACTAAGAACCTAACAGACGCAAACAGGATGAAACCGGGAGGTACCTATCTGAAGTTGTGCAATAGAAACTCTTGTTTTCATCTCTTTCCGTCGCAAAATGTTTTGTTACAGTTTGCTAAATTGTGCACAAATGAATACACCCCCCAGCTAAATCCACACGACCTGTATATCCCTGTATGACATTTGGTGAAGAAATAAGCGTCTGGAAAGGATCACAGTGACCTATCGGTTTTGTCTGGTAAAATGACATGTATTACGATAAGAGACGCCATAATTCTAGGTTTGATCATTACTCTGTGAAAAATAGTATAGTGAATCATCCGATTGACAATAGAATACTGTAACTATCAGTGTTGGGAATCCATGACCATGTCTCCCTTTTGTGTTGATGTAACACCATCATTGTTGCACCGATAGATATGTGACTGACAGACAGGCAGACTGGTTTGTGACAGATTATGAACAATGCTACATTGTCCTAATTTCAATGTTGTGTGTTTTTTTTTGCAACTTTATGATAACACATTTAGACTTTATGTCACAATGGTTAAAGAGTTGTTGTTGTTGTTTATATCTGGTATGCTATTATTCCATGAACACACTAATACTTACTAATCCCTCAGGTGCATTGAAGAGCAATGCTGGAAGTGTTGTAGCCACACTAAGACGAGGGGTTATTAATGAAGACGACTGCCATCACTGAATGATTTCCCACACCGAAAACCATGTTTGAATTAATTGCAGGGCTTAAGTCATCTGGCTACAGCAAGAGAGCTGTTAGTCTATAAATCCAGTTGTTTGCCAGGAATATTAAGTAGGACACAAGGCAAGATTAACTCTCCGTCCTCAGCAGTAACAAATTCAGTCATTGGCTGCGTATGAGTGTTACTGTGAACACAAATGTTGACATAGGGGAGCTTTGGTAAGCTCTTGGAGCTGGGCAGTGGCTCCTTGGAGAGCACATCTTGGCCACATCATGGTGAGCACGCACAGGCATGTCTGAATTCTTCAGTAGTGATTGCATTCACAGTGGGCTCCCCTGAAAACACATGGCAAAATGCCCAATGAAGCTTTATCTGTCCACAGACAATTTACTGTAATGTTAATGGAAATACCATTTATTTTCACCATCAATCACTTGACAGCATCAGACACTATCCACAGTGTATCTATGAAAGAACAGTTAGATGTGATCGATTTGAACTATTTTTTACAGAATACTGTAGCAAAGAGGTCAGATAAAGCACACCATCACTGTAATTTTGTATTCCATGATTTGTTTCTTACATTGCTAGAAAATATTGTGTTTTAAAAAAAAGGGTTCAATGGTTCATATGGCCTTCAAAAGGGTTCTATATATAACTGCAAATACCCTTATTTTTAGCAGTGACGGCAAGGGAATCGGATAACGCACCGTGATTTTGTATTACACAATTTGTTTCCAAAAGACTGAACATTTTTAGAGGGAATAAGATAACACAACAGCCAAGTCCCCGAAACGAAGGTAAGATGAAGAAGCATGCACCTCCATGTTAATCAAAGTAACACTTAAATCACATGACTGTGCTGAACGAAAATCTGGAGCATCCAAATTTAGCAATGCAATGTTCGGGGTTAATCAGGCACGGTGCAATACAGACAGTCCAACGTCTGTTCGAGAAGTGAGAGGGAGAGAGAGAGAGAGAGAGAGAGAGAGAGAGAGAGAGAGAGAGCAGAGTGGCTTCCTTGGAAAATATATTTTCTCTTCAAATAAAAGGAGGGGGACAGTGAAATTACTTTGCGATCTCTGTCTGGAGAAGAAACCATAATTCATTTTTGGTCAGAGCTAACAATAATGGTAAATAAAAGCAACAAAGAAGTTGTTTTGCGACAGACTTACTGTGACTCGATGTCTTACACAGGATGCAATACATTAGAACCCATTATTTCTTGTATCCCTCATATCCGCTTTGCAGAGCATTCAGAGGATATACAGATAAATCTGAACATAATTGTATTTTGTGAAAATTCTCTGTTATGCAGACAGGCAATATTTGTTACAGTTGTCAGTTTGCGAGACAGCGTGCCATAATGACAGTGCTACACTTCATTATCATATAGTCAAGTACACTGTGGCTGAGTGATGAAAAGGCCTATGGCTGCCTGTTTCAGAAGTGTCTAGTCAAGATATGAAAGATGTTTATCTGCTGCCTGGAAAGGAACTCAAGTATTAGGGCTCACCTCAAATCTGTCGATCACATCAAATAGTAACTCAAAGTGAGTCCCGGTTTTGAATGTTATGACTGACATTGATATACCATACCTCCATCTCCATTTTACATTTAAGTCCTTTAGTAGACACTTTTATCCAGAGCGACTTAGCGGAGCGACTTAGCGAAGTGATTAGGGTTAAGTGCCTTACTCAAGGGCATACAAGCAACATTGCACATACATACAAGCATGCTCACACACACACACACACACACACACACACACACACACACACACACACACACACACACACACACACTGAAGGTACTTTTCAAGAAGTGTTTCCAAGAACATTTGTGGATGTTTGGTTACCCCTTGAACCATTCTCTCTGTGCCCTTTCACAAGAAGAATAAGAAACATGAAGAAAAGTAAAGAGAGAAAAGGTTCACTCTTAAACACAACAGGATCGTCTGGGATAATCCAAACGTGTTCATCACTAATGTGTTTTAACGTTTACTCTTTGGCTTGCAGGACTGAAACAATAGGTATGGACAGATAGAGAGAGAGAGAGAAAGAAAGAGGGAATTTGGACTAGGAGAAGAGAAAGGATTAGGTGACAGCTACCTTGGGGAACAGGGGCATTGTGAATGATTGATGAGCGTGACAGGACTGTTGGTGAGTTTAGCAGTGTAGAAAAACCCTGCTAAATAGAATCTCCCATAGGATCACACTACTGTCCTTTCAATGTCCAGTTGGTTTGTATGGCTTTTTTTGTACTGTACATCCAACGTTTTATAAAGAGCAATGCTACTGGAGAGTCAATAGATGCACACACACACATATACATTTGCTAAAAGATCTAAAAAAAAACAGTTTTTGCTTTGTCATTATGGGGTATTGTGTGTAGATTGCTGAGGATTATATATATTCAAGCGAAGGCACTGTACTTTCCGAAGGCACTGTACTTTCCGGAGGCACTGTATGTCAATTGTAAAGTCTTTTGTCTGTAATGTCTTTTTCGTTATGTGTCGGACCCCAGTAAGACTAGTTGGCGCCATTGTCGTCGGCTAACGGGGTTTCTAATAAATCGAATTGAATCAAATCAATCATCTTTATTGTCCCAGTTGGGACATTTGCAATCTTAGAGTCAAAGGGTTTTCAACTGTCCGGAATCCCTCCATCTCCTTCTCTCACTCTTTCCCTCTTGTTCCCTCCATTTCTGTCATCCCTCCCACATTCTGTCCCGAATATTTTTGTATTGCTGTCTGCACCAATCTGTTTATCTCACAATGTCCTACCTCCAGTCTCTTGCCATTTCCCTCATTCTCTCAACCACCAACTACTCTCCTTCCGACCCTCATTGTTTTTCTCTCCAACTCTCTTTCTTGCTCATACTCCTGTACTCTGTTTACCTCTCTCTCTCTGTCTCTCTCTCTCTCTCTCTTTCTCTCTCTCTCCCTCTCTCTTCATCTGTGTTGGTGGATAGTGGCAGCCTGTTTTTCTTGGACACAGAGGGACCCCTGCTGGTGGAGGGATAGACTAGCAGAGAGAGAGAGAGAGAGAGAGAGAGACAGAGAGAGATGGGGAGAAGAAGAAAACAAAAAATACACAACTAAGAGAGAGAGAGAAAAAAAGAAAGAAAGAGAGATCGAGCGAGAGAGAGAGAGAGTACATCTCCTTCTGTTGTGTTTGAAATCAACTAAGAAATCAGGCTGGCATCAGCTCCACTGTGCCAGACCCACTGTCCTCCTCTTTGTCAGTGGACATTTTGAGTGCCACATTTGGGAGTTAGCGCAGGACAATCAACCAGGGTGGTCCATACACTCCACACAGCTTTGGTCTCTATGTAACGACAGGCCATGCTGAATGAGGTAATAATAAAAGGGTTTTTATTTATATAGTACTTCATTCTAATTTAAATTGGTCTCAGAGCATTTCTTATTATTCTGTATGTATATCCGAGACACTCTATTTAGTATGATATGTTATGTTTCGTCTGGTATGTATTAATTTGTGGATGTTCATCATTCATTTTGTATGATGTTAGGAATTACAATTCATATAACTTGCAATTCGTACAAAATTATACAAATTGCAATTCGTACGACATGTTACAATATCCTATTTGCTGTTGCTAACGTTAGCTAGACAGGCTAACGTTAGCTGGGCTAGGAGTTAGGGTTAAGAGTTAGGTTAAAGTGTTAGGGTAACGGGTTAGTTAAAAGGGTTAATGTTAGGGTTAGCTAACATGCATAATAGTTGCAAAGTATCTAAAAAGTAGTAAGTCATTGAAAAGTTGCTAATTAGCTAAAGTGCTACATTTGCCCGTGATGAGATGCGTTATATACGCGCACCCTGACCAACCAACCACCCTACTTTCGTTTTTGCTTTAAACCATCTGTCTTATGTAACCCTACCAAAGGTAACATGTCCTCCTAATTTGAGTGTCCCCGATTTATATGTACTATGTTATGTATAGTATATAAGACCAGGCTGTATATTTAGCTTAGTATGCAAATTAGCCGTGAAAGACTGGTACTGTAGAAGATGTGAGAGCCCTTCAGTTGAGGACCGCCACAGAGGTGCACAAAGCAGCCAGGAATTTTCTTGGTGAACAAACATCAGTCTGACATGGCTTTTCAAGACTAAATGTTTAGTACTAGTAGACCACAAAGAGAGTCTTGATGACCCATACGAACTTGCACACAGGTACACTATGGACACGATGTGAATGAAATGTTCACTCCATTTAGTGCTTGCCTGCCCTTGCATCATCAATATACTACTTTTATCAGTTTCTGTACTTTTCCACCCTTCGAATGTTCGGGTAAATCTAGCTTCAGAAGATCCACAGGCGCCAAATGGATTGGTATAATTTGCCATTGATTTATTTAGTGGCAACATGCCCATAAAGTACTGAAGGGAATATTAACAGAAACAGAGGTAGACAATTTCAGTCAAGGTCAGTTACATGAGTATTTTTAAAAGTTCATGTTTTTCACTATCTTCTGGCATTTTGACCCCAGAGTCAGAGTACTGTGCATTTGGAAAGTAATCAGAACCCTTGACTTTTTCCACATTTTGTTATGCTACAATCTTATCCTGAAATTGATTACATTTTTAAACACGCTACCCCATAATGATAAAGCAAAATGATGTATATGTGTGTGTGTGAGAGCGAGAGAGAGAGAGAGAGAGAGAGAGAGAGAGAGAGTGTGTGTGTGTGTGTGTGTGTGTGTGTGTGTGTGTGTGTGTGTGTGTGTGTGTGTGTGTGTGTGTGTGTGTGTGTGTGTGTGTGTGTGT